>NC_056730.1:390467005-390807005 GCF_019279795.1 Protopterus annectens | reverse complement strand
TCTTTCTAATCAACCTCATCATTTTATCAGGGACTGAAAATGCTTCCATTACCCTACTCATAAACTCACAATTTACTCTATCAAATGCTTTCTCTGCATCAAAGCCCACCAACAACAGTGGTATTTTCTTACATTCCGCTTCTCTCTGGATCATCACTGTTCTGTTAATGTTGTCAAAATTTTAGCTCTCCTCCACAAAATCCTATTGATTCAACTCTATCAATTGTAATGTCGCCTTTGCCATTCTTTTAGCCATTATAGACATAAACACTTCATGATCATGGTTTAGGATTGAAATGAGCCTGTATAAAGCCAAATCTGATGGGTCTAGACCCTCTTTAGGTATTACAGCCACCACCACTTTCTTCTAGGAAGTTGGTGCATAATACCCTTTGTGAGACTCCATATGAGAAATATATCACTGTATCTTTCTCATGTGGAGTCTTGCAAGCAGTAGTACGAGACTCATAGTTGTTGTGAGAACCAAAATCTTGTGGCATTCTCTCTCTGTGACCAAAGTTTCAGTGGTAAAACCTTAAAATAGATCTAAATAAAGATCTATTTTTTCATGTAACAGTAAAGCTCTTTGAACTGATGTGTCTTGTTGACATCCTAGAGACACAATCCTGTGTGGTGGAGTCAAGAAAGACTTTTGAATGTTCTCTTTGAACCCCAGCTTGTGTAAGAAATCTTTCACACAAGAGAGAGAGGGAGAGAAAGAGAGAAAGAGAGATTGCTGACACTATGAACAAGACTCTTCAAAGATAAGCAAGCCATCTAAATAAGGAAAATGTGAATACTCTGTAGTCTGCAATGTACTATAACTGGAGCTAGACACTTTGTGAACACTTTTGATGCAGTGGATAGTCCAAATGGTAAGACAGAGAACTGATAATGTGGTCCAGACACTAAATCTTAAGAAATCTCTGAAGGCTGGATGAATAGGGATGTGATGATAAGCATCTTTTAAGTCTAGTGTACCGGGAAACATGAAAGAAGATGAGTTAACAGGTTCTGAAGTGGCATTTTGAATCTGGTACTATTAATAACAGATTTAGGAAAGAAAGATCTGGAACTGATCCTCAAGCATTTTCTTTCTTTGGCATTCACAACATCCTTGAATACAATCCCTTCCCCTCATGGGAATGAGGAACTGGTTCTATTACTCCTTGGGACAGCATATGAGGAAGAATAGGGAAAACAAGAGTCTGATTTGGAGGATGAGGAATGACCAATAATTGAGTATAACTCCCTGTTTAGGACGTACCTCTCCAAACATCTGCACCAACTGGAAAGGCCACTGAAATACCTCACAAAGAGAATCCATGGCCTCCAGTAGCTGTCCTATGCTGACAGGCCCAAATCACTAATACTCTACTTGGTAATGTACAGATTGCTCAGGGGTGATCTGTGTCTCACCTACAAGGCAATCTCGGACCCTGCCCTACTAGAGATACTCCATATCCTTAAGTCTAACTCCTCATGCACTACCCACTGAAAATACCTGAATCTAACATACAACATCAACAAAACCTGCTGGAGAGACAGGTTTGCCTCTCAGAGGCTGCCTCGTCTCTGGAATAGACTTCCCCCACACATCAAACAAAGCACCTTGCTGACCTTCTTCAAGTGCAACCTCGATGAGTGGATGGGAAACCACAAATTTGTCCCAGGGGATACACCAGTGTCACTCATTGACAGGGGTTACAGGTGATGACTGAGGTTTATTTTTTGGGAATAAACTCTTAGCTAGGCTTGGAAGGGCCCCAGGGCCATTAACCTAGTAACCTGCTATGATCCTATAGTCCTATGACCCCCTGAAAAGGAAGAATTTCCTCCCACTGCCATCTGTAACCCCAATGACTGATCTTCAGAACCCATTTGTCTGAATGTGTTGCCAAACAGAAAAATGGAGGTTCAGACTTTGTGGAAGAAAAAAAGGGTCAAGGTGGGAGGGGATCACAAGGTCTCTTGAAAGTGATTCAGACTTGTTGGACTGTTCTTGGTTTTGGAGGTTCGAGACTTCTTTTTGGAACCCTCTTGCCATTTCTTCTTAAATGTCTGTTCACCTGAATTTTGTTGAGACTGTTTATTTTGTTTTGCTAAAATTGGGTGTGGAGAAAGAAAAGATCCATTGGACAATTTGGAAAAGGGGGGCTGAAAAGTTTCAGAGATTTCTTACCCCATTCATCACACTTTTTGATTATGTCTGCAGCTGAGGGGCCAAACACTAAATCTATTTCTAATGGACAATTTAAAATCTCACTTTTAACATCAACTGGGAGGCTCTGAGAATACAACCATACAAACTTCCTTAAAACAGTACCAGTGGCCATAGCCCTGAAAGAAGTATCAACAGTCATACACTCACTGCATACAATGAGTAGGTGACCTGTGCAAGAGAAGAAATAACGTTAACATTTTTCCTTACGAGATGAAACTGCAGATAAAACATTCCTACTCATACTCTCATAGGTTGTCAGAAAAACTTTAAAATATGAGACTGACATTTCAAAATTCTGAAAATCAAAGTTGCCAAGGAACACACATTTTCCCAGACATGTCAATAATTTTCTCATCCTTATAAGAAAGAGTAGGATCGGAATTAACTAAGTGCTTAGCAGCAGTGCGATCAACTAAAGTTATAGATACTGGGTCAGGTTTGGGAATAGTGTATAAAAATTTAAAAGACTGAGGAATTTTATACATCCTGTCTACTTTTTTTTACAAAACAGCATAAGAAACATCTCTGTGTGGAAGATTTTCAGTCCATATATTTCTAGTTAATCACTGTATATTAATCAGATCAGACAATAGTAGTAGAAGTAGCGAACGTAAACTCGTCTTAAGTCAAAACAAAACAAAACAAAAAGTAATAATAGAAAATATATAACTGCACAGCATTACTAAGTATTCGAAAGTAATCCAAGTAAGGCAGGCAGTCTGTTTCCAGTTGACAATCCTTTATTAAGTACACAGACAAGCAATCCAAGTAAAACATAAATAGAGTAATAATTTACTCACAAGCTTTCTAAATATATATATATATATATATACTTTTTATCAGGCATGGGAGTGGTTTATTGTGCTGCAAAACAAAGTGTTATTGGTACACATGTTAAATTCACATCCCTTCCCCCATCATTGTGACATTCGAGCTGGTCCTGCCCTACTTAGTAGCTGTCATAATAATATATAACCCTTATGTACTATAAATAAAATGATATAATGATGTGGTACCTCTTATTTAACCAAATTATTAAGTAGATTATTAAGTCTGTGATTTTATCCAAGACAATATACTACATGGCTGGAAATATATCAACCTTAGTTCATTTGGCAATCAAAAAATATATATAAATATATACATATACATTTTGCATGTAAAAATCAATTTTATTTTCATAACCTATTGTTAACAAAGATCGCTTTCATCCTTCTAGACTTCTTCAGGTCTGTGTACAAGAACCCTAAAAACCTATATAATTGTATAATTAGTTAGTATTGTTACTACACATCATTTTGAATAAAGTGGAAAAAAAAAAACAGAAAAAAAAAAAAATTAAGAAAAAAATGTATATATGATGATGGAAACAAAATATACACTTAAATTTCAACTGATTTAAAATGGTATTTAAATCCAATTTGTAGAATAAAATAAAATACAATTAGTCATGTAAACAATGTGGCAATTTTCTAAGTTCCAGTGCACTTTTAATTGAACAGGAGTAGTTTAGTCCAGGCTTCCTAAAAGAAGAGTTCAGCTTTAATTGCCACATGAGTTCATGTTTCTCCAGAATATTCAGGATGTTTTCTTTTTTTCCTTTTTTAAAAAGCTTTTCCGGTGGTTTTTGGGGGGCTTTTGGGTTTTTTTTTTTTTTTTTTTTAAAAAAAAAAAAAAAAAAAAAAAAAAAAAAAATTGTTTTTCCTCAAAAAAAGGGTTTTTAAAAAGGGGGGGGTTTTTTTGGGTTTTTTCCTGTTTCTTTTTTTTTCTTCCCCCGCCCTTAAAGGGCGGTTCTTCCTTTTTTTTTTTTGGGGTTTTTTGGAAAAAAAAAACAAATTTTTTTTAAAATGAATGGTTGGTTTTTTTTTTCCCCCTTTCAAAAATTGGGGAAAAAGGCCCTAGTAGATTCTTTGAAATTTTTTGTTTCAAATTTGTGTGTGGGTATATAATGTACAGCTATTGGCTTTGTTTTAGATTCATTAATTTTGTATCTTGGAAAGATTTGAAAGTGCCACAAAATCTTCCACAACACTGTAATGTCCTTTTTTGGTTTTCTCAGATATAAAATAATATGATCTGCAACTAGACCCCACTTTTCTTGACTACCATACCAATTATAATCTTGAATATATGAGTCTCTTATTTTATTTGCCACTGGTTCTAAATATAGTGTAAATAATAAAGCAGAAAGACCACACCCCCCTGTCTGGTTTCTCTGTTTAAACAAAAATTATCAGAGAAGAACCCACCCACTTTAATTTTTGCCTCCAATACCCCATGCATCTTTCTAATCAACCTCATCATTTTATCAGGGACTGAAAATGCTTCCATTACCCTACTCATAAACTCACAATTTACTCTATCAAATGCTTTCTCTGCATCAAAGCCCACCAACAACAGTGGTATTTTCTTACATTCCGCTTCTCTCTGGATCATCACTGTTCTGTTAATGTTGTCAAAATTTTAGCTCTCCTCCACAAAATCCTATTGATTCAACTCTATCAATTGTAATGTCGCCTTTGCCATTCTTTTAGCCATTATAGACATAAACACTTCATGATCATGGTTTAGGATTGAAATGAGCCTGTATAAAGCCAAATCTGATGGGTCTAGACCCTCTTTAGGTATTACAGCCACCACCACTTTCTTCTAGGAAGTTGGTGCATAATACCCTTTGTGAGACTCCATATGAGAAATATATCACTGTATCTTTCTCATGTGGAGTCTTGCAAGCAGTAGTACGAGACTCATAGTTGTTGTGAGAACCAAAATCTTGTGGCATTCTCTCTCTGTGACCAAAGTTTCAGTGGTAAAACCTTAAAATAGATCTAAATAAAGATCTATTTTTTCATGTGGCAGTAAAGCTCTTTGAACTGATGTGTCTTGTTGACATCCTAGAGACACAATCCTGTGTGGTGGAGTCAAGAAAGACTTTTGAATGTTCTCTTTGAACCCCAGCTTGTGTAAGAAATCTTTCACACAAGAGAGAGAGGGAGAGAAAGAGAGAAAGAGAGATTGCTGACACTATGAACAAGACTCTTCAAAGATAAGCAAGCCATCTAAATAAGGAAAATGTGAATACTCTGTAGTCTGCAATGTACTATAACTGGAGCTAGACACTTTGTGAACACTTTTGATGCAGTGGATAGTCCAAATGGTAAGACAGAGAACTGATAATGTGGTCCAGACACTAAATCTTAAGAAATCTCTGAAGGCTGGATGAATAGGGATGTGATGATAAGCATCTTTTAAGTCTAGTGTACCGGGAAACATGAAAGAAGATGAGTTAACAGGTTCTGAAGTGGCATTTTGAATCTGGTACTATTAATAACAGATTTAGGAAAGAAAGATCTGGAACTGATCCTCAAGCATTTTCTTTCTTTGGCATTCACAACATCCTTGAATACAATCCCTTCCCTCATGGGAATGAGGAACTGGTTCTATTACTCCTTGGGACAGCATATGAGGAAGAATAGGGAAAACAAGAGTCTGATTTGGAGGATGAGGAATGACCAATAATTGAGTATAACTCCCTGTTTAGGACGTACCTCTCCAAACATCTGCACCAACTGGAAAGGCCACTGAAATACCTCACAAAGAGAATCCATGGCCTCCAGTAGCTGTCCTATGCTGACAGGCCCAAATCACTAATACTCTACTTGGTAATGTACAGATTGCTCAGGGGTGATCTGTGTCTCACCTACAAGGCAATCTCGGACCCTGCCCTACTAGAGATACTCCATATCCTTAAGTCTAACTCCTCATGCACTACCCACTGAAAATACCTGAATCTAATATACAACATCAACAAAACCTGCTGGAGAGACAGGTTTGCCTCTCAGAGGCTGCCTCGTCTCTGGAATAGACTTCCCCCACACATCAAACAAAGCACCTTGCTGACCTTCTTCAAGTGCAACCTCGATGAGTGGATGGGAAACCACAAATTTGTCCCAGGGGATACACCAGTGTCACTCATTGACAGGGGTTACAGGTGATGACTGAGGTTTATTTTTTGGGAATAAACTCTTAGCTAGGCTTGGAAGGGCCCCAGGGCCATTAACCTAGTAACCTGCTATGATCCTATAGTCCTATGACTCCCTGAAAAGGAAGAATTTCCTCCCACTGCCATCTGTAACCCCAATGACTGATCTTCAGAACCCATTTGTCTGAATGTGTTGCCAAACAGAAAAATGGAGGTTCAGACTTTGTGGAAGAAAAAAGGGTCAAGGTGGGAGGGGATCACAAGGTCTCTTGAAAGTGATTCAGACTTGTTGGACTGTTCTTGGTTTTGGAGGTTCGAGACTTCTTTTGGAACCCTCTTGCCATTTCTTCTTAAATGTCTGTTCACCTGAATTTTGTTGAGACTGTTTATTTTGTTTTGCTAAAATTGGGTGTGGAGAAAGAAAAGATCCATTGGACAATTTGGAAAAGGGGGGCTGAAAAGTTTCAGAGATTTCTTACCCCATTCATCACACTTTTGATTATGTCTGCAGCTGAGGGGCCAAACACTAAATCTATTTCTAATGGACAATTTAAAATCTCACTTTTAACATCAACTGGGAGGCTCTGAGAATACAACCATACAAACTTCCTTAAAACAGTACCAGTGGCCATAGCCCTGAAAGAAGTATCAACAGTCATACACTCACTGCATACAATGAGTAGGTGACCTGTGCAAGAGAAGAAATAACGTTAACATTTTTCCTTACGAGATGAAACTGCAGATAAAACATTCCTACTCATACTCTCATAGGTTGTCAGAAAAACTTTAAAATATGAGACTGACATTTCAAAATTCTGAAAATCAAAGTTGCCAAGGAACACACATTTTCCCAGACATGTCAATAATTTTCTCATCCTTATAAGAAAGAGTAGGATCGGAATTAACTAAGTGCTTAGCAGCAGTGCGATCAACTAAAGTTATAGATACTGGGTCAGGTTTGGGAATAGTGTATAAAAATTTAAAAGACTGAGGAATTTTATACATCCTGTCTACTTTTTTTTACAAAACAGCATAAGAAACATCTCTGTGTGGAAGATTTTCAGTCCATATATTTCTAGTTAATCACTGTATATTAATCAGATCAGACAATAGTAGTAGAAGTAGCGAACGTAAACTCGTCTTAAGTCAAAACAAAACAAAACAAAAAGTAATAATAGAAAATATATAACTGCACAGCATTACTAAGTATTCGAAAGTAATCCAAGTAAGGCAGGCAGTCTGTTTCAGTTGACAATCCTTTATTAAGTACACAGACAAGCAATCCAAGTAAAACAAAAATAGAGTAATAATTTCCTCACAAGCTTTCTAAATATATATATATATATACTTTTTATCAGGCATGGGAATGGTTTATTGTGCTGCAAAACAAAGTATTATTGGTACACATGTTAAATTCACATCCCTTCCCCCATCATTGTGACATTCGAGCTGGTCCTGCCCTACTTAGTAGCTGTCATAATAATATATAACCCTTATGTACTATAAATAAAATGATATAATGATGTGGTACCTCTTATTTAACCAAATTATTAAGTAGATTATTAAGTCTGTGATTTTATCCAAGACAATATACTACATGGCTGGAAATATATCAACCTTAGTTCATTTGGCAATCAAAAAATATATATAAATATATACATATACATTTTGCATGTAAAAATCAATTTCTATTTTCATAACCTATTGTTAACAAAGATCGCTTTCATCCTTCTAGACTTCTTCAGGTCTGTGTACAAGAACCCTAAAAACCTATATAATTGTATAATTAGTTAGTATTGTTACTACACATCATTTTGAATAAAGTGGAAAAAAAAAACAGAAAAAAAAAAAAATTAAGAAAAAAATGTATATATGATGATGGAAACAAAATATACACTTAAATTTCAACTGATTTAAAATGGTATTTAAATCCAATTTGTAGAATAAAATAAAATACAATTAGTCATGTAAGCAATGTGGCAATTTTCTAAGTTCCAGTGCACTTTTAATTGAACAGGAGTAGTTTAGTCCAGGCTTCCTAAAAGAAGAGTTCAGCTTTAATTGCCACATGAGTTCATGTTTCTCCAGAATATTCAGGATGTCTCCTTAAGAGCTGCGGTGGTGGTGCTGTGGTAACATTGTATTCTCACAGTAAGACGTTGTCCTGTTCTATTCTCAGCTAAAGCGTCTTCTGTGTGGAGACATGAGTGAATGGGTGTACCTTCATTGAAGGTTGTGTGCCAGGGCTGGCAACTCAACACGTAAAAATCTACTGCCAATCATTAGCGGACCAGAGTTCCACTGTGGTGACCCCTAACCGAGAAAATCCGAAAGACACAACAACATTCAGGATGTCTCCTTCAAGATCACCCATGTCTATGGGATCCAGGATCTGGAACTTAAAACCTGTGTGTCTTTTATGAAGAGAAAGGTGTTTGGCTAGTGCATTATTTTTACATCCAGAGCAGATTTCTGACAGATGACATGAAATCTTAAGCTTGAGTTTATTTACAGTCTTGCCCACATAGAATACATCACATTCATTATACTGTGCCCTGTAAATTACTTTTTTAGTGTTACAGTCACCCCCTGCACTGGTTTTAATGATCTTCTTTAAATAAGGGCAGTAAAAACTATCACCTTGCTGTATAAATATACAAAATGTACAATTAGTTTGACATCTTTTAGTGCTTTTTTCACATGGTCTAGGTTTAAATTCAACAAAACTTCTAATGTTCCTGGCCTTCTTATAAACAAATGATGGGGCTTCACCTAAGATGTTAATCAGAAAAGGGTTTCCTGTGACAATGTCCCAGTTTTCTTCAATAATATTTTTGATACTGTGATAATCCAAAGTGTATGTCAGGATGCAGCTATTTTTGCATTTGTTATTCTCTGTGGAATTGCTTAACATTTTGCTACTGGGGAGGTTGAGTGAATGTGCTTCAGTCCTTTTCAGTTCTATAATGGGTTCCAGGATGTTTTTTAACATCTGACTTTCATAGCCTCTCACTAGAAAATCATTCTCTAAGTTGTTTAGGTTTCTCAAAAATGGTTCCATCTCTGTGGTAATTCGAGCTAATCTATAGCCTTGGGACTTCACTACATTATTCTTGGTTTTTGTAGGATGTAGACTTTTACTGTGAAGCAATAAGTTAACCCTTGTTGGCTTTCTGATTAGATCAGTGGTGATTCTGTTATTGTTGGTGTCCTTGGAAATCTGCATATCTAAGAAAGTGGTTGAAGTACAGCTATGGGAAGAGGTAAACTTCCTGAATATTCTGGAGAAACATGAACTCATGTGGCAATTAAAACTGAGCTCTTTTAGGAAGCCTGGACTAAACTACTACTGTTCAATTAAAAGTGCACTGGAACTTAGAAAATTGCCACATTGTTTACATGACTAATTGTATTTTATTTTATTTTATTCTACAAATTGGATTTAAATACCATTTTAAATCAGTTGAAATTTAAGTGTATATTTTGTTTCCATCATCATACATACATTTTTTCTTATTTTTATTTTTTTCTGGTTCTTTTTTCCACTTTATTCAAAATGATGGTAATAACAATACTAACTAATTATACAATTATATAGGTTTTTAGGGTTCTTGTGCACAGACCTGAAGAAGTCTAGAAGGACGAAAGCGATCTTTGTTAACAATAGGTTATGAAAATAGAAACTGATTTTTACATGCAAAATGTATATGTATATGTGTATATATATTTTTTGATTGCCAAATGAACTAAGGTTGATATATTTCCAGCCATGTAGTATATTGTCTTGGATAAAATCACAGACTTAATAATCTACTTAATAATTTGTTTAAATAAGAGGTACCACATCATTATATCATTTTATTTAAAGTACATAAGGGTTATATATTATTATGACAGTTACTAAGTAGGACAGGACATTACACTGATGGGGGAAGGGATGTGAATTCAACATGTGTACCAATAACACTTTGTTTTACAGCACAATAAACCACTCCCATGCCTGATAAAAAGTATATATATATATATATATATATATATTTAGAAAGCTTTTGAGGAAATTATTACTCTATTTTTGTTTTACTTGGATCGCTTGTCTGTGTACTTAATAAAGGATTTTTGACTGGAAACAGACCGCCTGCCTTGCTTGGATTACTTTCGAATACTTAGTAATGCTGTACAATTATATATTTTCTATTATTAATTTTTGTTTTGTTTTGTTTTGACTTAAGACGAGTTTACGTTCGCTACTTCTACTACTATTGTCTGATCTGATTAATATACAGTGATTAACTAGAAATATATGGACTGAAAATCTTCCACACAGAGAAGTTTCTTACGCTGTTTTGTTTTTGGACTCACTACACTTTATTGGGTTGTTTTGAGACTTCGGGGATACCACAGATATTACTTGTCTACTTTTTTTTTAGGGACAACTGGCTGATTATCAGGAAAATTGCAGGTAGCAATGCACACATCCTCTAAAGCTGATAGAACAGGAGAACTGGGTGTAGGATTTGGAAAATCATTCTGTAACAACTAATAGTATTTTCTGAAGGACTGAGAAACCTCCTACTGAAAACACTGGCACATTCTAGCAATAGTCTCAGAAAGAGACCCCTCCACAAAGGGAGAATCAGAAATCTGAGGAAAAACCCTGTATCCATCCCTGCATCTTCCTGTTTAGATTCACAATCTCAAATCTCTTCAGGAAAGAGGTATCCCACTTTCTTTTACCAGAAATTACTTTACAAGAAGGATCAATAGCCTGAAATCAACCTGGAGTTAAACCCAGTAAAGTACTCCTATCCAAATAAATTTGAAGAGACAGCAGTTGCATGCTTGGTTTTCTGTTTTTTTTTTTTTTGACAAGAAAAATGGGGTCAGCTGTGTTACTAATGGCAGCATCTGCTTCCCCAGGGATAGACACAGCATTCAGATATAGCAGGGTAACTTTCCCCATTCCCTCTCTCAGGAACAACAAGAGTGCCTCTTCCTTGTCCATTGAGCAGCTGCCGAGGACTTGGCTAATCCCCAGTCCATAGTGACTGTAGGTGTTACACCAGAGGGATCTGGAGTAAAAGATGAGCAATCTGGAATGCAATAAATGGCCACAGTAGAGTAACCCACCTACTGCTGAGGCAAATTGCCTGCTGTGGTGGCAAAGTCTGTTTGCTTATTTTTTTTTTCTTTTTGTGGCTGGAAGAAGGACCGACTGTGGGACCAGTAGCCTGTTCCATGGTCAAGGTGAAAATTGTGTCTCTTTTCCATGGGACACAAGCAGCAATTGCTGATAACAGCTACCAGTACACATAAATTACCTTTTTGACAGAAAATTACTTCAAAACACTATGCCAGCTACACAAAAGAAAAATAAACACAATTTCTCTACAGAAAAAAATGTTTTCAGTTGCTTTACATAACATTTAAACTGACAGGAAAACAACAAGTGCTCCATTTAAAAGTATGTTATAGTCTTGAGACAGTCCATTAAAATAAAATACTCTTAGCTTTAAAATAACTTTTTGGAAAATTAAGAAAATGGGAGTGTTTTTTCCCAAAGGGAATTTATCTGCCCAGCAAACGAAAATACAAGCCAACCACTGATCCTCAAAAGCCTCAGTGGAAAATACTTTTCAGCATCAGTAATGCTCTAAAGGGCTTTCTGTACAAACTTGTCTTTTAGTCAGCTCAGCTCAAGTTGCTTGACAATTTGGTCACATGGAAGGTACCCTGGAGCTTTGGAAACTGGCCGGCTGTTATATCCTTAGCTTCATATGACCCATATAGCTAAGGCTGTTGCAGCAGTGATCAATATGATGAACATCATAGGAGAAATGATTTCTCTATTTTTTCTGCAGTGGGCCTACAGCAATCTTATCCATGGAATGAGCAGAAAACAGGAGTAATACTGCAAAGCAATCAACACTATTGCACCAAAGTGACTGGGCTCAACCAAACACAGCTGTTAAGGGATGTGAGACTGAACCAGAGCAGAAGCCTTCAATTAATAAAAAATAATAAGAAAACAAGTAAAATAAAATAAATAAGAAACAATAAGAAAATAAGTAAATTAAACAGAAGTGGCATTTTGTGTAGGCAGCCAATATGTTGCCATTAAGCACATTTGAAGTATGAATATCTAAGTACAATTTCCAACAAAATTAAATATAACAAATCAAAATTAACCAGAAAACAAATGTGTGTACATCTGCAGGGATTCTTTTTGTGATTTTTTTAAAAACAAACTGGCTTTCAGTTTTATTTAGTTAATGACAGTGGTTTGAATGAAATAGATGTCATAGATTCATGGACAAGACTACCAAAGGCAAGCAAGAGATGGACATGCTCTTCATTAATATTCAGATCTGTTCATCTTTTTTTGTTAGCTGCCATGTGTGGAATAAAAAAAACATTCATTTGATTGTTTTCTTTCTTTTATTAGCTTGATATCTTGACTTTACCTGGAACAGCTAATTTAGGAAAGAGGACAACAAGCATAAATATTTACTTTGTCACTGGCCTTGATTACAGAACATGATTTAGAAAGATTGAACCTGTTATGGCTCAAAGGTTCTCAAAATTTATGCCTAACCATATCAGTAAGGCTTATAGAAAGATAGATCCCAAATCAAAAGGGCAAGAAACTACCATGGATTTTTTTTTTAATTTTTGTTTTTTGAATGCTTTCCCAAATCTGCTCAGAGACCATCTGCTTCCCCAGTGGATACATTTTTATATCCCAGTACTGGGAAAACTCCAGATGCTCTAGAGCAAGAGCCATCTGAGGGGTTGATCATAAAGGCAGACACTGGGGTTCCTTGTGCTGCTGTTGCTGGCATCCTGGCTATGATGGTGTTTTTTATTATTTTAATAGCATAACCCCTCCCCTATTGGTGATATGAGTGCCCAAGCAAGTTTGCCCATGTATGAGTGCTCATCCACATGTGCAGGCAAGGGCTACTATCACTGGCTTGGATGGTCACACCTACTTCTTCCCAGCACCAGCTCCCCATATCCTGATATGCTGCCACTCGCCATTGGAAGCTGTGTCAGCAGAGCAGTGGCGGAAGCCTGCTAGGACACGTTCTCCCAGGATGGGCATACCCATGCTCCCTGACTGCACTAGGAGGTGCAGGAGCCAATAATAAGCTCTGAGTCATCTGTGCTGTAATTGAGGCTTTCTCCCTTGATGCCACTAGCACAATGTAACTGCCTGACTGAGGAATTATGTAAGAAAGAGAGAGTATGTAAAAGAGCAGAAAAGGAAATGTATGTCTGGCAGACTTTGAAAATTAACAAGACATGCTGAAGTCAATGCAATTTCGATCAAGCCTGATACACTGTGATATGCTGTTGAATTACTCCCTTATCCAAAGTAATGAGCAGGACAAATACTGCCTCCAAACTATTGATCAGAATAAAGGAATAACGTCAGATGTGACTGACAGGATATGCCAACTGGAAGGAGACATGGAGGAAGTCACGATGATCCCCACTCCCTTCAGCCACTGAAATCAGAGGCACCCTTTGTTACCTCATGATACATTAGTTCAAAAGTTAAGTGATTGTTCTGACTCTCATAGTATGCTGGTTGTGGTGGTGATATTCAGACAAATGTCTGTCCAGCATTGCAGTGCAGTGACTTAACTATTGTGCTGTTTTATCTTCTAGTGCCTTTCATGGTGATGACCACTCTGCAAGATGTATCATTGTAATAACTCCTTTACTAAATGACACAGATGTAAAACATGTGCTTCTCTTCTCATATCATAATGCCTACAACTGACAAATAGCTGTGAAATGGAAGCCAAGTGGGAAAAATACTTACACTGCACAGAGGCATACCTACGTTTTTTTAAATAACCTAGATTGTTCTGGAGGGAAAATTAATAGCTTTGTATCTAAAACAAGCCAGCCTAAAGTTCAGATGCCTCATTTTATTTATGTCCTTATCAATGCCGTATATATATATATATATATATATATATATATATATATATATATAAAACTGTGTGTGTGTATGTATGCATGTTTTGTTGATCAGGATAATACAGCTGGGCCAGTTGCATTTTCAGTGCAGACCCAGGGGTGTGCTCCTTAAAAAAACATTTGGTAACATATGTGATATGAAATATGGGTTGTAAGAAACTTACACTGTTTGGAATGCTTTAGGCAAATGACATACTGTGGCTGCAATATAAATATGCACAATTTGTTAGTGTTTCATAAAAGCCCACCTTATATTACATGCATTTCTGTTGGTATTTTGTAGTACTGTTCCTTACAGATATAATACGTTTGGACATTGTAGTGAGCAGGAATCAAGATGCGATTTCATGGTACAGCACTCATAACATAAATGAATGATATTTATAGAGTACATAGGTAATCATAAAGAAGCAAAAACTATCAAAATGGATGGAAGCAAGAATCACAACGATAATCCACAGCAAAATGTTTATTGTAGTTAAGCGCTTAACTACAGTAAACATTTTGCTGTGGATTATCGTTGTGATTCTTGCTTCCATCCATTTTGAGAGTACATAGGTACATAGATCTTAAAAATACTATTGTAGATTTGCATTTGCAAGAGATTCTAAGATGTTTACGCAGAGTCACTGTGCATATATGAATAAATACTGGGGGGGAATTCAATAAAGCCTACATGGACTTATTTTCCATGTAGGCATAGTGGCACGGTGCTTACATGGATTTAAGCAGATGTGTGATCCAGTAAATGGAGCTGAGAGGTGTGCACGAGTGTGTGAACACGGAAGTGTCTGTGGCATGCAAATCACCTCATAAGTAGGTGAAATGCATGCAGTGAGGCTGGTAGAGTGATCCAACAACCAAATAGGCAGTCTTGCAGACCCTGTGTTGGTGTCCGTAATGTACACGGGAAAAGTCCATGTACAGGATGTAAGAATGGCACCAGGGGCTGTAAAAGTGTACTTAGAGTATCAGAAATAGCAAAGTGGACACAGATATGTGCAAAAATATCCACTGTGTGTCCAAAACTATATGGAAAATAATGGACAATAATTTTATTTTTTAATACCCTAGGTATGTTTGTGCAGCATGCCACAGTGTGCAAACATGCCTTTATGGAAAAAATATAAGAAGAGTGTAAAAATCTGAATTTGTCAGTGTGCAATGATAATGCATTATAGGACCTTGTCTGGAGTATGTACAATGTTACACAGCTGTGGTTGCTAATGAGGCAGGGCCTGGAACCATGTAGTTTCCAGGTTCTGTGCATGGATCTGTATGCAAATTAGCTGGGGTTACTGAATATCACAAATGGGTATCTGTGTCCACAGATCCCATCTGTGTAGGCACAGAACCATGTTGGTGTCCACAGAATAGGTAGCTGTCATCAAAGGGGGGTGCGTCTGAGTGCTTGTAAGCTCATTGGAACTCAGTGGCACCTGTTTGAGCAGCTCACCACTGAGCTGAGAAGGGGGGGGGGTGTACACTGACTGCAAAGATGCATTTACCATTGAGGTGCGTGTTTCATCGTGTTTGTGTGTGTTTGCATGGCACACCACCGTGCTGAGTATGACCTTCCATAGTGATTTGTCTATGGACTGCTAAGGTCTGTTTATCTTTGTGGCACGGGTTTGAGAAGCACACCCCAGTCCTCGGAAAGGAATGCTGTCAAAAAAAAATTGGTTGAGAAAGCCACTGATATATTAAGTACTGATTTGCCCTGTTTCACTTAAAATAGGGCCATTAAAACCCCTTAAAGATGTACTTGGCAGGTGGAATGCATCATAGGTAGCCAATCACACAGGCTACATCTACAGCAGACCACTATAAAGTATGCATCCACCCTACAATCTGAGTTTTCCTCCATACTCTTGGAGTACAGACTTGGAAATTTTAACTGAGAAGATGCTAGGGGCTGCTGCAGGTCTGCTACATATGTATGTGCTAGATGCTGAGGTCAATGCAGCTGCTGCTGATGCTGACCATAGGCCTAAACAATGAAGGAGAAGAGTGTTCAGGCCCAGGGTAACCTACTAGGAGCTACATGAGCTAGAGATTGTAGAGTGCTACAGGGTGGACAGGGACATACTACAAGAACTCACTGAGCTCTGCCAACCTCAACTCAGACCCAGAGTCAACAGTGGGGAACCCATCCCAGTGGAAACAGAGATATGTGTAGACCTTAGGATACTAGCTACAGGTACTTTCCAAAGGCTAACTGGGGACATTATGGGGTTCTCGCAGGCATCTGCTTCCAGGGCACTCCACCAGTTCTTGGATGCCATGCTACCACATGCCAGAGAGCACATTTATTTTCCTCCACACCCCTGAGGAGAGGGCCAGCAGTATGCAACTCTTCTACCATGTAGCACACTGCCCAGGGGTACTGGCTGCCATATATTGCACTGATGTACACATGAAGGCACCACCCAGTGAGGAGGGTAGAATCTACATCAACTGCAAAGGGTACCACTCCATCAATTGCCAGGTCATGTGCAATGCCCAGGGTATTATCCTGAATGTGTGTGTTGGCAGCCCTGGCAGTTATCATGACTCCCATATCTGGCATGCGTCACAGATGTACCAGATGTTTGCTAGGGGGGACATCCCCCACGGCCATCTACTGGGGGATGTTGGCTACGCACTGGAACTGTGGATGATGACACACATCAGAAATATACACACACACACACTGAAGAATGCCATAATGAGGCACACGCACAAACTAGGAACATCATAGAGCATGTGTTTGGACTGTTGACTTCACAGTTCCAGTGCCTCGATATATCTGGTGGAGTCCTGCAGTGCTCTCCAGCCACATGCGCACAGATGTTCATAGTATGTGCCATGCTACACAATATGATCCTGTGGAAACAGCTGCAGCAGGATCAGCAAATGGCAGGGATACACAGCCCCACACCAGTGCCTAGGTCACCACAGCCACACCCACACCCACAGGGGGACTCAGAGGAGGAAACCCCTGAGGCTGTCCCTGTAGGCAGATGTAGGTGTGCCCAATATGCCCTGGCCTTGGCCAAGAGACAATGCATAGCACATGTACTGACAACCTAGGCCCTGGGGACTGACACTTTACTCTGACTTGCATACTTATTAGTAAAAATGATGCCAGCCAGACCACACAGCCTGTACCTCACCATGTATTGACTGTGGACTGTGTACATCAGACAGAGTTAGCTCCGAACTACAGGTCTGTCAACTGCTGCATTCGCAAGGTAAGTCAATCTCCTCTATGCCACTTGTAAGGGGTACTACAATATGGTAGCATATGTATGGACCTGCCGCATGTATGCAAGGGAATATACTGGGCTATATATAGTGTGCTACTGGGCTACTTGCAGATATATGTAGTGGGCTACTGGGCTACTTGTACAGATCTAACAGCCATGTGAGACAACAGGTACTCTGTTCACTAGTATATGCCCCATAATATCCACTAGGCCACATGGCTGAAACTCCATGACATTATTCAAGGGAGATGCCAAACAGTGGGGTCACAGGACAGTTGCACAACTGTTTGTGTGAGCAGAGCATGGGCTGGTCGTCCTCCACCCCAAACACATTAGTGCTCCCATACAACTGCTGTAACAGTATGTCTGCAATGATATACCAGCAGACCAGACAATTCCTGTATGTTGTTGATAGTGTGAGGAATGAAACCTCTCTGTCTGGTGACTTGTGTGGCTTACTGGGCCAGGGTCAGTAGCATGGGTGATGGTGTTGATAGTTTGAATCTGGCAGCATCCAACATCTTTTGCATGTGAGGTACTCATATGGTGATACTCCAACAGACTGTCATAACCTCTTAATCTGTTAGTGCAACAAAGCTGAACAAAGCCAGAGTGAATGGGGGGACAAAGGGCCATACCTACAGACAGACATTATACATGCTCTGAGTAATCTAGCAGGTGGCTAGTATAACAGAAAGCTGCAACAGGTCAGATTAGCTACAGGATGTAAGGGCCATCAGTGAAATGTGACTGCTGTTTACAATATAGTACCGGAAAACCACAAATGTATGAGAAACAGAACAGACATATGGAGTGAAATGCTGCACATTCTGCAAAAGCATGTACAGGGAGAGGTATGCAGACTGTCACCCTGTGTGTGGTGTTACATCATGTGCCCCAGTCACATCATACCTCTTAGCCTCTTAAAGCAGGAAATTTGGCCAAGGCCATGAATGAAAGTGGGACCAAGGCCCACAAATAGGGACAGGTTTTAAATATTAGCTCTTACAAACGTTGAATGTCAATAGAATAACAGGTCTTGCATTAACATGAATCTCCTGATGTGTATGGAGTCTGAAACTCAAATATCTGACATTATTTATTGACTTCAATCTTTACTGATTTGCCACTACTTTGCCAGAAAAAAACAATGTTATGTAATACAGAGCAAAAATATGAGGCAAAAGTCTGGACAGTCTGCAAAGCTCTGTACAGTTGTGAGGTATGAGTCACATATCAAGGTCAGAAAACAGCTGGGGAATGCCTTGGACAATATCAGGGAAGTGCAGTACTGTGGTAATAGGTGCAGCAGCCAATGGTCTGCAACACATACAATCCTGGACTGGATTACAGTTAGCTATGGCCTGGAGTCACATTTTAAGTACTGACAGTCACACTGGGCATGCTCCTACACTTAGCTAACGTGAGCCCAAGACTGTTGCCTCTATCACCCAAAGACCTGTAATGTGGAAATATGTCTGTACATACATACAGCTATGTATACATATCTGTCTCTCCCTGTCCCCCTCATGCTTGATTAGTGTATCTATCAGTATGTGGCACACACACACGCACACACACACACACACACACACATATATATATATATATATATATATATATATATAGGATAAGATGTATATATAGCTATATAAAGTACAATGATACATAGACTCTTCACATATATCTGCATAACACATTTATGTAATGTACACACACTACAAAATTAAAGGAGACATTCCTGTTATACACATTTATATAGCTATGGGTTGGGATGTATGAATGTCCCCACATACCCCTGAATGCTGGGGTTATCTGCACTTACACATCACAACAGTTGTCCGATGGAACCAGACCAAGGACACAACAGTACATTGTCCACTCACCCACAGACTCCTGTACCTGCGGACTGCCACCTTGTAGAGAGACACAGGTATGTAGGTGGTATAATGTACAATTGGTGCAATGCATGTCTTGGACAGGGCATATTGTCCCTGGCCACATGTCTGACTAACAAACTGCAAATAGCCACATATGGACAGGCTGGTAAGTATACACACATAGCAGAGGTATTACCAGTTATCCCACCCCTAGGACACTAGATACAATAACAGTACCAAGCAGTATGACTTTGCAGGCCACACATGCTAAAACAAGGCCACTTTGCCTACTCCACAAGTACTGTTCCTGCATCAACATATACAGCAGTCATAAACTGTGGCATTCGTGGTAAGTACTGTGAGCTGTAGTGTGTAATATTAGATAGGTAGAAGTTCTAATCTCACATCATCCAACTCTGTGTGTATGTATCCATATATCCCTTCTCAGTACTGTGGGCATGCCCATATGGGCTATCTCCATGCAATGTTATGCATTTTATGGCCATGTGACTGGCTGCTGGCCTCTAAATTACCTCCTCTACAAGGCCAGCCTCTAAATTCCCTCCTCTACAAGGCCTGCTGATGTCATCCACCTTAAGAGCACTGGTTGACAATCTAATCACAGCTAAACTCCATGGTACATGCAATAAGTGCTACAAGGTATAGTGTGTATTGCTAGATAGGTAGGGGTTTTAATCTCTCATCATCCAACTCTATGGGTGTATCAATATATCCCCTCACAGCACAATGAGCATGCCCATACAGGCAATCTCCATGCAGTGGTATGCATTTTATGGCCCTGTGACTGGTGGCTGGGCTCTAAGTTCCATCCTCTGCAAGGCCTGCTGATGTCATCCACCTTAAGAGCACTGGCTGACAATCTAATATCAGATAAACTCCGTGATGCATGCAATAAGTACTGCAAGCTATAGTATGTAACAGTAGACAGGTAGGTATTCTAATCTCACATTATCCAACTTGTGTATGTGCATGTATCCTCTTGCAGCAATACAGACATGGGCACCTGGCTTATCTCTGTGCATGTATAGTACATATATCCCCTTGTGGCACTGCAGACATGTCCATCTGGCTCATCTCTGTGCATGTGACTAGCTGCTGGCCCTAAATTGCCCTCATCTACATAAGCATAATTGATGTCCCCCACCATCTAGATTTGTAAGTGCAGAATAACCATGTAATACATAACAAGGGTAGCAGACCTTGTCACAGGGTATGAAAGCATGATGACACTGACTGTTCCCATTGTCCTTGAAATACTGTTCTACACATATGCACCTAGGGAGTCATGCACATATACTGGCATACCTCCTTGCTGATGTTATGTTTATGCTGTGTTGCCTTGCCATCCTATGCCACTGTGTACCTTCAGGCAACAAAGATACACAAAGTTTGATGTGTAGTCATGACACACGCCAGCATACAGTACCTGTTGTGGCCCACAACAACTGCCATGGCATAGCACTAGTGCACTACACAAACACATGTAAAGTAATATAGTCACCCTGTGCATCAGACACATATTTGCAGGTCCCTGCATCAATGGCACTGATGGCAGGGATGTGGCACAGGTATCATCACATGCACAGGGTATGATGTGGGGGTGCCAGAGGCATAGGCTGTGGCAAACAGTTGACAGCATGTGTGTGAATCAGGAAGGAGTGCTGGTTAGATGGGCCATGGAGATGTGCTGTGTGTGTCTGTTGGTGACCTGCATGTGATATGGTGTTGGAGTGTGTGTGTGTACACAGTCAAGCCCAGTGCTAGCCCTACATGTGTGTATGGTGGACAGCTGTGGACCATACATGGTAGAGTGGACAGTTCACCATCTCCAGCCATGAACACTGGAACTGGCTTCACCAGGAGTAACATTGGTACCACCATGCTCAAGGTCAGATGTGGTGCTAGTACCTGATGGTGACTGCTGTCTGCTGGGCCTGTGTCACCCACTGGATTACCCAGGACCATGTGCCCCTGGCCTGCCACGTCACTGTGTGGACAGCGCACTTCCCTCTGTAGTGCTGGAGGTACTGCCACTATGGCAGCAAAAGTGTGCATGTCCACATGGACTCTCAGCAGATGATGTTGCTGGCCTACATCCATGTGTCCAATGCCCAACTCCAACCAGATGTTCCAGCATAGACAATGTGCAGTCAAAGACAGACACTGTCTCAGCCCATCATCTGTCCACTACATCAGTGAACCAATCCAGGGTGGGTGGAGGCAGTCACAGATGTCAGACTGTGCTGCATCCATAACCCTAAGCATCCATCTGGTGTTGTGTTCAGAACATGTCTGTGCCTCCATGATGGCCCGAAACATGTGGCGAGTCACCTGTGATGTGGCACCTGGGACAGGTGGTGAATGGGCAGCAGTCCTCCTTTTTGCACCCCTGTCAATCTGTCTGTGTGGGACCTCACCTGTTCTCTGGCAATGGCCAGTGTCTACACTCAGTAATACCATAGTTGTCACACTGTCTTGTGCAATGTCATCACTCTCTGACTGTCCAATATCTGTGGCCTCTGAGAACTGTGTATGTGTGGTCATACTGACTGTGTGTGAGGACAATGGGGGCAGAAGAGGAATGTTAACCTCTGGGACATATTCAGCCCCCAACAGCCCTACCTGTGCCTCACCCTGGCCACCATCATCATCAGAGTCAGATGAAACTCTGACATCAGGTTGTGAGGGAGTCAGACACCAACCCCACCCGTTCACCTGTGAGAAGCAAGACAAAAGCAGTACATTGCTACCTGCAGTATTATGTATAGTAATCCATAAAGAAGCATAGAGATGAGTATCCACAATTGCATTACATGTGCCACATCTTCTCATCTCTGCTCCCGTGCACAACAGACAAACTCACAACAACATACACTGACAATTCAGGCCCTTTATAACATGCACTTCAGCTACATCCAGTTAATGTTGCCAGTACAATACACTTGTGAGGTATGCAATATGACAGTGTATATGGTAGAACTAAAAATAACACCCAGTGCACCTATGAGAATGATATGCCAGTTGTAGTATCACTGCTTCAGGTATGTACCATCTTCCTATTGTGTTTGAACAGGTATCTTGGAGTAATTGCCTCATGAATAGCAGGCGGCATAGTCACTCATAACTATAATTGCAAATGTGTTAATGTTTGTACAAATACACAATTGTGATTACCCACTCTGTGCACTGTAGTAACTGTTCTAGACTGGAACATACAAATAGTCTTCTCTGGCTAAGCACAACAGTTGTACATAGGGCAAAATGGCAGCCCTTAACTTTCTTAGGGTATATATATGATCCATGAAACAACAGTATCACACTTATCAGGTACAGAACCATGGGCTTTGGCCACATCTGATGGACCTATGAAAAGGTGAGGGAGAGGTATTGTCGGCATCACCAAATGCTGCAGTGCTACAAGGTAATATGTGCATATATCCACATATACAGTAGCTACTGTGATAATGACTATATTGCTGACATTCTGAGTATGTGTGCACAACTGTGTATAAAAACCAACCCCCTCCCAATGCAGATAGACCTGACACCCATGTACTGGTATGTATAGCCTGCCACAATGACTGATACAGTATTACACTTGTGAACACGGTAAGCTTACCTGAATGCTCCTCTTCTGTCGATGCTGTGGCACCCACCTCCAGGATGTATGGTGTGATGGATGGCTGGGAACTGTTGGATGATCCTAGGTTCACCAGGAATTCCTCTGTGTTCGAGAATGGTTGTTCTGTCGGTGGTGGCACAATCCCTGGCAACAGCAGCTGCCATTTAATGTGCAGCATTCACCATATCTGTGGTCCGGTGTCAGACCAGCTCATAGGTCCTGTCCTGTTGGACAATCTGATTAACAGCCTGCACAAGGTCTGCCCACAAGGCTGCTCACTGCTCATGATTGTGCCAAGCCCTGCTAAGCAAGATGTGATGGTGGTGCCTGAGGCCATCCAGTATTACGTTATTTTCTGCAGTTGTGAATAGTGGATGTCTCCTGTGATACATGGTTCCTGAAAGATAACAAGAGGGGAACACATTACAGGACCAGATACGTGGCTATCCACTATGTACAGATCCTGCATGCCCATAATGGCCTGCACTATCCACTGCTCCCTCAGATGTCATACTCCACAATCTGGAAATACACTACATGAGTGGATATCACCAAGATAGTAGCAATACTGGGTTATGTCTCTGCGTGCAGAGACAGATTTTACTGTATGCCCCTACACCCTTCACTGCAGTCTGCTGTGGCGTGTCTCCTACAGGCAAATTCCCACTAATATGTCATATGGCCATTGTCAGACAAATAGCAGTGTGCTATTACAACAAATATATGGGGACAGTCCAGCAACACCAGTGTGCCACAATGACAGAAAGCAATGCAAACCTGCTGTAGTATGTGTCCCCTGTAGGCATCATACCTCTCAACTATACAGATGTTTGTAAAATGTCAAGATGTTTGCCTCATACATGTGGCCCTATTCACACAAACCTGTGGATGTCTGAAAATGGTTGGCTAATCATTGATGGTTGATGTCAGAATATACAGTCAGATTCTGACTTTCACACATCATACCCCTCAGAAAACAGTTATGCTACAGTAATATGTGTTTGTCTACTCATATTCTTACATTGTACGGGCAATATATATACTCTGTCATTGAGTTTGGCCCTTTGGGCAACCATTAATTATGACTTTGTCCTGATTTCTTGCTGTAGGAGGTTGACAGGTATGTTAGGCATAGCTCTCAGCCAAACTGGGACACATGTCAATGATGCAGGGACATAACCAGAGTACAACAGGGACATTCAGGGACATTTTTACAATGTTAGAACTATGCATGTGACACATTCACAGAATGAGAGGAGGTGACATGCATTATATCGTTTTATGTTACAGGAGTGTATACCCTTAGTTATTGTTACTATGTACTACGTGTAATCCACTAGCTTTCCTACAACTGACGACCATTGTGGGAGGCATTGATAAGGACAGAGCTGAGATGTGCTGGAAAGCAGAGACAGATGTGAGTCATGCCTGTAGGTGTAGGACAGCAGAGTATCAATGACATCTCAATACCATAGATCTTTGACAAGCCTACTGCTGTACTCCCTATTCCCCATACCTCCATCCTCCCATCTGCATCCCGTTATATGGAGACATCTATCACATACCTGGTGGAGTGCAGTATTCCTTTTTTGAATCTTTCCTCTGGAAAATCTTGCAACATACACAGTCTGTGTGCCTGAAATCTCATGCAGACCTTTTCCCCAGCACCAGTGGCTTGCCTTTTGAAGGTAATGATCATTATCAGTTAATTGCCTCTGCACCAATCAGTGGCTCAGAATTGCTAATTGAAGCCAAACAGCTGGATTGCAGTATCAGTAGTCAATGACATGCCACCACAGTGCAATATATAAGGCCTTCATTTAGGCCTTGGCCCCTTTCTTACTGTTTGAGATAGACATTACTGAAGTGTGGAGACTACAGCATCACAGAGGGTAGGCACAACTACTGAACACTGTAGAGATTTGTGAAGTATGTGCACAGTTTTGCCACATATGTTTTGTCAGTGTCCCGTAACATTGTGGTCATCTGGCAGTTCAGTGGCAAAGATTGTGGGCTGATGTCAGTAATGGAAGAGAGACATGTGAGTGTCACACTTCATGCCCATCAGAATATGCATGCTAATGCAGTAGCTGTTATTCTATCAACCTGCTATCTTTGTAGGGGCAAACTGTTGAACATGTCCCTATCTCTGGTCCTTTGCCTCCCCACAGTAAGTATGGCTGTGTCTGGGATGGGAGGTATGGTAGGTCTGTAGCAGCTGCCTTTACATGCAGCTATGTATGCTACAGGCTGCAGATACTGCTGCAGCCTACAACACATGAAGGGGTTGTTAACACTTTGGTAGATAGCAAGATGTACTTGTAACTGCAGCAGCTTTGTCAGGGCTCTCATTATGGCAGAGTCAACGTAAGGGTATTTTATACTGTCATATTGGTGCATGTGCGTAAGGTACATCTGCTTTGCAACAGTGTGAATAACAGAGTGGTAGGCAACATATAGTTAGGTAATATGGATATGTGCATTGTGTCTCTGCCTACAGGCCTTTATCGTGCAAAACTGGGTAGCAGTTAATTAAGTAGCAGTAAACTGTGGGGATTAAGACTGCAAGACACAGTCATTACTTGCTGTCTGGACAATAATGTAATTGATGTGCATCACAACACTGGAATCGATCTAACCCAGAACTGTGTGTGGCAAAATGTATTGCATGCAAGGCATTTAACAGACTGAGCTACTGAGACACTGTAAAAGCATGTGTATTTGCAGGATATATGTGCACGTATACAGGCTGCGAGAGACATTTCTACATCCATGAGTATGTGTGTGGCTTTATATGGATATATTTCTGCACCATAGTTCCAGTTGTACATATACTTTGCCATAGCTGCCTTAGCAGGTGTCTTTCCTCAAGGTGCTGATAAAAAGGCAGCTATACCTGCCATCACAGGCCTCACATACATCTATTGGTATGCCATTGGCTGTCCACTGGTGTATTATTGTGCCAGGGTCCAAGGTACACTCCTGTTTTTCCCATTACTTTTATATATCATTTACATGCTTAATGACAGTAGGTATCAGTCAGTATATATTGCTAAAAACACCTATGTAACCTAAAACCTGTGTAGCATGATGGGTTAATGCACTGTGCTATATTTGAAAGGGGGCTGGGTTCAAGACTTGGCAGAGGTGTTTATTCTTTGCATGTGAGTAACACTGTCATAGACACATATAGACTTTATAGCTCATTTAAGCTAATTTAAACTGAGCTAAGTGAAGCGGCGCAGTGTGCCGTGCTGCTCCATGCAAAGCCATGCTAAAAAATATAATGAAAAGAAAAAAGGGGTGATAGGAAGTGGTGAAATGGGGACAAGCAAGGGGAAAAACATAGTGAACATCAGGTAGGGATGTGCAGGAAGGGTATAGGAAAGAACCATAGCTATCCATTTCTTGTACAGCAACAGCTGTGCATTTTGACAGATTTTGTAGATGAATTTGGATTCTCAAACCACAGACAGAGAAGTGAGAACAACATAAATGTGTTGTCAAGCCAACTGGACCACATTATATGTGTCCAGTGGACACGTGTGCAACATGGAGAGCTTTGTATGGGGGGGCAATATTTTTTGTGGGACAAGTGCCCATTTTTTTTAAGGAGAGAGTGGAATGTTGTGGAAGGGACATAGGTATGTGTAGGGAGGTCAGTTGGGTAGGAGAGGATGCAATAACAGACAGACAAGACAGACAAGACAGCAGACATGGGCAGCATGTGATATGAGGGAGTAAACACCTTGGATGGGGAGGGTGTTGTGGAATCGAAGACACATGTACCTCCCAAAGGCAGCAGTGTGACTGAGGTCCCCACCTATGGGCAGTTGACACTGCTCCTTCACTGCCCAAAAGGTGGCTGTACTGGAGGCTGGGCGACAGGGCCAGCCTGCCGCAGCAGGTTGGCCAGTGTGCCCTCAATCCAGAGCTGGCGATGTTCATAGCTCTGATTAACTATCCTGTGCACCATGGCCGGTAGTTGCTGATGGGTGACTACCGCACCTCTGCCACTACTTTCAGGGGGAGGCTGGGCCCCATCCTCTGAGGCAGTTCCACCTGATGCCGCAGGTGGTGCAAGGGCAGAGGGTCACCACGAGTCTGGGTTTCAGATGTGCCACATCCTGGTGCCACAGCTAGTTGAGATAGAGTAGGCGGATCAGTGAGAACCGGCCTACCCTGACATGCTGTGATGATGGAGGTAGAGCAATACGTATAGGTTAGTTATGAACAAAACATTTTGTTAGCAATAACTGCATGCCAGAACAGTGGAAATAACCCAAGTACATAACAATGCATATTATGTGAAACACAACAATAAATAACAGACCAGTCAGTATAATAACAGCATGTCATTAACAGTTACGACATAGGGCCAACAAAACAGGTAATTCAACAAGCTATGTTAATATGCAACCATTATAATACATAACAATAATAAACACATGCCCCAAAATACAGTTTAATGTAACAACGTATGATAATAGTGAACCATAACCAATGAATGACAATAATAAATAAAGGAAGATAAGGGGTCGGGAGACAGAGAGAGAAACAGAGCATTATTACTATTATTGGCTATATACTTGACAACAGTACTGCTAGCCACTCTACAGGTCTGTCCTTTCTTTATGTGTACAAGTCCTCTATAGCTGCTGCAGCTCATACATACCTCTCAAACTATCCACATGGGACAGTATGGGCTAAGCACTAACAACAGCGGGTACACAACCACACAGAACATGTGCACATCGGGAGGACCTATATAACAACCAAGGTGTATTGTGGGCTGATGTATTGATATGCTGCTATTTAGGTAATCATGTTGATGGTAAACCTGTGACAGAGGGATTACACACTACTACTTACATTATGTGACAGCGTGACACTTGAGAGATGTGTACAGTGCAGATACTAAACAACTATCATGCTTGCTTGGCAGGCATGGGGATAGAACCCAATAGCAGTGACTGCAGTGGAAATCTGCATAGCATCTATGAATTGGCTGCAGCAATGTTTTTACAGACATCTCAGGCATACAGTCATACCAAGAATACATGTTACGTATTTCACTTTATTTTATTATTATATTTATTTCTTTTATTTCATGCTGTATTTTCACATTCTTGCTAATGATTCAAACAGTCTGTGACATCTAAACACACAATTATTTATTGATAATATGGGCTACCTCACTCATTGACCCATACTTCCTGTGGAAAGAGAAGTTGTGCGCATTACGTAGTGAAACCTAGCACTGGATTTGAACCCTGGTCTGTGTGTGCAAAATTGTACTTTATACAGTGCATTTAACAAACTGAGCTACTGAGTCACAGCTGATTATTGATTGACTGCTATATGCCTAAAGCTTACCTGGAAACAAACTATGACCTGGCAGTACTATTATAGTTTTATACCAGCCTGCAGCGACCATAGAACACACATGCATGAAGTACAAGCATGACAGAAATAGTAGATAACCTATAGACTGTACCATATAGACTGCAGGTGTGCACAATATATTGTTAGTAGGTTGAAATATCTGTGGAGTCAACAAACAATATCAGATCATGGAGTGGGCTACCTCACCCATATATCTTGCTTACCTGCTGCTTGTGGATCACAGAGCATTATGTGAATGATAGTGGCCTAGAATCAGCCTTGACCAGTACTATATGTGTTAAACAATTAATATGGCAGCCATTATATTTTCAGTCTACAGCAATTACACTGTTATACTTGACTACAGCACCTTAACTCACAGCCTGAATACATATAGCTCAACTGCAATGGTTAAAACAAGACATTCCTGATGTACACAATTTACCTTGGTGTTATTGGTAGTGGTTAATGTGTTATTGCAGACAGTTGTCATAATTAATTTCTTGCAAAACAGTTCTACTTCCACACTTATTGCATAACAGAATTTATTGGAAATACCTTCATGCAGTTCCTGGAATAGTTTTGAGTTTTTATGGCACAACAGTTGTGATTATGCAAGTGTTCCAATACAACTGTAATTCCACACTTATTGCACTAGAAACTTTATTGTAAATACTTTCTTACAGTTAATGCTTTACTCTTCCCTGCTTATTGCACTACAGTTGGTGGCATTCACTTATTGCAGTACAGCTCTAAGTGCACATTAGTTGCAATACAATCTTTACTGTATATACATAATTGCAGTTAATGCTTTACTCTTTCTTGCTTATTTGACTATAGTTAGTATAATACATCTGTACTCACCACATTCATGGTGCAACCTGACCAAGCACCCAGCATGCACCTCAAGGCAGATGTTGAGAGAGAAGAACAGCATTATGCATACCAGTTTAGCAGACATTCAGATTAGATATTAGTAGTACAAAGGTAATAGTACTTACATACATGTGGGACATCCCCTGCCCAGAATTCTTGGACCCAGGTGTCCAAGAGCTCCCCCTTATATCTCTTCAGTTCATCATAGTGGTGACAACACTGCTCATATGTGGGGGGGCAGTTGCACTGGTGAGGTCCCTTTCCAGCTGGTCCCAGACCTCCAACTTGCACTTACAGCCCTGATAACCCCCCCTGCAGAAGCCACCCTTCATGTTTTTTACAAGGAGTCTGACCATGACCCTGGACTCCAGGATGCTCCAGTGCTGTGCCCAAAAGTGAGAACTCTCACCAATGCCTGCCATATGTCCTTCAGAGACAGAATTCCAGCAGATTATGCTGTATTCTCACCTACTGGGCTTAATATAACCTGTTTTTCACCCTTACATGCCATTGGCCAATATTTAAAAATGCAGCTTGTTGCTTAGCAGCACACAAACCAGCACAGCTGAGCGGTGCAAAAACCTGAAGACCTGTATGCTTAGCAGTGCTTAGCGGTGCGCAAACCAGCTAAGCAAAGCCTTGCAGTGCACAAACATTTTTAGCTGTTATTGTGTTTATGCGGTGCTTAGCAGGTCTTAGCAGAACTTAGCGAAGCGCAGTGGTTCAGTATTTAAAAATAATTGCCATAATTTATATTTAAAAAATAAATGCTTATTTTCTCTCCCATAAATTCAAACCCTGCACCTACTGCTCATAAGGCCGTTAATCTACCCATTTGGCTACATATATATGTAAAACTCTCCTATACCTTTACATATACCTCTGAGCTACATATAAGCACTGCTGAGCACTGTGCCATGCAAACCTGCTCAGCTACACTTAAACCTGACATTTAAGTAAATAATTAAATGCATGCAGTTTCTATTTTTAGATATCTGGCAGGTATCTTGGCAACACTTAGCATTGCGGTGCTCCACACTGAGGTGCACAAACATGCTTTTTAAATTAAAAAATACATTTATATATTGCAATTGAACAGTGCAGGGAGTGTCTTATCCATCTGCAGACACAGTTAACACTGCACTCCCTACACTGATCCAATAACAGTGTTCCTCATCTCTCCTTCAGCAATGCACCATGATTAATATGCATGGCATGCTGCCGAGAGGGAACTGTGTACATGGACATGGTACCATTCTGCGCAGGCTCTACACTGTGCCTACACAGATTTTATTAAATCCTGGGGACTATTTTGGTTAGCCCAAACAATTGTTTTTACACCTAGCATTCTTACTTGGTAAGATAGTTTTAAGTGCATTAAGATGTAAATAATTAGTTTTTATATCTGCTAACAGCTAATTTAAGAAGAAAAAAATAATAAAGCAAGCACATTAAACTGATATAATATTTTAGAGAGAAATAACTGTAAATGCTTTGTGACAGGAGATGATCTTGACTGTTCACACCACATAAGGGTGGGAGGAAGGCATTATGGTTAAGATGCTTTTACCAGACACAATGTACAGGGTTTGATTCTCACCTTTGGGGAAATTAGATAACCTTAAAATGGCCTACAAAGTCAGCTAGCTAGTTATATTTTGCATATTTTTTTTAAAACTGTGAGAACATTAGGAACAATCTTATGTCCAGTGGCAGTGAGCTTCATCTGATTTGCAGAGATGTACTTTGGATTTTATCAGTACGTTTTCTTGTGGTACTTCTATTATTATGAGGCAGGAATTTGTTGCTAGATCTGAGGTCTCCAGTGGTACTGTATTAGGAAAGTAGGCTGACAACAAGTGACATGTATTTACCAATTAAGAGTAGCTTATGTGTGAACATTGATGACTACATCTGTCTTTATTTTCTGGGGCCACCCATTTTAATTTGTTTACCATAATGCAGTGATATAATTTAGAGGGTACTTGGGCAATAATAAATCTGGCTGTAGCTATGGATTTTTTATTATATCTATTGCTATTTTGCTGTAATATGATTTTGGGATGAGGAATGTATTTGCCAGGAGTAAGATTGTCATTGGTGGTTTTCCCCTTTTTGCCCTGCAGATAATTCCAAGTTTTTGTTTATATCTTTGTGTTGTCAATGTGCTGGTTGAATGATAGGTTGTGTTCTACCAGTTACTCCAAGATACTTGTGTGATGTAACAAATTATGTGTTTTGCTACTCACTTCCCTGGTATATACTTTTCTGATGGCCTTAGCCCTCCACCTGCCCTTTCAATCATAGACTGCTCCTGTGCAGTTACTTATGTGATAAATCCATCAAACCAGAGTTCCTCACTGATAGGAAAGGACAGAGGTAGCACTGGAGTATTTTTGTGTTTTTTTTTCAACCAAAAGTTTGAATTTTGACAAGCAATCAACTATACTGGTTAATTAATCTGCTTGTTTGCTGTGCTCTGACTTTAATATCCAATAGTCTGACAGCATACCCACTGCCAACTTACCTTTTCTGTTAGACAAGGTCTAAAGTTATTTTGCTCTGTTGCTGGGACCAGCTCCCTAGTCTGAAAAATAATAACCTCAGAACAACTTAACTCATTAACACCTATATCATACCATTCGGCAAAACACTGCCCCTACTTATTACCACATTAGTGGTAACCCTCTAAGCACACAACCTTTGGTGAGAGACCTGGGTACACAAGTTGGCAACAATCTCACATTTGACCATCATATAGTGCCAGTGGTCAGAAAAGCCTTTTACTTGGTTCAACTCATAAGTAAAGGAACTGCATCCAGAAAAAAGGAGGTTATTACCTCTCTGTCCTCCTCCCTCATTAGGCCAAGAATTGATTACAATGCCCCATTTGGTATGTACCTCTCCAAACACCTGCACCAACTGAAAAGGCCACATAAATACCTCACAAAGAGTATCCATGGCCTCCAACACCTGTCTTATGTGGACAGGCTCAAATCACTATCACTCTAGTCTGTATTGTACAGATTGCTCAGAGGTCATCTGTGTCTTGTCTACAAGGCAATCTCAGACCCTGCTCTACTACAGATGCTCCATATCCGTAAGTCTAACTTCTCACATAGTACCCAGTTGAAAGGCTTAAATCTAATATGTGACATTAACAAAACCTGCTGGAGAGACAGGTTTGTCTTCCAGAGGCTGCCCTGTCTCTGGAATAGATTCCCCATACACATCAAACAAAGTACATAGCTGACCCTCTTCAAGCATAACCTGGATGAGTGGATGGGCAACCACAGATTTGTCCCATGGGTTCTACCTGTGTCTTCAATGACAGGGGCGACAGGTGCTGATTGAGGTTTCTTTTTTGGGGATAAACTCTTGGTTAGGCTTGTAAGGGCTCTAGAGCCATTAGCCTAGTAATCTCCTATGATCCTATGATCCTATGTGGTGTAGAATGTCACAACGCTGGCACCTTACACACATCTTGCCTTCCAGAGCATTTTCTGAAAAATAAGCTTAAAAAAGCACAAGATAAACAAATGTAAATATTTTGTGAACAATAAAAGCTATTAAAACTGTATAAATAGCTATATTATGAGTAAGAAGTATTCTTTACAGTGATAATGGTCAGTGAATTCATAATCTTTTCTATAAATACTGTAATATATTATGATGCACACAAACCACAAATTATTTTTTTCGAAGCTTTCACAAACAATTTTTTATGTCTTGAAAACTATACAGCCTATACAAATCCCTTCTTAAACTCTCCAGAAGACATCAAAAACTTGCAAGATGACTTTTTCCAAAGAAATAGCTGTTGTGAAAACCATGGGTTAAAATTAATCATATCCTTTTGGCAATCTGGGAACCTGTTTTGACAATGACTATCACATATCCACTATTGTCTTTTTTTCATTCCTCAGCTTATATCTATAGATATGCCATCCTAGTCCAGGGATTTAATCATTTCACTGTACTTGGCTCTTATCAGGCCAATCACTGAAAAAATGCCTGATTTGGTATGTACTTGCTAAACACTTGTTACAAATGGAGTGACCACAATGCTTTCCACTAAAAAAATCAAGACCCTAAATGACAAAGGGTACACAAACCATCTCAAAGCCTTGTCTCTCTCTCTTCTCTGTGTCATACAATCTACTGAGAGGTAATCTCTGCCTCATGAATAGGTCCTTAACATACCCTGTTCCATTTGACCCAGTACACATTCAGACATCCAGTGGTATCCGAAACACCTACTCAAGGAACATCAACCTCTCTTTAACAAGAGTATACCCTAATTAAGAAATCTTACTTCTCAGCTCTCCCACTAATTAGTTAGATTTAATTCATTTGTTTATTTATATTTATTTATTAACACTTGTTTATTGGGAAAGTCTGACAGGGCCATGGGAGGCCCCGTTTCAGCAGAGAACCAGGGAGAAAAGCTCCACAGTTAAATCTTGCAAGATGTTATATAATACAATACAGTACAATGCAAAACAGAAAATAAATAAATAAAAAAAAAAAGATATATGTACTAAAAATCATTATACTCCACAAAGTAACATTTAAATTTTACTGAAACAATGATAAGCTATTCTGTATTCAGATATAAGCCTGGAAGCTTAGATTATGCATGAAGACCAAAAGGGAATTACAGATAGAGGGCAGATGGATATAGACAGTGCAAGAGTTAGTTAGGAGAAGAGTGGGAGGATCATAGGTTAGAATCCAAGCAGTGGGTCCTAAGGGTTGCTTTATGTATTTAGTATTTATGATTTGTCTTAAGACTATGGAAGAGTATTCCAACATTTGACTACATACAGGAATAATTTGCTTCACCATATTTACTGTTTGCCTATAGGCTTGGGCAACATATGTGCCCGTAGACATGAATAAACCAGATGGGGGGTACCATAGAATTACTGGCTTCAATGCTGGACATTTGTTTAGATGTTGAAGTATAATTTGGCCCAGAAGAGGAGGGGTGTATTTTGGCTCTCCGTCTGTCTATATGGAAATGGAAGTTTACAGACTAATTAAGCTATAATCCTAGGCATTCAAAGGTGGAGGTTATTTCTAGGAAATGGTTATACAAGTCAAAGATAGTTAAAGAGTCAGGTGTGTAGTAAATTTTCTGTGGGGTTCCAAAAAGCATAGTTTTTGTCTTGGAGAGGTTGTGAAGTAGTTTATGGATTATGAGCCATTGGTGGAGCTCATGTAAGTCCAATTGCAGTTGACATTTAATGTTGGTGTGAGACTGACTTGATCAGTAAATGGCCAATGTTGTCAGCATATAGGATGAGATGGAGATGGGTGAGGTCAAAAGAATGTTTGGTAATGAATTTGGAGAAGAGGCGGTGGAAAGAATAAATCCTTGTGCTGTATCTTTGTGATAGGTGCAGATTCTGATTGGGAAGATCCTATTTTAACTCTGAAGTGTCTGCCAGTGAGGATGTTTTAAACCAGGAAGTGTCTTCTGGACTAAAACCAATTTCAAGTAGTTTGCTTTGAAGAAAACACTGGTCAGTGAGGTCAAATCCTTTGTCAGGTCTATAAATCATGCAGCTGTAAGGAGGTATCCATCAGTGTCATCAATTAAGGACTAATGTGTTTTCATAGTACTTCATCCTGGCCAAAAGCCATGCTAATTGGAGTAGACCAGATGGTAATGTTGGATATAGACAGAAAAGTGGATATAGATTATATTTTCTAAAAGTTTGCCTAGAATTGGAAAATGGATATTGGAAGGAAGTGAGATGTATCTTTTGGACTGGATTGGTTTGATTTGGAAAGGGCTTTATTAGAACTGTTTTCCAAATATATGACATGATGTTTTATGTAAAACATAAATAATATATGGGAATGAGGGGAATATATAGATGATTTGTACAATGATATATGAACCAGGGGCTTAGTTGGTTGAATGCTAGGTGATGATTGGTCTTACTTGGAAGGTGGATTGTAAATTTAGCTGTTTTATTATAACTTTATTCTTGTATTCGTGAAGAGGAAGGTTTGGTTTGTTAGTAGGGGAGAGACATGGTAGAGAGCTGGCAATAGATATGAGAGGACAGTCATCTTTCTAGATTGCAAGGTGATGTAGGGAGAGACTTTGTAGTAGAAATTTAATTGTATATGTTTTTGATACTTTGGATGTGTAGGTCAAATTGTAGATCATCATCTATAGTTACCCCAAATAATTTTGGTATGTGTGACAACCACAGCTCTAGTGTTTTGTATGGATGACATAGTAAAGGTATTTTACAACTCTAGTATTTTGTATGGATAACACAGTAAAGATGTTTTATGATCAGGGCATTGTTGTTGGATGAAAAATAGAATTTCTGTTTTGTCTGAGTTCAGGAGAAGATAACACTGGTTCAGACACATTTAATGGAGGAGTAGGATTGTTGTGTATTGGTCTGTAGCAATGGAGTGGAGCAGATTAAAGTGGAGTAATCTCCATACTGAACCAGGGAGCCTTTCCTCACTGCAGTGTGAATGTTGTTTATCAAAACATTGAAGAGGAATGGACATATAATTGTGCCCTGGGGACACCAGTGGTTATGGGCAGGTAGGATGAGTAGCACGTTTGCCATCTGACACACTGTATCTTATCTAAGAGATAGTTTTAAACCATTTTAGGCTAGATGTGGAGAACCAAGGTACAATAATGACTGTAGTAATTTTGTGTGGGAGACTTATCTAATGCTTTTGATAAATCCAGGGACATGGAAGAGACTAGGTTACCTTCTTCCTGAGTTGACTTATTGTGTTGTGAAAGAAAAGAAGAGAAGAACTATAGTGGTATTATGTGAAGTGTGAAAGGCATGTTGGATGGAAGATAGTAGGTCATTATCAAGGAGATACTTTAGCAGTTAAAAATGTACACATCTTTCTAGGATTTTTGATAAGAGAGACAGTATGAGAATTGTCATTAGTTGGATAATTCTACTAATATTCCTCCTTTATGTAGTGGGGGTAATATATGATTTTTCCATAGTTTGGGTATATACAATTCTAATATGGATCTATTCATTAGTATTGATATGGGATAGGCTATGACACCTGTGGGAGATTTTAAGTATTCAGTAGTAAGTTAGCCAACTGCTAATGTAGTAATTTTCAGTTGTGGTACTAGTTTTTGTATTGTTTTAGTTGGGACTGTTGAAGAGAAAATGCTGAGTTAGTATTCTGAATGAACTGAAGGATATCTAATGTGTCATCTGTTAGATTCTTTTGTGCTGCAGATGTTACTTGAAATAAGTGGGAATTGAATTGTTGAGTAATGGTTTGTTTCATTTGGAAGGAGATTTGGCTGTGTAATTTTTCCAGGCTTCAGGAGTTTGTTTATGGCTGCTCAATAACCTTTTGGGTTAGAAAGGTTATTATTTTGGAGTTGGGTGAAACACTTTTTTTCAGTTTTGATGAGTTTCTTGGAGAGATTTATTTGCTATTTATATGTCTGGTTAGAAGTTTCAGTTTTGACTTTATAGAATTGCTTTCATACTTTGTCTCCTTCCATTACCTGTTAGGTGTTTCTAGTAAGCCAAGGGGTTGGATTGGATCTGGCATTTTTTTTATTTTCCCCAGTGGAGCCTGACTATTGAGATCTTATAAAAAGTAAAATTATTTTTTTCAACTGCTTCATTTGCAGGTAATTTTTTAGGGAAAACCAGTTAATTTATTCAATTGTAGAGGTAAAGGAGGCTACATTGAAATTTGTGAGGTTGCAAATCAGGTTGTATGAGATGTTTTTATAGCTTATGGTGCATTGTTGGATAAAATATGTGGGATTATGATCACTTAATGAGTTTAGAAGTGAGCCTGGAGTTAAGATTTTGTCAGGGGCATTGATTAATATCTAACCAAGCACTACATTCTTGTTTGTCTTTTTATTAAGTCTGATGAGTGAATTAATTGAATAAAGTTATATAGATTGATGATGTTAGAGCCTTCAATCTGAGTAGTCCAGTCATTAAGATCACTGAGTATGATAGTTTTTTTGGATGACTTTATTTGTTGTCCATGATAGTACATCTTCAGTTATGGAGGAGATGGTATTTGGAGGATATAGACTGCAATTACATACAACAATGTATTTGCATTAAGCTTTAGTAAAGTAAACAAAATCTCAGCTTTGTCAAATTTGGGGACTATATGAGGGTCAATAAAGCTCTAAGGGGTTTGCATAAATAATACCTACTCCACCTCCTCTTTTGTTTAATCTATCAGAACTAATAGTATTGTCCTCTGGGAGAAACTCCTCATCTTCAATGAAGGGTTTTAATTAGCTTTTGGTATGGGATAAATATCTTGTTAATATGAGGAGTCCCATACTTGTGGTTTGAGTACTTTACTTGAGACAATATAAATATTTAGATTAAAAAGGTTGAAACCTGAGGTCATAGTGGTTGAGATGACAGTTTTGAATTATTTGGTGATTGAGGGATGGAATGATCGTGTGACACAGAGTTCGAGTGTACACCTCCATAGGGATATATGTGTAGAATGCCTGCAGGAAATGGAGAACAAAGAATGTGCCCTCTGTTTAGAAGAATATGATCTAAGAGAGGAGTTGCTTGATTTAATAGAGATGGACAGGCATATTAAGATGAATGAAAGAAATAGACTAAGTCAAATAAACGGGGCAACTGGTAATACACTACTACCATTTTATTGAGACAAGGACCAAATCATCTGAGGCAAAAAAATTCCACAGTATAAAATACTTTAGTGCTTTCTTCCCTGGTACAGTGGGACTTCTTCAGAATGCACCACCATGTAACAACTTCTCTTATATAGTTTAAAGCCCTCATATACAAATAAAAGGTAACTGGCAATAATAAATAATACATGAAAATGTAACTCCTTCATTCAACATATCAAACAAACAAAAACAAAACAACCATAATCAACAGTTACAATTATTCAAAATGCAATTGATATATTTACATTAATAAAATTAAGTTTTTATATGATAAATATTGAAAATCTTACATATTGTATATACAAAAAAATTGCATTTAATGGCCTAACCAAATGTTTATCGACATGAACTTACTTTCAAAAGACTACTAATAGAAGTTACTTCATTTAAACCAAAGTTAACCAAAGAATTAGTTTTTAATTGCAGTTTAAGCTCCTTCATTTCTAAATAGTCCCGCCATGGCCCTCTTCATATCTTGTTCAACACTGTCAAGAATGAAAAACTTAAAACTGTGTCTATCCTGCATCTTAATATGCTTGAACAAAGCATTGCCTTCATTTTTCTTTGATACAGCATACATATGTTGGTATATTCAATCTTTAACATTCATTCAGTTTATTAAGTCATTGTGTAAAGGAGACCCCATCTTGAGCTGTGTTGGATATTTCCATCATCTAAGGCCCTTGTGGACACATTGCGACCAAATGTATTCTTTAAGATAACAATTTTCAGTTTGTGGTTTCCTGTGTTTAATTAGTTTAGATTCAAAAGTACAGAGCCACTTATCCATTGAATGATGACTAGAAGTAAAAACAGTGGGACTCACCTGTAGTTCCACCTTTTCCTTAAACCATTCTTTCAGATTCGGTTTAGAAATGTTTTGCACTGCTGTGCAATGTTCTCTTTGAAACTTAATATCTCTCCCAATTATTTTAACCTCCGCAATCTCTGTCCTGGGGTGACAGAATCGCCACTCAAATTAAACCATTCAGAACTTCCATCACTGATGCTTGATTTAAATCCTTTGTTCTGTCTAATACAGTTAGTTGTGTTTGGCAGTTCTTGTAGCTGTTGTGTTAGTTGTTGGAGTAATTGAGTTAAACTACCCATTGATGCTGAGAGCGTATCCAAAGTCTCATCACAAGGGGTAGCAGCTCAACTGGTGCTGGAAGATGACATGTGGGCTAATCATAAACCAGGAACTGAAGATGCCCTCTGAACACCAAATCAAATAAATGTGCAACGAGAGCACACTACCACCACTTTATTGAGGCAAGGACCAAATTGTCAGAGACAAAAAAATTCCACAATATAAAAGAATTTAGCACTTTCATCCCTGGTATGGTGGGACTTCTTCAGAATACACCACCATGTAACAACTTCCCTTATATAGTTTCAATCCCTCCCATACAATTAAAATGTAACTGGTGATAATAAATAATACATGAAAAATGTAACCCCTTCAATTCAACATGTTAAATGAACTAGATTACAGAAAGTCAATAAAACACCCAGTAGTTAGAAGCTTGATAAAATAAATTAACAAATTAATTAGGACTGTTTATAGAGATTTGTGTGATATAACAGTAGTAAATCGGATATACTACTATGCAGCTAAATTAATAACAGATAAAGACTTGCCATAAAAACACAGGGTAGTAAGGGAAAGGAAGGGGAGAAATCAAAAGCCATCATGGAAGTATCAAACAGAGAAAACAATAAAGCAATTAAGACAAGAAGTGTCACTGTTAGAAGAGTATAGAAGAGGCAACATATCAGCCAATTGCTCAGAAAGATATATGTGATAAAAGCAATGTGCAGTATCATAACAGATCAGGAGCTATCATGCACTACCACAAATAATAAATTAACAATATCAGCACAGGCAGAAAAACTTAGAAGATATGCATATAAATATAAAGGAAAAGTACAAAATAAGCAATTTATTGATGACCCCAAAAAGGTTTATAGAGAATTGTGAAACAAGGCAAAAGGAATTGAAGTAACACCTAAAAAAGAAGAAATAGATACATATTTTGTAGAAATATATATGAAGATCCTGTGGAACATAACAAAAATGCTGAATAGATAGAAGAAGTTAAAGAAAGAATAATAAGTTCAAATGTACAGGATATGCAATGGGGTGAAGTAACGGTCAGACAGACTGAAACAAAGTTAAGAAAAGCTCCTAATTGGAATAACCCAGGCCCAAATGGAGTACCTAACTTCTGGCTAAATTATCAACATCTTTACATGAAGATTTAGCCATGAGTAACAACTATTTATACTCACACCCTGAACAGACACCGACCTGATTAACAAGAAAAACAATACTCCTACTTAACAGCGAACCTGCAAGTTATCCTAAAAACTATAGGCCAATAACTTGCCTTTAAATGACGTGTTAACTATACACTGGAATTGATGCTGACAGAATTTCTAGTAATTTTGAAGAAAACTCAATCATGGTAATAGAACAAAAGGGTAACAAAAGAAAGTCTTATGGAACAAAGGATCATTTATTGATAACGTCATAACTGAGAACTGTAAAAAGGGGAAGAATGTAAGTATGGCATGGATAAACTATAAAAAATTGACAGTATTCCACATTCATGAATAAAAGAGTGCTTAAAAATGTATTAAGATGCACCCTATACTGAGTGACTACATTATAGCGACTATGAAACAATGGCAAACCACTTTGCAGTTAAGCCACGATAAAAGACGAATTATTATTCCAGGGATAAAAATTCAAAAGGGGATATTCCAGGGTGATTCTTTGTCACTGCTGCTCTTTTCTCTTGTCCTTAACCCATTAAGTTCTCTACTTAACAGATTAGGTCAGGGCTACAGTTTGGCAACCAGAAAACAACAAAGTGTAAAGACTTTTCATCTTTTTTGTGGGTGATGTAAAACTGTATAGCCCATCAGACGAGGAAATGAAAGCAAAACTGCAAGTGGTCAAAACTTTTTCAGATTATATAAGAATGCCATTTGGTCTTGATAAAGGTACAAAAGCAACCTTTAAAGCAGGAAAGCTGCAACACCAGGAAAACATCAACCTGGGATAAGAATGTGGTATAAAAGAACTTGAGCAAGAGGGAGTGTATAAATAATTGGGAATTTTTATTTAACAGTTGTTTACTGAAAAAGTCTGACTTGTCATGAAGGCAATTTTCAGAAGAGGCCAAGGAAGAAACACTTCAGATGCATGCCTTTGTAATGTGGGAGGAAACATGCACCAATGCTGGGAAGACATGCAGACTCCACACAGACGGCACTCCAGCCAAGAATCGAACTGGAGAACCTCTTGCTGAGAGGCAACAATGCAACCACTGCACCACTGTGAATTGATGAAGGATCAACAATAAAACATGAACAAATGCAAATAAAACTTAGTAAGGAATATTTTAGAAGACTGAAATTAATACTGAAAACAGCACTGACATCTAGGAACAAAGTCCAAGCTATAAACCAATTTTCTCTTCCTGTCATAACTTACAGTTTTGGAATGATTAACTGGCCCCAAAAGGTGTTGGATCGGCTGGACAGGAAAACAAGAAGGAAGCTTCATGCTTATCAAATGATTTATAAAAATCAGTTTATACCAAGACTATGTATTCCGTGTTCTGAGGGAGGTATGGGCTTCCTTGAAACTGATCATATTTGTAGAGCTGCAATCATAGGACTGCATGCATATCTGCTGACCTCACAAGTGAAAGTTTTAAAACATGAGGAGAATAAGTCTAAGATGGCTTCCCTGCTTAGTTTAGCAGAAGCATATTGGTGTCAAGCAGGAATGGAAATCAGATCAGAAGTTGATAAAAATCAAGCAGCAACTCAATCTGCCAGAAAAACAAAAGAAAGAATACAAGGTGAAGGATCAGATGAGAAGGCAAGAAATGTGGAAAATGCATAAATATAGTTGCAAGTATAAAAAAACTCTTGGAACAACCTCATGTTGATCATGATTGAATGCAGGAATGGTTAAAGAGAGGTGAATTTAAACCAAAAGATGAAAGGTTAATATTGGCGGCTCAAGATAGTGGACTACGTACATGTTGGTTTATAAAGTCTATAGAACATGTGGGAGAAACAAACAAATATAGGTTTTGTAAAACAGAAATGGAAACAATCGCACATCTGATTGCTGGTTGTGATATACTAAAGGCAGAAGGACTGTATACTGAAAGGCATAATAATGTGGCAAGACTGTTGCACTGGGGATTGTGCAAACATTATAATACTGAAGTAGCTGAAAAACATTGGAAAGATGAGCCACAAAGCATTATAGAAAGTCCTGAAGTTTATATCACCCATTACCAAAATGGATACGAGAAAACCAGACATAGTAGTCCATGACAAGAAGACAAAAGTAGCATTGATTGTTGAAATTGCTACACCTACTGACTACAGTGTTTTAAGGACAGAGAGACACAAAGTCATAAAATATCAGGACTTGCAGGCAGAATTGAGGGCAATGTGAAAGAAGGATATTCAGACAGTTCCAGTAGTAGTATGAGGAGCAGCAAAGGGTCTTATAAAAAAGAATTTACAATTGTAGTTAGATATATTACCTATACATGTAACTCTGTATGAATTGCAGAAGTTGTCAATACTGGGCATATTGTGGGTGCTCTGAAGAGTACTTCTGACTAACATCAAAGATTGAAACAATACTAATTTCATCAACTTTAATCATGCTATGACGTATGAATGGGGTCCATTCCCATCATGGTATTAGAAACCCAAAAGACTTGGAGAATTTATAAAAAGAGTAAAGGATTAATAAGGGACCGATGGACATGTGTGTTTGGTATCGTGTATAATTATATATTCTTTTATGTTGCAATTATGGTTCATAGATAAGTACTAGATTAGCTGACTTGTGGGCCATTTTAAGCCTAGCCAATTCCTGTTCCAGAGTTAGAATCAGACTCTGTGCCTTGTGTTTGTGAGGTAAATACCTTAACCATTATACCAATCCTCACCCCATTCTGAGATAGACAAGACAAAAGGTAAGCTTGATGCATTTTCTTTTTTTTTCAATTTTTAGGAATTGTACATTCTTTGAAGTCAGTTATTTTGCAGTTATATAGTGATACAGAACTATAGAGAGGAGCATACTTTAGGATGGTAGCCATGACTGAGTTTATTTGTAATAATATGTGGTGGAAAGTAGTAGGATGTAACAGCATTATTAGTTTTGAAATTAGGAAAGGATGGAAGAGCATGGTGTTGGAGTACAAAATACAGCTGGGTGGTGAAGGATATTGGCAGGACAAGTTTATGGGCTAGTTAAGAATGATACATTTTAGTGGGTGTTGACACTGGCTGAATTTATTGCTGATTGGATGATGGATGATGATGGCTATAAGTTGGAGTGGCTATGATTGTATAAATGTAATAATACGGGCTAAGCGGGAATGGAGTTAGGGTGAATAGCAAAGCTTCAATTTTCAATCAGTGAATGGAAAAGGACATTTTTCTAACTGACCCTAGCAGCACACTTTTAAAACTGCAAGAAAACAAATTTTAAGGTAAAACTAAACTTAAGCTAAAATAAATCAAATGGTAAGAACAAGAGCCAATCAATCAATAACTAACTACACAAATAAAAATAACAGAAATATTCAACCATAAAATGAAGAAATCCAATCCAAAATCCATTGTAGTTATACACAGGTAGTATTCACACAGCTGCTGATGTACTTGCTACAAAAATTATTCTCTTCCCCTAGAATGGATATCTAGTTTTCAGTGCTATGCAAATGTATATATGATTGGCTGTGAAGCAGCCTCACAAATATTCTTATCAGATTTATTGCTGAGGTAGGTTCCATTCATAGCTGTTGACATGGTAAGCTAGGCCATAGCCTTCCCAAATAGTGTGTTATTGTTCTTACTATAGCAGAGGGCATTCCAGTTTGATAGGTACTATGACAATGTCTGATTGGTTGCTACCCTGCTTCTATTTCAAAGGAAGAGGGAAATATCTTCTTAGTTTTTCTAATTGTTTTTTTTTTATGTGTATGTATTACTTCAGAGGCCACTGAACATCCACTCAGTGTAAAATCATTTCCTCTTATTTTCCTGCTTTGAATAAAACCTTGGAGTCAAACAGATTCTTTCAATTTAAATGCAGTGACTTATGAAGGACTAAATAGTGTACTTTAAACAATAAGACCTATAATTCAGAAAGACATCTAGTTGAAGAACTAGCAATTAGAAATAGTATTCCAAGATAGAAATCCATCCTTCCATACATCCACAAGCCCTTTTTCCCATTTTTGCATATGGGGTCAGGGCATCACTTCAGCAGTGACAATTCTCTAGAGCCAATGTTCACACCACCTGATGGCTTGCTGTGCTGCAGGTATGGTTTAGCCATTGTGTTTGGAAGTGAATGAGACTCTTTAGGCAAGCAGGCAGATATTTCTGACAAGCTTGCTTTAATAGATGAATTAACTAGATCTCAGTTCTAAATAAAGACACCAAATATAATACATAGAAAATGGAAATGCTTGACTACATGTATAGATAGAGTTGGCACTAAATGGAAAATATAGTCCCTTTAGAGAGACAACATGTTCTATTAGTTGTCTATATTAGCTTTCAAATTATACAGTACCTTATCACAGTACTAATGAAAGCCAGGGATTAACTGAAGATCCTCCTCACTGACTGACAGACTAAAAGCTCAGAGATGGAGATGAAATTTTTGCCACTCCTTGAAGAGAAGACAAAACATAAACCAGGAAAACCACAGAAAGACTAAAAAAAAAAACAAGAAAGAACAATCCTGCTGCAGTAAAATGATGTGGAAACTTGTCAAGACTGGTAGAAAGAGCGCTTAACTGTTTGGTTTAAATAAAGTATTCTTTCTAGCAGTCTTGACAAGTCTCCACATCATTTTACTGCAGCAGGATTGTGACTTCTTGCAGAGAAGATGGATTTAATTTAACTAACTGTACTGATCTGATAAATGAAATCCAAGCCCTTGCTCTATAATACTGTTATCACATTTAAGATTCTGTTTGCACCTTCTCACCCACGAATAGTGATAATATTTCAGTATAATAAGATTGATTTTGAGATGTCTAACATAAAATCTGTACTGAACATTGCTACATATGATTGCATACTAGAAGAGGAGGTCAGCAAAAGTTTCCTTCCCTTTAGTGGTGTAAAAGGATTATAAAATTAATTAATAAGAATATAGGGTGTCTAAAAATGTCATGCCTTATAAAATTAATAAACTATATAATAACAGAGGTAAACATATTATTTTGCAATATAAATCAAAGTATGAATAAAGATCAACTTTATTACCTGATAAAAAGAAATAAATTTTCAGCACGTGAACTTTAAGGTACAAACAAACACAATATTTGATGTTTTAAACTATAATGATATGATCGTGGGAGACCTTTTGGCCATGAATATTTTGCCTCAGTACTGCATTTTTAATCTACCATTTATCTCTTTACCAACTGTACAGGACCTTGGTTCATGCCCTTTTATCATAAGGCAATTGGCTCATAAAGCTTTGATAACAGTAAAAAAAATCTTGTAGTACTAGACAAGATAAGATGTTAGGATAGCTTATCTGCAGTCTTAGTAAGTTTCTTGAATTACCTTTGACAGAAAATTTTAACTAAGTACTTGGAAAAAGATTGTGTATCATCCTGAAGGTGAAAAGCAAATGCATTAGCCATATTTAAAAGTGGCTCTAGAGATCTGCTATGTAATTATTGACCCATTAGTCTAACTAGTACACTGGGGAAGTGTTTTGAGTATGACTTCATAGAAATCATGAAGCTAGACAGATTATTTAAGGGTCTTCTCAGTGGTTTCCAAAACAGGTCATTATTTGGTTGAGCTATTTTAACTAGTTTGATTGACTTCTCTGATACTTTAGGTGGATTGAACTGTGTATACCCATTGTTAAAATATATTTAGATCTAATAATAGCTTTCAGCACGTTATCACGCAAAGTTATAATTATTGGTCTGTTGACTGGATTGAATCCATTTAAAGTTAAATGGATAACTGAATAGATACATACATACAAATATTTCAAGCATGGGCAATAATGCCCTTGTAGTCTGCCAATATACCAAAACAGTTGTTCCCATAATAAGTGGCCAGACTGTTCTTAATGTAATTTGGTATCCTGTTCCATGCATCAGCTACTCTCTTGGTGACCCAATCAGTACACTTTTCTTTCCTATAGAATCTTCTACATAGATTATCTGGTGATTCTCTTACTATTTTTGATACCCCAACATTCCTTGCTGTCTCTAAATGGCCTACATACCCAAATAATGTCTCCTCTTAAATATTTATATGAGACAGTGTACAAATTCAGATATTTTATTCTTTCATAATAACATAAATTTTCACATCCAGGGATGCCCTTGGTATATTTCTGCTTTGCTCTTTCTAGTTAGCTCATGCTTCTTTTCTTATAAAGTTTCCATATTGTTATTTCATATTCAAGTTTCAGTCTAATATAACTAACAAACAATGACTTCATAATTTCTGATTTCCTAGAGTTTATAAATCTTTTTTATATAAAATATAGTTCTGTAACTATCATTTATCAATTTGTTGATATGATTAGAAAAAGTCATATACCCATATACCCAGATCCTTAAATGAATTGACAGTTTCAATCATAGTGTGCTGTATTAAGTATTTATCAGCATATTATTCTCCTGTGCCCAAATGGTAAATCTAGATAAGTTCTTTTGTAAACATGCCATATATGTTAGATATGTAATTAGTTTACCCATTTTCAAGTCATCATCATACAGACTGCAGAACACTTCAGATTAAAAAGATAGATCTGAAAGATACAATGTAAACAAGTTTGGGGACATTCTGACTGTAACCTTGAATTTCACTTGTTCAATTGCTCTGTGAAATTTGCACATCCTATTTGTAAGCCATGCAACTATCCATCTTATAACAACCACATCATCACCTAGTTATTCTAGTTTATTGATCAGTGTTTTGTGCATGATCCTATCAAATGCTAAGCTAAATCTACGTAAATTACATCACAGCACATTTTTTTCATTCATAGCTGTTATCATAGTGTTATAGAACATCATGTTACATGTGGTTATAGATCTTTTTTTAACATATGCATGAAGCCGCGGTGGTACAGCGGTAGCATTGTTGCCTCACAGCAAGAGGTTCTCCTGTTCGATTCATGGCTGGAGTGCCTTCTGTGTGGCCTCTGAAAGACATGCGTGAATGGGTGTACCTTCACTGAAGGTTGGGCATCGGGCTGGCAACTCAGCACCATAAAAAAAAATCTACTGCCAATCATTAGAGGACTGGAGTTCCGCTGTGGTGACCCCTAGCTGGGAAAAGCCGAAAAGACAACGTTGATATATGATTTCAAGTCTCAGTCTTTCCAATTCTGGCAATCATTTTTCAATATTACCTTCTCCATTATTTTTCCACAACATGAAAATAAACTTATGGGTCTGTGTGACTCTGGGTTTGTCCTACTTCTTTTTCCCATAAAGACAGGTTTAACAAGTTCACATCTCCAATCATGAGGAATATCTCCATATGACAGAGTAAATAACAGATAGATATAATGGCACTGTAAGATCATGCCAAAGTATTCTGAGGTAATTATAAATAATTCAGTCTCCTCCTTATGCTTTGCTTGAATCCAATTTGTGTGGTTCTTTTAACATATTGGGCCGGATTCACGAAGGCTTGCACGGAGTCTAAGAGTAGTGTAAGACTCCATGCAGCCTTCGCGATCCAGGAACAGCCCAAAGTCCGTGTAAGAGACAAGCTAAAACGGCTCTTACACAGAGTGGGCGTGGATAAGCTAATCACCTCACTTGCATCCAAATAGCATGCAAATGAGGATGATTAGCAATCCATGAAGCCCAGAACAGCCCGTGTAAGAGCCGTTTTAGCTGCAGAAATGTACTCAGTTGACAACTGAGTATGTTTCTGCAAAAACCATAATGGAGCCATGTCAGCTCCAAATAAAGGGTGCATATGTGTCAGGCAGCATGCCAATGGCCAAATATGTGGCCATTGGCAAGGTAACCTGATGCAAATATCTTAAAAATATATATATTTTTTTTCGGCGATCGCCGATGTTTAAACCCAGCGTAGCCCCGCGCAAATGAGCTGCGCTGTATAAAACATAAAAACTAAGGTTTTAAACCCACAAATGTGGGTTTTATGCAATACATGGAATGTCAATGCAGGGACCAGCAGACCAAAACCAACATGGCCACCGTGTAGTGGTTGCTAAGGGGGGAAGCTGAGTCTAAGAGATGTAACTAAGCATTAGTAGGCAATCTGATGCAAATGAGTGTTAGGATACTGAATTCCACTGTCACATAGAAAATGAGCACAGTCTGAGTAGTGTAAGAGTTACAGAAGGGGGAGGAACAGAGTAGGCGATAGGTGACATCACAGGGGGGAATGGTAGAAAGAAATGCAGTTCATTGGAGGTCAGAGTTACATGACAGATGTCAGACAGATATCATGGAAAGAGGTGTGCCACTAAATAAGCATGAGAAAGTCAAGAAATGGAAGGTGTACACTGTTGCCTACACCAAAGTTTCTTGCTGGGCGCATGCGCGTGTGCGCCATGAAGCGAGTAAGGCAGTGCACGTGTAAGGCAGACTGAGCATGTGGGAGCGTGTTGGGAGATGTTTAACACTGTTTGCGTGGGTGTGCATGCGTTTTAAACTGAATAAGCAGATTCTGAACTGTGTAAGCATGTGTGCGTGTAAGCCACTGTGAGCGTGTTTCTGCTGGTTTGCACACGGCTCCTCCCTGAGGAAACAGAGAGGAAAAAGGAAGCAACAGATTTAGTAGGAAGCTAGCAGGGAATACTGCTGGAGCTAGCAGGTGAAAACAATTAGAAGCAGGCAATTACACAGGCAGAATAGTAGCCCAGCCCAGCACTTAAAACTCTGCAAACAGCAGTGCAGGATGTTTCTCTCAAGAGACACTGCAAGACAGGAGTTAAGTTATTAGAAGTGAAAACTGAAAAAGCTGAACTCAGAGCAGAAATGTTAGGGGCTGCCATAGCTGTCATAATGAGACATAGGCGACTTGCTGAGGGTGGTGACAATGCAGATGGTGCCAGACAACCCACAGTGAGGAGACGGAGAAGAGTGTACAGGCCCAGGGTCACCTACCACGGGTTACATAAGCTGGAGATAGTAGAGCGCTATAGAGTGGACAGAGACCTCCTGCAGCAAATAGTGGAGCTATGCAGGCCACGCCTCACACACAGAACCAACAGAGGGGAACCCATCCCAGTGAAAACCAAGGTATGTGTTGGCCTAAGAATACTAGCAACAGGTACCTTCCAGAGACCAACTGGTGATATGATGGGGATATCACAGGCATCAGCCTCCTGGGTACTCCACCAGTTCCTGGATGCCATGTCAGCACATGTCAGTGATCATGTATATTTCCCCAATGCCCGTGAGGTATTGGCCAGCAATATGCGTCTCTTCCAGCAAATAGCGGAATACCCTGAGATAGTGGGTGCAATAGACTGCATGCACATACGCATCAAAGCACCAGCCGGTGAGCGGGGTAGGGCATACATCAACCGCAAGGGCTTCCCCTCCATCAACTGCCAGGTCATGTGTGATGCCCAGGGCATAATAATGAATGTGTGTGCTGGCTTTCCTGGGAGCTACCATGATTCCCACATCTGGCATTTGACGCAGCTGTACCAGACATTTGCCAATGGGGACATCCCGCACGGACACCTAGTGGGGGATGCAGGTTATGCACTGGAGCCGTGGCTGATGACACCCATCAGAAACGCACACACACCTGAACAGGAACGCCATAATGAGGCACACGCACAAACACGTAATGTAATAGAGCGTGTGTTTGGGCTGCTCAAGTCACGGTTCCGTGTCTGGACACATCTGGTGGAGCCTTGCAGTACACACCAACTACATGTACCCAAATTGTCATGGTATGTGCTATGCTACATAATATGATCTTGCGAAAACAGCTGCAGCAGGACCAGCATAGGGCCGGGCCAAACAGCCCCCCACCATTGCCAAGGCCATCACAGGCAGAGCATGACTCGGAGGAGGAACAACCTGAGCCTGCCCCAGTAGGCAGAAGGAGGCGTGCCCAGTATGCCCTGGCCTTGGCAAAGAGGCAACGCATAGCACATACACTGGCTCAGTAGGAACCCTGGGAATGATACCCCTCTCTGACTCACTCATATAGTAACAGGGATGCCTAACATGACACAACCTGCTCTCAAACATGTACAGGGAAGTGTAATATGTGCATCCGACAGAGACAGCCCTGCAGCACCACCTGAGGCATGAATGCTATGTGTTAAGTAATGTAACACCATGTACTATATGCACACCTGAGGACCCTGACTAACATCCTACCCTCACCAAGCATCATGCCACAATATGACAATGAGATGATCAAGTACAATAATTGACTGAAGTATCGCAGTTAGTCAAAGGGGATCCAATGTGTGCCAGTCTGGGATGACATGCTGAGCATGACATGATGCTCCACCTGCTAGGACTGGCGTGCACCTATCAGTGCAGGCTGCATGGATACTGGCAAAGGCTGTTGTTACCCACAGTGTGCCCTGAATAGGTAAGGCTCAAAACACAAACCTATCTCCATAGGTATCAGAAGGGATAAGAATAAGATAAGGGATAAGTCAAAACAGCAAGATGCATGCAGTCTAAACTCACCCAGTATGGAGAATGGATATCTGCGCTGTAACAGAAAACTGAGTCAAGGCTCACAACAGCACCCTAACACTACCAGGTTACACCTCATACTGTGCTGTACAGCCTCAAAACATGGAACAAGCTACAAAAGGAGGGTGACTAGCAAGAATTGTCAAGGATAACCACACCCACATGTTGGTACCACAACAAAAAGCAGCATGGACTAGCCATGGTCAAGTAACAGTGGCTAAAAACCATGGCTAAAACTTCCCCCCAGTTTATAGCCTGCCACAGACTACTGTCCCAACACCAGGAACTGCACCTGGCCTATGCCGGAATACATGAATATATCAAGTCCTCCAAACCACATTATATTGGGTGACTGAAAATACCCAGACATAGACTTGGAGCATTATACTAGCTCCAACAGTGTAGGACAAAAGTTCATAGAATCCATAAACCAAAAGGCCCAGGAACAACGTACCACTCCCACAAGAGGGGTAAGCATACTGGATGTGATAATCAGCAACATGGGTACTGGATGGCAAGATGAGAAGTGTATTGCTCACTGGTAAAACTAGACCATAGAGTAATCACACGGGATATACAAATCCTGACCACAGTCCCTGGCCAGAAAACCACAGTGGAAAACATATGTAAAGCAATATTTGCACTCCTCCAAACTGATGTGGAATCCATTAAAGGTCCTGTGCAGGTGCAAAATATGGGCCACACCTCAGAACCTGTAATACAGCCATTCCATGAACACTGCCAGGAATGCTTGGATTATGCAATCCTAAATTAAAACAAGACACAATGCCATACACGCAGGCATCTGGCATGATGGACACCAGCCATAACCAAACCATGCAAGAGAATGAGGAAGCTGCTACATGATAGAGCAAACATAAACAATGAAGTAATCACTGATCAGTAGTATGGCAATAAAATCTGTCCACACATACAATCCACTAAGGCCAGCCACAACAAGTTGAATCTGTGAATCCTGAGGCAATGTTACACCTGCCCCAAGTACACAGACAACCCCCAACTCCACCCAAGAAATACAAATATATGTGAGAGATGCAACCATCTATCCAAACTGGAGGCTGAGCTCCCTCAACTCAGTACTCCCAAAACTAGTCAGGAGGAGAAGGTAACCACACACACCACAAACACAGTCCCACATAGACCTATCACAACTGCAAACCAAACACATAAACACAGAAAAACATTCCCGGAGGCACAAATTACAAACACAGCACACCAACAGAGGCCTCTAAAGCAGACACCCAATCAAACAAAAACCTCCAAACATAGCACATGCAACACATAGTACACAAAGCTGGTGGGCCAAACAGTCACAGGCCAGAAGGACAAACAACATGCCTGATACAGTTGTAATAGGTGACTCCATAGTCAGACACACTGCTGTCCCGCACACCAGACTGAACAAGGGAAAGGGTACAGTAAGCTGCCTGTAGGCTGCCACAATACGCCACATAACAGAAGTATGCAGGTCACTCCAAAGCAAGTAGAAATATGATGCAGTCATAGTCCATGCTGGTGTGAATGACCTGAGATGTACCTCCCTAGACTACATGAAAAGAGACATAGATGATCTCTCTGATTATGTAGTCCAGGCCGGTATGACACTCACCATTTGCAGCATCCTACCCTTACCAAGAATAATGCCACAGTACAAACACGGAATGATCAGTCATAGCAAGTGGCACACTTACTGGTGTCATTCCAAGGGGATCCAATGTCTGTCTGCTTGGGATGTCATGCTTGACAAGCCATGCAGCTGTTCTTGGAATGGCTTGCACCTGTTACCCCTGGGCGTCTGGATATTGGATAAGGCCTTTGCCACCTCCATAGAGCCTTTTGTAGGCAAGGCTGAAAAGACTGACCCACCACCCTAGAAAACATAAGTGGAAAGAAACATAAGGGTAATGCTGACCAATGCCAGATGTGTAAACCCCAATATGCATGCTCCCAAGGCCATCCCCAGTATGGAGAACATCGATGTCTGTGCAGTGACAGAAACCTGCTGCAAGCCTCCTGACAGCACACCAGCACTACCAGGTTATACCACATATCATGTGTCATGGCCCCAAAACCTGGAACAAAACATAAAAGGAGGGTGAGTATCCATATTCAGCACAGACACCCATACGTCCAGGTAACTGGCAATGCACAAGGCATTGGAGTCCACCCATGTGCAACTAACTGTAGGCAAGACTGCTGTACAGTCTGTAGCATGCTACAGACCACACTCTCACACACAGGAACCCCACCCAGCCGTCCTGAAGACACTGGACAGTATGAATGTCCCACCAAATACCAAACAAGGTACCACAAATTAACACATAGGTGGTAAACCATTATGTATGGAAGGAGTAACCAGGGACCTAGGGACACAAGTGGACAGTAACCTGTTATGTGACACCCACATTGCCAATGTGGCTAGGAAGACGGTCTACATTTGACACCGTATCAGGAAAGGATTTACATCTACGTCAACAGAGGTCATTGTGCCCCTATACTGTTCTCTTATCACACCCATAATCTAGTACAATGCCTCATATGGGATGTACCTTACCTGACACCCGCAGCAGTTAGAAAGACCTCAAAGGTACCTCACCAAGAGGATAAAGGGTCTCAAATATATGTCATATGCTGCCTGGCTGTAGACACCCCAGCTGAATGCAGTCACATACTGCCTACACAGAGGCATTGCATGCCTGTTGTAGAAGGCCATGCCCAACCCAGGAGTAATGGACATGCTCCACCCCAGAAAACTCAAAGCCATCGGAGCTGTGATAGTGAGAGATGTCAACCTCAACAAATAATGAAATAGGATGTGCTGGTGGGACAGATACATAATCCAGAGGCTCCCCACACCCTGGACCAGAATCCCACTCCATGTTAGGCAGAGCCCCTCACTGACACTCTTCAACAGGAATCTTGACAAGTGGATGGATGATTGTAGAGTTACACTGGGGGTCTTCACTGTGTCATGTCCAGACAGAGGCACAGCAAAGCAAATCATAAATGGCCATAATATTCACATAGCAAGGGGTGGCAAAAGCCACACACACTCTGGCTAGGCTAACAAATGCCCTAGGGTGGATAGCCTAGTATGAACATATAAACCTATGAAGATACAAATTGTACAGGACACTAAGGATAATCCCAAGGCTTTCACAACTGATGGTAGGAACCATGTTGGGAATTCACAGATATGCTCTGAATCACACAAATATCACAAACACACACACATATTGCCAACATACATCCTGACAGGTGCAGTGCAACCCCCCACGAATGCAGAATATCTATCCCAGCAGACTGCTGGCCCCCTGACATTGCAGATGCTGAGGTAACAGCCAGCATCTACAAAGCAAAACACACAGCGGTAATGGTATGAGATGGTGTCCTGGGCTTAGTGCAACATGGACTCCAAGATGAATGGAATGCCAAATCACACTACTGCTCAATGTCAGCCTTACCACAGAATATGTACCCAAAGAGCAGTGTACAACAACAGTGGTCCTTCTCAACAAAGGTGTTGCCTGAATGGATACTGAAAACTACTACCCCAGAATCCTGAGAAGCTCGGTCTGCACAGCTATGGAAAGGATCAGCATGTACCACAGACATAAAGATATTGGGGACCTACTGACACCGGATCCTACCCAGTGTGGCTTTCTTAAGTGCAGATCCTGCCCCTAGACATGCTTGACTCAATTGAAACAGTCATTAAGGTCATTGATGAGGGCAATGTGGTCCACACAGCGTAGCTGGACCTTGCAAAGGCTTCTATACAATACCCTACGTGTTCATTATAGATAAGCTCACCAGCTTAAATATAAACCCCTATGTCAGTAGAGGGGTTGCAAACCAGACCAAGGACAGAACAGACATGGTCAGACATGCTGCAGCCATATCAAACTACAAACCAGATATAACTGGCATCCCACAAGGCTTGGTCCTGGGATCTCCCTCGTCTGGTATATATGTCCCATAGGTACAGGCAAACATGGAAGGACTGTGTCCGAACATGTTTGCAGAGGACTACAAACTGCTCACCACATATGATCCACCAGCTGACACAAGCATCCCACAAAAGGGCCACATAGAAACAGACAACTGGTGCCATAGCCATGTCAGCAAGCTAATTGCAGAAAAGTGTATAGTCAACCCCCGTGGATATACAGTAAGTGCCCACCAATTACCACATAGGTGTTAACCCATTATGTAGTTAACATGTAATGAGAGACCTGGGGACACAAGGTGATAGATATCCTGCATTGGACAAACATGTGCTGTAGTGTTTACAGAAACATACCATATACCTACCTAATCATGAAGGTTGTCAGATCTAGATAAGGGGAGGTCATTGTGGCTCTGCAGTCATCCTTCATCAGCGGTACAATTGACTACAATAGCCCCTGTGGGATGTACCTCAGCAGACACCTCCATCAACCGTAAAGTCCCCAACAGTACCTCACCAGCAGTATCAAAGAGCTTGCACAGATGCCATGTGTTGCCTGTGTTGCTGGTATCAATAAACATGCTGCACCTTGTACAATCTGAATGGCAGTGAGCTATGCACATGAGAGACCTGAACCCCAGCACTGACTTACATAGGACAAGCTGTACTGCATGATCCATAACACAGAAGCCACCCCACCCATGAGTGAACTCCCAGTACAGGCTACCCATAGAGTCACTTATCAATCTTCCTCAATAGGAATCTTGATGAGTGGATGGGAGATCGTAGCTTTATCCTGGGTATCACTGTCATGTCACAGGTAGACAGAGGCACAGTATACTAACCATGACATATGTCATGGCAAACTCCACTTACAATGTGTGTTGAAGGACAAACACACTCTCCAACTAGCATTAGACATGGACTAGGGCACATCGCTAGTGTTTGCAAATGTACACCTATGTTGTGGAATACACTACCAATGTTGGACAAGCCTGGTTTAAGTAGTTCATATCTGAACAGAATGCAACATGGTCAGATGTACACAACTGGCCCCTAACCAGGCTGTTGTGCTCACTATGGAAATGTAAAGCAGTGATAGCACTAAAGCCCAGGATACTGTCCACCACAGTCAAAGTACTACCAGTACACTATACAGTACTACAGTGTTAGGTCAGTGTGAAAGGATGTTGACAACTGTATGCAACGTATCCCATGCAAACACTGCAGGCACAGTATAATCCTGTTGTGTTCACACACAAAGCAGTTGTACAGTAACTACACAACATGACACACAACACACAACCATAAACGGGTGATATTTGTTGAAGTTCACACTCATCCACAAATGTGGTGGGCTGCAGAGTCCAACATATGGAATGCTCACACTGGGCATGCTCACACACTTTGATAAATGAGACATATGTCAGACAACATGCCATGGGAAGGATGAACTGGGCATGCTCACACACTTAGGCCAAATCTCAGTTTAGCAGTTGGACACACATATCTGGTATTTTTACGTGTTATTCCAGGAACCAACCACATTACAGCAGTCTGCCCAGTGCACACAGTTAAATGACTACAGAGACATATGTGATATAGTGGATCCCTCCCATATGCAAACATCTTCCACAGATGCACAAGTTGTTCATACAAACAGGGAATGCTATGGCAATAAAGATGTGCAAACAGTCTATCAGCAACAAATAATGTGCATTTGACAATTAAACATATGGGTGTAGAGGTCAACACTAGGCTGTTTGCCCTAGGGACTGACAGCTTAGCCAGAGTGTGCTTGGTGTCTGCCTCCCCACAGGATGTACATTCCCCTTTCTAAACACCGATGATGTCAGCACCCTATAAGTACAGCAGGAGAAAAGAAACTTCCCAGTAATGTGAATAGCGTGCTCAGCTAATGCGTCCGTCACAAGTGTCATAACATAGTTAGGTAGGAGTTTGAATCCTGCAACTGCTCAGTGTGTGTGTGTGTATGAGCGAGTGGGGTTGGTTTGTGTCTAAGTCTGTGGTAGAAAAATGTCCCTTTTGGCAACTAGGAAAACACACTACAGGATGCACATTCCCCTTTCTAAACACCGATGATGTCAGCACTCTATAAGTATAGCAGGAGAAGAGAAACCTCCCAGTAATGCGAATAGCGCGCTCTGCTAATGCGTCCGTCTCAAGTCTCATAATAGAGTTAAGTAGGGGTTTGAATCCTGCAAATGGCAAGTGTGTGTGTTTGGCTGAGGGGGGTTAGTGTGTGTGTGAGGGAAATGTCCCTTTTGGCAACTAGGAGAACAGACTACAGGATGCACATTTCCCTTTCTAAACACTGATGATGTCAGCACCCTATAAGTACAGCAAGAGAAGAGAAACCTCCCAGTAATGCAAATTGCACACTCTGCTAATGTGTCTGTCTCAAGTGTCATAACATAGTCAGATAGGGGTTTGAATCCTGCAAATGGCAAGTGTGTGTTTTTGGCTGAGGGGGGTTAGTGTGTGTGAGGACAATGTCCCTTTTGGCAACTAGGTGAACAGACTACAGGATGCACATTTCCCTTTCTAAACACTGATGATGTCAGCACCCTATAAGTACAGCAAGAGAAGGGAAACCTCCCAGTAATGCGAATAGCACACTCTGCTAATGTGTCCATCTCGAGTGTCATAACATAGTCAGATAGGGGTTTGAATCCTGCAAATGGCAAGTGTGTGTGTTTGGCTGAGGGGGGTTAGTGTGTGTGCAATTGTATGTCAGGGAAATGTCCATTTCAGCAACTAGCAGAACAGACTACAGGATGCACATTCCCCTTTCTAAACACTGTTCAGCTGAATGCCATGGCTCTGGCACAAGTTGTCTTTTTCTATGATGCCCCTTTGGAAGATGCTTGTGTCAGCTGGAGAGTCGATTATGGTGGCCAGTTCGCAGTCATCTGCATATTTGGTCAGCCACAGTCCGTCCGTGTTGGCCTGTACCTCCAATAAATATATACCAAACAAGAGAGGTCCCAGGACTGAGCCTTGTGGGACACAACTCGTAACTGGTTTGGAGTCTGGCATGGCTCCAGCAATTCTAACCATGTGGGTTCTGTCCTTGAGCCACTGTGCAATCCATCTAGTGACATAGGGGCTTATATTTAAGCTGATGAGCTTCTCTAGAATGCCCAAGTGGGGTATTGTTGTGAAGGCTTTTACGAGGTCCAGGTAGGCTGTGTGAACCACCTTCCCCTCATCAATGGCCTTGGTGACTGTTTCAAAGAAATCAACCAGGTTAAACCTGGTAGTGCTGGTGTGCTCTCAGTAGCCCTGAACCAGGCATCTGTTACTGCACAGATATCGATGTTCTCCATGCCAAGGAGTGTTTTGGGTGCATGCATCTGGAGGTTTAGACTTCTGGCGTTGGGTAGCATTACTCTTAGTTTCTTATCCCTTGTGATACCTATGAAGGTGGGTTTGTCATTTGAGCCTTGCCTAACATAGGCACTATGGGGGTAGCAAGAGCCTTTGCCAATATCTGAAAGCCCAGGGGTGACAGGTGCAGGCCGTCCCTAGTGAAGCAGGTAGTTCAACAGAAGATGAATATGTGAAGGTGTAGTGCCTGTGATTAGTTAGCAGTAGCACATATGACTGCTCACGTGAACACATGCCAGGTAAGTCATATGCACTGTGTCACAGGCAATGTATATGTGAACAGGACAAACAGTGACATCCTGTCAAGTGGGACATGGACATACATATAGTAAGCTATGCAGATGGCACTAGGAGTCCACAGAAGCTCTATAATTATGCATTGCAGGTGTGATCAGTATTCCAGGGTAATTGCAAGCAAACATGCATGCAAACAAAGCTACAGTAAACAGGGCTGCATGTAGTCCATTGTACAACAAACAAGCTGTACCAGTTCCAGTAGGTAACACTGCAAATATGCAGGCACTATGTACATGTACATGGAAATACACGGGTCAGATGGCTAGGGTCCAGTCTCAGTGCACACAAGTGTACAGACCATGTACTGTCAGGATGTACAATAACTGGATGGAAACCCATGTGCTCATACCTGCAGTAATACACATGTCAGATAACAGACACTGAGCCTTCACTCAGTGGTTCCATACTTAGTAGGATGTATGCTACCTGGCCTGCCACCACAGTATCCCTGACATATATGGGGACTCTCCCTCCTGTGACAGTTAGTTTTGTGTGTTGGGGCTGTCTAGCATGGTATGAGATGTGAGCATGCAGTGCTAGGGTGCTCCTGTGTGTCCTGTACCAGTCGTGTAGTACTGCACACATATCAACATCCTCAAACATCTGCATTGCAGAGTCCAGTGTGGGCAACATGCCACTTGCAATTTACATGTCCATCATTGCGTATTACTACATTCATTACCTTATCCCCTGTGCTACCTATGTATGTAGCCTTCTGTTGACATCATTACCACCAGTATGCCAACATGTGCAGATGATACACTATGGTACTTACCATGGGTGTAGACAACAGGACATGACAATCACACACTTACTGCATCAGGCATGCTGTGATATACCCACAATTAATTCAGCACACAGTACTGTTAACAACATGATACTATTACTACACATATATGTGGTCACCCTGTGCATCAGCAACATGTTAACCTGTACCTGCACAGTTGTTACAGATTGCAGGAGGTGGCACAGTTTCATCATATGCACAGGGTGTGAACCTGGTATGCCTGAGTCAGCCACCGATACCACCAATTGACATGTATGTGTATGTGTGTTGGTGAGGGACAGCAGTAGAAGGTGGGGCAATGTTGATGCAGTGTGTGCGTGTATGCGGTAGCCCTAGGTGTTGTCAATTCGCATGTGTGTATGGATGCACACAGTTCCACCTCATGGCTGCCATATGCTGGTGTTTGTGGACAGCCACAGACTGTACCTGCCAGATCATACAGATCAGTGTCTCTGGCCACGGACACGGTACCTGTGCCTTGCAGGGGTGCTACGGACCATATCCGGTACCAACCCAGACTGGGTACTGTCATCAGAAGCAGGTGTTCGTTGACTGGACACAGATCCCTGTCGGGCCCGGCCAGAGCCACGTGCATGTGGTCTCCTGGGGTGGTCTGATGACAGCACAGACCCAGCATTGCTGGGGCTGCTGCTGGCACTACGGGGGCGGCCCTGTTGTCGTCCGCGACGACTGCCAGCTGCTGTTGTTGCTGGCATACGGCCACGTCGACACCTCAACCACCCACCATCACCCTGGCTCATGGACATGTAGTTGTGGAACCGGTCTAATATGTCCCCACAACGTCTGTCTATGACATTGGTGAAATCACGGATGGCAGCCGCAATGTCACGCATACTGTCAGTCATGGCTGTGCGACATGCTGTCAGCTCCCTCAGACCCTGTCTGGTGTACCGTTCCATACGTGGCTGTGCCTGCATGACAGCCTGAAACATAGCTGAGGTTGTAAGACCTCTGTGGGCACGTCTGACAGGGGCAGTACGCACACGGATGCTCCCACGAGAACCCCTGGACATCTGTCTGTGTGGTACCATCTCTGGGCCATGCCCATGGCTGCTGTGTGGGGAGGCATGTGCCACAGATACCACATTACCCTGGTCAATGCCCACTGTATGCTGTCCATCACCTAGGGACATTGGTGACAAAGGGTGTATTGGCAGGATAACTGTGCGCATTGATGGGGTCGACAGCTGTGTACTGTCAATCGGCTGACCAATGGCGGACCCTGGCATACTTTCCTGTGCCATTACACAGATGTCATCATTATCAGTACCCACGGCACCTGACTCAGGTTCCCTGCTACATGACACCAGAGCAGCAACAGAACCTGTGGGAGGGAAACAGGAAACACAGTTTACAATGTCTACACATTACCAGTGATGCACACATGCACACATGCACACATGCACATCGCACATGCACACATGCACAGGTGCACACATGCACACATGCACATGCACACATGCACACATGCACACATGCACACATGTACACATGCACACGTGCACACATGCACACATGCACAGGTGCACACATGCACACATGCACACATGCACAGGTGCACACATGCACACATGCACACATGCACACATGCACAGGTGCACACATGCACACATGCACACGTGCACACATGCACACATGCACACAGTTTCACACAATTGTACAGTACTCAGTATGCGTGATATCAACACACAGACACAGACACATCTACATGCATACAAAGAGCACTACTAAGTGAGCCAAATAGTACTATTACTATCAACACTATTACAGGAATTGTTAATACACACTCACCAGCATGGATAGGCTGCATTGCTGTTATACCAGAGGGTCCTACAGACTGAAGAAACTAATGTCAGTGGGCACAACTGTGCCATTGTTACTGAGTATGATACAGGTCAGTAGTACAACAGTCGCCTTTCACAGGTCAGCTGCTAATATTGAGGATATCACACTTGCACATTAAATACTATGGTGACAGCTACAAACCAAGGACACACCTCACACATGCATTAACTACCAGTGTACACAACAGTCTACTATACATATGGCATATTACCTGCACATTCACTGTCTTGCTGCTGCGTGGCTCTAGCGTCCATCATAATGCATGTCTGCTGCTGTTGTTGTTGCTGGCGGACTGGAGCCACTACACTCATGAGTAGTCCCTCCAGTCTGGTGAGTGGGGGATGTGTAGCCACCCCACCACCTGTGGCGACCTGTTGCCTGTGGATATCCGATGCACGCTGACAGACATGTCTGATTAAATCACTGCAGTGATGTCGTACCTGCTCATATGTCCTATTATGCGTGCCTATGTCATTTACCCGACGGACAAGGTCTTGCCACAGTGCAGCCCTCTCCTGCTGATTCTGGCTGGTGCGGGAAAAGAGTATTGCATAATCCCGCACCAGGCTCTGGTGTATCTCCTCATCCTCAGCTGTGGAGTAGGTGGGATTCCGCGGGTGGGCCATGTACCTGAGAAAGAAAATAACCTGATATCAGCAATATATGTCAGCAGAAGTTGGCACACATACTACACATGCTACTCGACTGTTATGATACAACATATCTCACATATGTAGCATCTGTCTGTCTATTGGTGGATACACATGTAAATGGCCAGGTATCAGTGCTCAGCCAGCAACTGTGCAACAGTACCTGGCACACTCCATACGACATACTACCAAACCCCAACAGTCAGAACACTGATTCAGGTCAAGAGCACCTCCTCACTCTGGGGTTTGTATCTAGGTACTGTATGGCCTACATCATCAACTACTGTGAGCTGACCACACACTGATTGCCCTGGATATACATATCCCACCTCCACCACCAGCACAAACGACTATAGTGCATAACATTACAGATGCAATCTTTACACTTTGTAACAGTGACATGGTATCCTTTCAGCCCACTGGGCCAGTGGCAGATACAACCCACAATGCTGACCCCTACACAATTGCTTTCTACAGACATCTCCGAGAATGCATGGATCATGCAATTCCATATATGACCAAGACACTCTCCACAAAGGGACAGCATTCTATCTGGTGGACCCCAGCCATAGACAGATTGTATTACAGAAGATGGAAGCTACTGCAAGACAGAGCATAATTCCATAAAGGGAGGGCATGTCTGAGCAGCACTAGTAAGGATCTAATTTCCATCATACAAACATCCATGGGTAACGTTGAGAGGGAAATCAAGAGGGACACTACAGATAACCAGAAGGCCTTCTTCAGTTATGTTAGCAACCTGGTCAGGATCCATCCTCTATGCCCATAGTTAGTACACAACAACACATATTTCACTGACACCACAGATATTGACAACATTGTGGCAGACAGGTTCAGTGCAGGTGTCACCCCGCCCTCTGCCCCAAAATAAGACATAGTTATCCCAGCTGACTGTAACCTCCCTGTCATCACAGATGTCCAGGTGAGAGCCACCCTCAGGACAGCAGAATACACAACATGAATGGGACCTGATGGTATCCCCAGTTGCATGCTACATAAACTCTGACAGGAGCTAAACACACATATAGAAGTGCTATGTAACACTAGCCTGACTACAGGATATGTACCTGTACATTGGCGCACAGCAGCAGTGGTTCCACTCCACGAAGGAGGCACCTCAACATACCAATACAATACAACACAATACATTACATTACAATACAATACTATACAATATGCTATTGCCCCTGGGACTACAGCAGCATACTGTTCTGCTACCCTGACCATTGTGACACATGTGGTGTGATGGTACCTGCTGCTGTCACACAGTTACACAGGGTGACTCATATGGCATATTACCTATCTGACTAACATTCAGCAGGGGTATGTGTGACATGTACTCATGGGGAGACTTGCTTCTTAACACTGTGTGGTTTATTGCAGGGTATGTCTTATCTGTGGGTAGGAACTTTTACCTCCACATGTGCACTCTATTGCAGTGGCACGGACGACACACAGCAGACATTTAGGTTGTGGATGATGTGAGGTGTTACTATGGTTGTTGGACATCTGTCATGGGTGTGACTTACATATGTAAATCCGGGAGTGGTAACCTCTATGTGGGTAGTATATGTGTACTCTGTGGTGTTGTCAGTCACTGTGCATTGGTAATGTGTTTGAGTGCATTGTCACAGTGTTGTACATGTCACTGTGTCCTTCTCCATATCTGTAGCTGTCATGTGAGGTCCATACCATGGCATCCATTATGTGGTGTGGAGGGGTACACTGACCTACATGTCCATAGCTGACACACCATGTCCGCTGACACATACCATGTGCAGGTATTCCAGGGATAGTGTGCCACTGTGAATATCATTGGGGCCACTATTGTACACATATATGACCCTGTTCACCCCTGACACATGCAGTGGTGGGCAGCCAATCACATATCTGGTGGTTACTAGTGTAGGTGATTTGGAATGTGGTATGGTACTCCGGTTTTGACACTGGTGTTCACTCCATGCCTTTGTCACCAGGCACCTGTTGCAATACATCTGTACACATGTGCCTCACTCAGAATTTATATACATCTCTCTCTCTCTCTCTCTCTCTCTCTCTCTCTATATATATATATATATGTATATAGATATATCTATATGTATATATATATATATATATATATATATATATGTCTGTATACATATACACATATATATATTGATGTACATATATTGCTATAGATGTGGAGGGGGGACACAGAGGGGTGTGAGTGACAGGGGGGGTGGGACAGGCTGTGTTGCAGGTCGTCATATACAGTCATACCTGTAGATAGTCAGATCAGTCTGTCTATGTATATGTATCTACATATATCTATATCTGTATGTGTGCATTACATAGATATGTTTGTACAATATTCTATCTACATCTGTCTATGTATTCCTACATCTCTCTCTCTATGTATGTATACATATATGCATATTATATATATATATATATATATATATATATATATATATATATATATATATATATAGATATAGATATATATATATATACACACATACATATGTTGACATACATACATATCCATATGTTAGACAGGTATATCAACATGTTTGTCTACCATACTGTATACACACACTAACATACCGCTAAACATACATAACTGTGAAACCTACTTTGTACATGGCACTACAACCTACAATCAACCAACATTGATATGTGCACATAGATGCTCTCACATACAAATGTATGTACAACCTTCACAGATAGTTGCTGTATGTCCCCTGCCCTTTACACATCTTCATATACATATGGATACAGACCAATGACACATATGGAGGGTTCTCAGTATGTAGACCTTTATAGTATTACTTTACATTACCTGTGTTTGTCACAGCTGCTTGTGTTGCTGTCTGGTTCTCTGTCCTGCTGCTCCACTTCCCAGTTGTCAGCTTTCAGGTGGCTGTTGCTGAACAATTTGTTTGTGTCTGCTTAATTGCAATTTTCTCTGTCTCTGTCTCTCTCTCTCTCTCTCTGTCTGTCTGTCTCTCACGTCCTTCTCAGGGTGCAATGAAAGTATTGCATGTGTGGACTGGGAGTACAGCATACTTTTGTAGGTATCTGCATATGCCCATGTGATGGCCTCTGCACCAATTGTTAGCCAGCATTTGCTAATTGCATGCAGCCAGTTGTGTACTGATTGCAGTTCTCACTGTGATTTCAGAACAGTGCTATAAAAAGGTATGTGAGATAGGCGTAGCCCTTTCAGATTTTAAGGGCAGGGACCATGCTGTTATGCTGTGGACAATGTTCTGTGAGTGTAAAGGTTGGTATCTCTCTCATATTTCCAGGTGTGTTGTAGATTAACATTCCTCCATTCATTTCTCCAGTTTCCTGTACTAACTGTGTATGTACACTGACACCTACAACTACTACTACTGTTAATGTGTGTGTGTGTGTGCTTTCCTTTCACTTTTGCTTGCACTTTGTTGCTAAGGCTTCAATAGTTGCCCTTTACAGTCACTACTTGTATGCCTGCTAGGTGTCCTGACTGTAGTGTGCTGCTGTAGCTTTCCAATTTTCCATGTACATTCACACCTTGGAATGCTTGCTATATCTGCTAGGGTGTTACAGCATGCAGTGTGGTCTGGCCATGGTGTGGGCCTTGACATCTATTAGGATATTTGAGTATGCTGCTGAGCAGGCCCCAGAGACTTTCAGGTTCATCTGTTATGTGCCTCATGGAATGGTACATATCAGTGGGGTACACCCATTAAAATGTCTGGTATGCTGCAGTTGTGACTGTGGGTTAGCATGAGCATATGTATTACTACACTTTTTCTGCCATGCAAGTGATGAATGCTTTCAGGACTCCATAGTTACCATTGCATGTGTTACACCTTTCTGCCTACTGTTTGTACATTTCACATGGAGTCTGTGGGGCATCCCTGTAAGTCATTCACTGTTGCTATGTCTAGGCTCTTAACTATTCAAATATGGTGGTGTCAGACCCGTCATGTGTACAGATATTTGCAGGTTGTCCACATTTCTGACTCATATTTTGGTCAATATCTCATGCACACCTTTTTCTGGCAAATCACTCTGGGCTCGAGTCAGAATATGGTGACAAACATTCAAGTTTCAGACTGCATACCCTTCCAAACATCCCACAAAGTGCAGACCCTGTTACTCTCTGAACTGTCTGCGTTTGTTGTAACATTATTTGTAATGTGTCCCTGGTTTTGGGCCTTTGCTCCACATATTTTATTACTTGGTCCAGATGTGTTCCTGTAAGAGGTTGTGGGGTATGGGCAGTGATTATCCTGCTGTGAGTATGTGTGTGGCTTGCAAGGTGCTATAGTGACATTATTACCTACTAGCTACCAACTAGCATGGCTGTTTCTGTTCACACACTGCTATTATGGAAATCCACTAGTTTTGATAGTAATTCTAAATGGCATGCTTTGTGTACTACACATCTATATTCCCTTTACATTCATTCCTACTATTACATGATATATTTATTTTAGCACAATGTTCTTGTATAAGAGTCATGGCTTAGTGGTAAGTCATGCAGACTACTGTTTCCAAGGTCCTGGGTTCGGGACTGCCAGTGGGATTTTATTTTGCTTCTGAACTGATTACAAGACCTGTCAATCAAAGTGACTAAGGCACATTTAAGCAGTTGTAACCGGGTTAGCGCTGGTTTGCGCGGAGCTCACGCATGCGCACTGGCGGTTAGCTCCGCACACACCCACTTACAACCGCTTAAACGTGCTTACTCTTGCGCACACCCGCGCTATTTTTTTGAAAGAAAAGAAAATGGGGAGACAGGAAAGTGGTGAAAAAGGGGTCACAAAGAGGGTAAGACAGTAGGGAAACAAGCTTGGGATGTGCAGGAGGGATGTAGGTAAGGCCCATAGCTGCCCATTTCTTCATCAGCAACAGCTGTGCATATGTATGTAATTTGGTGTGACATTTGAAACCTTCCACCCCTGAGAGAGGTGTCAGGACAACAATAATACTTGTTGTACAGCCAGTTGTAATTGATAGGTTACATGTCCAGCAGACATGTGTGCGGAATGGGCAGCTATGTATGGGGCGTAATTTTTTTGTGGGTACAGAGTGCTCTTTTTTTTTTTTTTTTTTCAGGTGAGAGTGGTATGTCAGGTGAAGGAAGTCGGTACAGCTGGGGAGGTAGGTTGGGTAGGTAAACAGATAAGACAAACAAGACGCATACAGGGGTGGTGTATGACACGTGTGGGGGGTTACGCAATTGACGGGGACGGAGGTTTGGATATCCAGAGCCCATGAGCCCACAGATGGCAACAGTGGAACTGATATCCCCACCCATAGGCAGTTGCCACTGTTCCTTCACTGCCCAGGACGGGGCTGTGCTGGGGGCTGTGTAGGCGGGGCAACAGGCATGCCCGTTAGTTGCGCCACCCGTGCCTTGAGTTGGCGTAGGGGCTCTAGAACAGAGTCCCGAATCTCCCTACACACCACAGTCCGGATGCTACGGAGGGTGAGTGGTGGTTCTCCTCCGGCCACACTTGCAGAGGGGGGGCGAGCCCCATCCCCTGCAGCGCTTCCACCCGCAGGTGGCACAGGGCCACCGGAGGAGGGTCCAGACTCGGCACTAGTGCCAGGTGCACTCGCCAGCTGAGGTGGGAGAGGTGGGTCCACTGGAACCCGCCTTCCCTGTCGTCCTATGTTTTGCATTATGTCATGACAGTTTGGGTTAGTGACATATAATACCATTCACAATTAGTTGTAACAGCATGCATTAGTATTCCCATTAACCAAACACCCAGATATTCACACCATTGAACAGCGTGCATAACACATGCATAATTTGAACAGAAATACACAGTCCAACAACATGCAGGGTTAATTGATGGCAACAGGCCATCAGGTGTGGATGTATGAACAGGGCAGATGCATCAACGGACATGCAAATATATATGACCCAACAGGACAAACGTCCAGGGGTGTTAATTGTGATTGCACATACCATTTTCACGTGGAATGGGTTATATGTGGTTATAGGGTGGGGTAAAGAAAGTAATATTAACACCTTCGAATAACAATACATATGCTGTACATTTCTAATAGCTACAGTTATATACACACTACTGTTCTAACTACAGTTTCCTATATGATAACTATTTCAACTTGGTGATAGGACTGTTACTGCAACATCAATATACATTTTATGGTTCTTCATACACATTCATATCTAGCTTTGTTCAGCTACATCATCCTGCTACATTTGCTTTATATAGCTGTAGACAAGTGTGGATGTTTTGTATATCAGACAATCATCCTATCTGCATATTGCAGACTGAGAGCAACATATCCAGATTTTGGGATACACATTCCAGAGTCAGCAACACTTTGAACAGATTTTGCTGTTTGGTTTTGAATCTCACATGCATTTCATTCTGTCTTGACTGCAGTATACTTTATTCAGGGGTTATTACTACTGTATTGCTGGATTCATGACACTTTCTCACATTCTCTCACTTGCTTTCATTTTACTATTCAGGATGGTACTTCTAGGCTTTATTGACATGTTTTACCAGTAGTTATTACAATCCTTTCCAGCAGTCTCACTTCTGTCATGTTTCAGTATTTCCACAGGGATATATTTCACACATGTGATTTCATCATCTTCTGCAGCTATACTTTTCAGCCTGCTGCAGGTTGTGTACTATTTTCTTACAGGTAGGGCATTTTTATTTCAGAATATATGTCAGACAGTTTCATTTTTTGGATAAACTTGCAGGCTGAGACACACTTTTGTAATCAAGCAATACTTGCATACACTTTCACACTGTTACTTGCAGATTTTATTCCTTACTGACTACACTGCACTCTTTTGCTGACTGTCATACTTTTATATTTCTTTACAGTTACTGGTAGTGGATTACTGACCTGCCTGGTGGCGCAACCGCACCAGCCTATCGCCATAGGCTCTGCGGTTCGCAGAACGGACACCTGCAGCTGTAATATAAATGAAGTAATATTGGAATACACATCTCCATAATATCAGCTAGTTTAATTTCTTACATACATAATTAAATGTTACTTACTCAGTAGTGGGGCGTTGGGTGTTTGCCAGGCCTCCTGGATCCAAAGGTTCAGTTGGTCCTGCTTGCGTCTCTTCAGGTCCGCATGGTGGTGACGGACCTGCTCACCAGTCCTTGGAATCCCTGTAGCACTGGTGAGATCATGAGCCAACCGGTCCCACGCCTCGGCCCTGTATGCTCCCCAGAGGACCTGGCCCTGCATGAGTTGGGCCTCATGATTATGGACTAGGAGCCAGACCATGTACCTGGACTCCTCAACACCCCACCTCTGTGCTCGAAAGCAACTACCCTCTCCTACTCCTGTCATTCTGCCTGCAGGTCAGTTCTACAATCGTTTATGCTGTGTATTCCCACCTATGGGGCTTATATAGTCCGTTTTTCCACACATATCTGTGATTGGCCATTTTGGAATTGTATCAACTTCAGTAAACCTGCATTGTCATGCTCCAGTTTGTATTCATTCCTATATATTAGCTATTATTGCATTTCTAGGTACTGCTGTCATGGCTTAGTGGTTTGGTACCTTGACTATGGTGTATAGTATCCTGGGTTCGAACCTGGCCACTGCTTTTTATTTTTCATGACTGTCTAGACATGCTGAGGGGTGTGTCTGTGAAAGGCAGTTTTGATACGGCTTGCTCAACGTTGCCCGTCGGTTAGCTTGTTTGCGCGGTGCGCAGCTCCGTGCAAACGGGGTACGCTGGTTTACGCCTCATTTGGCTATCAGCACGCATATTACACTCAGCTCAGTTAGGGGCACATAGAGTTTGCGTGTTAGACCACTGCTCAGCTATGGGCACTCATTTTGCGCCAGTTAAACCACTGCTCATCTACGGGCACATGCACTCACTCTGTTAAACTGTAGCTCAGCTATGAGCACATCTGGCATTTTTTCTTCTTTTGTTACCTCACATGTATTCAGTATAAATGGGCTATTTCATTACATTTTACATAAATTGGGGTTTTATGTGTACATATTTGTCAGGGACTTGTTTCCTGCTTATTTTGAAAAAAAAAAAATTGGTGTTGTGGGGGCTCGAACCATGAATGCCTGCTCTTCAGCCAACATCTCTACCACTACGCTATTGCTTCCTGGCTTATTCTGCATATTTAGTTCTTATATGCTTTCCCACTGACTGCTAACTGTAGCTGCGCTACGGGCACGCCAGCATAACGACGCACTCACGGTTAAACATCTTTACAATTTAAAAAAAATATATAACATGTTCATTTATATATATTTTATGTTCATAGTCTGTGGGGGCATGTGTTGTGTTGTGTTTATTCACATTTCCGTGGTCTCTGTTGTGGGTGTTTACTTTGGGCACTTTTACACTTCTGGGGGCATGTCCGCTTGCAGGGCTCGGCCTACGGACACGCCCCCTACTGTCTTACATGGACCGTGTTAGACTTAGGTGTGATTCAGCATGCTCTCATGAATATGCAAAGCATGCTGACATCACTCCGTTTAACTGCAGCCTCCGTGTAAGAGTTATAACTCTTACACGGAGGCTTCGTGAATCCTGGGGATTATCTAATTTGATTCCAGTATCTGAGGTTACCTGGATATCACTAGGACAGTTTTTCTAATTTGTCTGTCCAGTTTGTTTATTTCAATTTTCAAAGTTATAGTTCAAACTCTTTTCCATTTCTTATATTTTTTTGTTTCTCACCTTAATCAAGTATCTTGTTCTTATGGAAATATATCGTCCTGACACTGTGTGCTTCGATCATAATGTTAAACATTTCTTTTTTATTTTTGTGGATTCAATCAATTTCTTTTTCAAACCTGTCTACAATCCTTCTGCAGTTTTTCCGCTGAATGCATCATTCCAATTAGTTTTACATAATGACCAAAAATTTGAAGACAACATTTTTTGTTCCTAGTTTTTATTCTCTCAAGGTTTCTCTGCATTTGGTTCGTAGTTTTACATAGTGACTGCTTTGCTTCCATATAATCTGTAATTAATCTGTGTGTTGGTTTAGATTTCAGTTTGGCAGAATTATCTAGCAAGGAATTAATCTTTATAACCCCATTATCACTGCACATCAATGGTGGTAAAACTTGATATGAAGCAACAGTAATTTATTTAGGAACACAAACAATGTCTTTACAACCTGAAGTAATCATTGTTCCTGAATAGACATTGTAAATAATTTCCTTACTAATGTTGTTGAATCAATATTATTCCAGTCTGTTTCTGGTAAATTTAAGTCCCCAGCCACTATTATTCTTCCCTCCCATGTTTCATGCAAAAAATGTATGAATTCTTTTAGGTCATTAGCACTTGACTTTATTCATTTATACACTTCAACAACTATTACATGTTCCACGGTTGTCTGCAGTATTGGTGTTATTATTAAACATGTAATAATCATAGGTCTCCTAACAATCTTTAATCCCTATCATAACACCTCCACCTGATTTTTGGTTAGAATGTCTGTTACTGTAAAAGTATTTATACCCTTACAGAGCTGGTTTCCATTCATTGTTCTTTAACCATGTTTCATAAACAACAGTAATCAATATTATAAGAAGACAGCAAATTTTCCAATAAAAAAATTATTATTAATGTTCCTAGCATTAACAACCATCAAAGATACAGCAGATGTTACAGTATGTGAACTGCTAAATTTTTGACCTTGCAAAAATCCTACCTTGTGTTTGTCAAATATTGCAAATTATACAATGACCATTAGTATTCAAAAACGTGCACGCTGATTGGCCAGCCCAACCAGCGTGCTCGTTGTAAATGCCACAATATACCAACAGAAAAAGGTCTGGTCACCTGGACTTCTTTCCGTTTTTATATTCCAAAACTTTTATTTTTTTCAACAAAAATTAAAAAAATATATAGTCCATACTCTGGACATACCCAAGAGGCAGCATGGAGGAAACACAAAGAAAATCAAGTACATTATTTAAAACTAAAGACACGCACCTGATTTTCTTTGCATTTCTTACATTCTGTCTCTTTCTCCTACCCCTAATGTAGCCCATTTTCTTAATAATAAAAAAAAAAAAAAGAAAACAAAAACAGACCAACGAAGACTTTCTTTCCTCCGTTGCTTTCTTTTCAAAGCATTGATGTACTGGGTATGCATGGGAACGCAAGTCCCATATGCATGCACCGTACATCAAACAACGCAGCAGTATACCACCAGCTGCGGAAGAACAGTAATGCGCCATTAATCAAAGACATTATTTAAGAAAAGTAAGTATTTTTTTTTTAAATAATGTCATAGCAATAACTGACTCCATGGTTGTGGTATATTGAAATTTACCCACGGTTGGCTTTATTTAATCACTCAGGCTTCACCCTCATGATTAAACCACATCAATCATGGGTAAATCTTTAATATACTCCCCGCCATCAGTTATTGCTTAAATATCTGCTTCAAAAATTCTCTTTCCTGATCTTGATAAGTCCACGCCATCCTGTCTAAACACATCTGTGCCCAATATTAGGCTTAGATGCTGATTTACATTTTTTGAAACAGGACAGTTTTTTTCATGTGGGTATTACCCCAAAAATATTTTCATTCATGGTGACCTGACTCTCCTTTCAATATGTGATTTGTGAAAAATACATGCAAAAACCTGTACAAGCTCTACCAGGGGTTGAGAGGGTGGCCTAATGGTTAAGGTGTTTGCCTTACAAACACAAGGTGCAGGGTTTGAGTCTTACAAGGAGTAATTAGCTAGGCTTAAAATGGCTCATAAGGGCAGTTAGCCTTGTACTACTCTATGAACCTATGAATCTAACAGGGCTGTAAGTTCCCTACTAACAGTCAACGAGTCCTTGTGATGTTGTCATTTCTAGCAACATGAATAAAAACAGATCCATACTTCCTTACATTAAGGTATTTCAAGGCTTGTCTCACATCCTCTATTTTTGCTTCTGGCAAGCACAACACTATTAGATGCTCATTATCTTCTCTGTAAAGGTAAGTATCAGGTCCTATAATAACTAAATCTTCAATTAGAATATCTTTTCTGGCCAGATCTGAAGGATCTTCAGCTTCTAATTCAGTAATATCTGCTCTGGCAGTTGTTACAAAGGAATGATTTGCATCACGTTTAGTTTTATTAATGCCATTGTTTCCATTGCTTATTATATTTGCATGCATACAATTCTCATTCAGCTGCCTTTAAGCATTCACAGCTTGAGCCATGTTGTCAGCATCTGTCTTTATCCTTTTTTTTTCTTACAGTAACGTTCTTCAAGCCTTCCAGGTTCAGTTTTGATTTCTTCCTTTTCACCTGCCCCTTGCGTCTTTTTTCAACCTTCAGTTTTGGAAAGTTGATGCTTTTTTCTGTACACTGAAGGTTTTCTTGTAGAAAAAAAAATTATCATTCCCTGTAATCTGTGCACTACATAACAAAGCAGTGTCCTTTACAATATGTATTCTCTTTGCCTTATAGACATTAATCAGTTTCTTTCTCTTCCTTTTGTTGTAAATTTCTTCCTTTTTTTCTTCTATATGCCGAATACTTATATCCGGAATTACAACGTTGTCAGTGGTGTAGTCTTATTCAATTGAGGTTGAGGGACCTTTACTGACAATAGACACTTCCTTTACTAAATGTGTTCTATTTGCTGTTTTTATTTATCTTATCAGTCCAGTCATTAAGCTATCTAACAACAGTTCTCCATGCTGTTCCAATTGCATACCTGCAGTTGTCATTTGTAAGTCTAGATTCACGACTACTAATGGTAACCACATCTGGCAGCTTTTGACATGAGGAATACATGGCATCAGTGCTATTGGTGTTAGCTTTAAATATGCATAGCATTTATTACACTGTGCAAGATACTTTTGCTTTAGCAAACAAATGAATAAAGAATCCATGCAGCTGCACAATCAATCACAAACTAACACAGGATTTTTTAGATAGGCTCTGGATTCAGAAAGGTTATCGGGAAGGCAAAAAAACCCCAAAGCAAACAAAAAAAAAAAAACAGTTTTGGGCACATCAGCATTGTGGCTGAATATCGAAATGTGGTTCCACAAAGGTCAATCCTGGGAAAGGTGTTGTTTAATTTTGTTTTTTCCTTATTTTCAGAGTTCAAAAATGTTGGATAGCAAAATATGCAGATGATTGCAACATAGGGCAGTAACACCCCATCTGTTGACTATGACAATATTCACAAATACAACATTAACAGCTCCCTAGTGCTAAAAACTCAAAGGGTATAAATACAAGATGAACATCTACCAGGTATTAGTAAATAAGTGAGTTATAAATGCAAGACTAACAGCTACCTTGTATCAGTAAATAAGTGGTTTATAAATACAAGATTAACAGATATCAGATATCAGCAAATAATTTGGCTATAAATATAAGATTAACAGTCCTGGCATTGGTAAACAAATGAGTTATAAATACAGGACTTAAATTTGGTATCAGTTAATGTAAACTGACATTTATTGGCAACCACAAGGTACATGTTCCATTGACTTTGATTGGTTAGATTTTATCTATGGTGGAAACCATTAATGATCTTGGATTAACTATTATTAATAAGGTAACCTCTAGTAATGTTGTTAAGAAGGAAAGCATTAGGAATGGTAGGGATGCTATTTAGGTCAATGGTGACAAGAGACCCCAAAAAATTGTGTAACCTGAATAAATCGTTAAAATGGCCAACCTTAGAATATAGTGATGTCTTTTGTGCATACTGAATGTATGACCCAAGAATTCTAGAATTGAAAAAAGTTAATCCAAATACAACAATACCAAGACAAACTAATTACAGTTTTGAGGTAACATTAAATAATACCAAGGAAAAGGATATAGTTCTGACACAAGCACTAATAAAATTATGGAATCATATTTCACTGTTGTTTGTCTTTTTGACTTTTCCAGGTTAGGGGTTGCCACAGTGGAGCTCCAGACCGCTAATGATTGGCAGTAGAATTTTATGGTGCCGAGTTGCCAGCCCGACGCCCAGCCTTCAGCGAAGGCACGCCCATTCACGCATGTCTTTCGAACGCCACTCGACTGCGGGGAGGACATGCAGGCTCTACACAGAAGGCACTCCAGCCGTGAATCAAACAGGAGAACCTCTTGCTGTGAGGCAACAATGCTACTGCTGCACCACCGCAGCATGGAATCATAAATCAACTAATATTTCACAACATAAATGAAATGCTGACTGTGAGGATAAATGTTTTTGAGAATTTGTAGAATCTAAGTTTCTTGAAGGCTCATGTGACCTGAATGCAGGAATACTGTGAACTAATGAACATCTGAAGTTATAAGAAATTTGCTGCTAAATGGTGGTGTCAGTGTCAAGGATTCTGCAAATGAGTTTTGAATTAGCAGCATGAATCAACATTGTCTTGGCCAGAGTGGAGCAACTGAATGTTTATTCTCCTTTTACATTTTGAAGAGCATTTGGTATTAGAGAGGTTGAGGTGAAGCTTTTAAAAAAGACTGCAGATTCAAAGAGGCTGAGAAGACATGTGTTGCCTTCATGAGTGGAAGAGGCAACCTGAAGAAAGACAAATAGAAGATGATTGCACAGGTGTAATGTAAATGGATCCACTTTTAGCCAGCCCGTTTCACTGATATTTCCAGCAATATAATTTTGTCTACATTTCATTTACCACTGAGAATCTTTCCTATTTTGTTATACTGTGTTAGAATGCTGACTTTGTTTATAACTAAAGTTAACTTAATCACCTGTTTTAACTAATCACTGTCAACCTGTATAAGTGGTAGGAGTGACTGTCCATTCACTTGTTTATGCACCACATCACTGCAACTTTGTTAGCATTTGTGGGGTCTAGAAGGAATTTGATGACAGGAGGATAGCTACCAATCCTTTACGTACATGGGTTTCTTTTTCTGAGATGGGGATCAAACCATATCCTGTTGGTAACCTTTGTTTTGGGTGAGAAGGAAAATGAAGCAGGTCTAGGATGAAGGAATAATGCCTGGAACCATTACTCTATATATCTTTATTTTTATCTGTCTATATCTAGCTATCTGTGTATGTAGTCTGGCATATAGTATACAAGGATAAGATTATGAGCTGCTAGCAAGCTGATTCCTGTGGGACAGGATTTGATTCCAGAAGCCTCCAATTTTATACTGTGTGACTCTGAGCAAGTCACTTAACCAGAAAGTACTTCTGGGCTGGGTTTGAAAAAGGTCAGGGTGGATCACTGTTCTGGCCTGGTTTATAAATAAATAGTGCCTTTGTCGAAGAGAAAAGGAAGATTTTACTGTAGTGGCTAGTCCTTATGTTTATGTAAGCTCCTCACCACACAGCATTGTATTCTTCTCATGAGAAGCCTTGCCAAAATGACCATTAAGGGAGAGAAGGGTACAAATCACAATACCTTCAAAAATATTCTGGCTATTAAGTATGTTTCATTCATGGTTACACTGAAAAACTCCACCACAATTTCCATCTTCTCCTGGGGGAAAAGAGTGCACAGCATTCAGGAACCTCATAATCTGAGAAAGAACTAGGTTTGACATGGTTGGTGATTATTTCAAGCTGCTGGAAACTCAGTAGCTTGATGCAGGGAGAGGTTCTGAATCTCTTTTGTTTACTCAGTAGTCTGTTACCCTCTCAAAATAGTACTTGTGCTTCCATCGTTCTTAAAAGAAACTGAAAATTGACATTACTATCTATAGCATCATTCTCTCCACTATTGTTTGACATTTTCATGGTCAGGATATCAATGTGCAGGTGATTTTTACAGTGTGTCCAGTTTTGGGAAGAGTTACATCTCAGCTGTTTGCAGGCAATGTTGTCCATTTGGTTTCAGGGGACTGTGATCTCTGGCATTCCCTGGCGTTGGAGTAAATTGGTTTTCTATATATTGAATGTGAAGTGGGTAAAGTGAGAGTTAGCACTCCCAAATATGAGGTCATTGTTCTATCCTGGAAATAAGTGGATTTCTCTCTTTAGCTAGGTGCATGAGGGCACAAATACCTGAAGTGGAGGAGTTTAAGTATCTTGGAATCTTATTCATTAGTGAAGTAATGGCAGATCATGACATTGACCAGCCTGTGAGTGCTGCTGTACTGCAGACCTTGTACTGCACCAAAACCATAGCTAGATCATCTGGCCCTCTGTATGGCTTCACAAACTAGTGCTCTATCAACTCAAAATGGAGGAGTGGAAAAAAAAAAACTTCACAGAAACTGCAGCAAGCTGCTTGCAAAATCTGTAATATAGAGGCTTATGATTGGGTGTTGTCTACCCCATTTACTACCAGTTACAGAAAAAAAATGCAAAATGTTTTACTGGCTTTAAATATATTTAAGATTCTTGGATGACATCTATTTAATATGGTTAGGGGATGAAGTACCACATCATTTTTAAAGTGTGCATACAGTATTGGCCAAATTATTCGAAATTGGTATTTTTATTGTTTTATTTTTATTTTTATTAGTTTCACCATATAACTCAATACAAGTATATGAAATGACAAACAATATCATTCATGTTATATGAGAAAATGCTCTAATACAATGTTCTAATATTTTGTAAATGATCCCTTGGCCATTATCAAGGCTTTATTTAGTTGAGGCACAGAATGAACAAGTTAATGGCAATGTTCAGTCATAGAAGCATTGCACACCCAAGCTGTAATTAGTTCGTCAGTCAGTTGCTCCTCGTTTGTTATGGTGTTTTTCTTCATCTCTGCCTTCAGAATAGCCCACAAGTTCTCTATTGGATTAATTTCTGGGCTGTTACCCAGCCACAGTAACACTTCAGTACCATGGACCTCAAGAAAACTTGTCACTTGTCAACTTTTGTGACATTGGGCACCATCGTGCATCAATATGAAGTCTCCTGTCCTGGTAAATCCCTTCTTCTTTGCCCAGTCACACAGCTGAGGGATCAGATGTTGCAGTAGTATGGTTATATGCTGTTACTGCTTTATGTTTCTCTGAACAATGTAGAGCTGACCTGTTCTGAAAATGCTCATAATGCTCCACACCATCACTTCAGTGGGATGCTTGATGTGCTGAACAATACAATCGCCTCTCATCTGCTCTCCATATTGTCATCTGACATATTGTACTTGCTGATCTGAACACTGTATTATGCTTTCCTCACTGAAAACAACCCATCCCATTCCCAATCTTCTTCTGACCAATTTTGAAACTCTTTTCCCAGCAGTCTTTTTGCCTTCATTTGGCTGGACAATTTCTGTTTCTTCTGAGGTCTGCAAGCTTGAAACCCAGCATCCAGAAGTCTCCTTTGAACAGTTCTGGAACTCACTGTAACACCCTGTTGTTCTAGCATCCCCTGCAACTGTCTACTGGATGCCTTGAAATTCTTAGAGCATTCTGTGATCAGATACAAATCCTTTTCAAGGAGTTGTGGACCTTCTGCGACCACATCTGCCAATATGTCTTGGTGGCAACCCTTCACCAGTATTCAATTTCTTCTAAATTCGACTGAGCGATGGTAGACTAACCCTGACCTTCATGGTGATTTCTAATCCAGGAGCAACTTCTTTGAGCAGAATCTCAACTGTTGCATGCTTTTGTGGTGTTAAGTCAGCCAATTTACCCATTTTTAAGACTATGGAGCCTCATCATTATGACGTAATCTCTCTTTAAGTACATAAGTAACATAGTAATTTCATGATAAACAGCTTTTTCTTAAAGAATTAGCAAACTAAAATGATTTTGTGAATTTCTGAAAAAGCGAGCCTGAAAATCACTAAAGAAGCTAAGGAATTTCCATTATTTGCTGATATTTCTATTAATTCTGTCAACACTGAACAATACATTCAGGACTAAAGTTAATTATTTGGATGTGATATTGTATAAGGACATGTAAAACAAGTGATTCTGTTGCTCAGAATATAGAAAACCAACTTACTCCAAAGCCTTCCAGTATTTTTCTAGTAACCACCCTACATGGCAAAAAAATACCTTAATAAAAGGAGAAATGATTAGGTTATCAAAGCTAGTTAGTGAAGACCAATTGTTCTTGGAAGAGCTTGCTAAAATGAAACACATGTTTATTGCAGGGGATTATCCACACAAAACTCATAGAACAGGTATCTATGAAAATAGTGGAATGTTGGAATAAATACTTCCTCTTTATTAAGTAACATTGAAATTAGTCCAAGTACACAAAATCAAAACAATAATAATTTTTCTAACACTATGGTTGCTTTAAATATGCATCGTGGTGCAAATTCTGTAGTAATGGAAATTATTACAAAAAATTGGAAGAATGTAGTGAAAAGAGATGCCAATGCTAAAACCTTAGGAACAAGCCCTAGATTTGTCTATAAGAGAGGCAGAAATTTGAAAAGAATTTTTGAAAAGACGTAAGAACAGACTTTAATGGCTCCCAAAAGGGAGAAATATGTCAAAGTGTGGTGCATGTTAATATTGTAAATATATTCACAAATGCCCATATGTAATTGTATCCCCAGACTATATCTTGCCCTGAAGCATGTAATTGTAAGAGTAAATCTGTAGTTTACTTATCAAACTGCCTCTCCTGTGATGCCTTTTACTTCAGTAAAACAGAGAGGTAGTTGATCTAAAGGATATATGAGCATGAGAATGATATAAAATAGAGAGTTATTAGCAATGCACTTTATAAACATTCTACTCAATATGATAATTTTAAAAGCTTTTTATTATAAATAAAGTTGATATTTCTCCTAGTAAAGGGGATCGGGAAACACATTTGAATCTAAGGAACTAAGGTGCCAGGAACTACTGAATGCAAGCCAGCCTCCTAGCGTTAATGATGCAATCTCTATTGCCAGTGTTTTGAGGTTGCGGGCAATCAAGGTGGTTCATGGATTTGAGCCATTGTCTTCAGGATCAAGAAGAGCTAAATAAGGTGATTTGGGGTGCATTGATTATGTCTTCTGGGCAGCTCCAATAAAAGAATTTCCATACATAGCTCGCTGACAGGAGGCCCTCTGGCAGACCTAAGACATGCTGGTGAGATTATATCTCTCTGATTATATCTATCACCACAACAATCTCATCAAAAATGCCCTCAAACACAACCCCTTCAGCTATAACTAGGGAGCATGTAATTGCTGAACTCACTAAAGCCAAGAACATGGCCTCAATGGGCCCAGATAACATCTCAGGATGCCTACTGAATAGTCTAAAATATGACTAATCATGACCTCTGGAGTCATTATTTAACTGTAGTCTTAAAACAGGATTTGTGTCACATGAATGGAGAGGACTGCAACATTCATCCCCCTTCATAAGGGAGGACCTTCAACAGATCCCGTAAGCTGCCAACCCATTAATCTGACTAGTCTTACTTGCAAAGCCATGTAAATAATTATCATGGAAATTAACAACAAGGACATAGGAGACCTCCAGGTACTGGATTCATCCCAGTTTGGCTTTGTCAAAAGAAGGTCATGCTTACTGAATCTGGTGGAATTCTTTGAAAAGGTCACTAAGGCAACGGATGAGGAGAAAATGGTGCATACTGCCTACGTAGATCTGGCTAAAGCATTTGATACAATACCACCGCCAGGCATTGTCAACAAACTTATGGAACTAGGTATAAACCCCTTTATAACATGCTGAATAGCTAGATGGCTCACTGATAGGACCCAGGAGGTTAGAATCAGTGAGGCCACCTCTACAAAGTGACTGGTCATCAGTGGAGTCTCCCAGGGCTCTGTGCTGGGCCCACTCCTCTTTGGCATCTTTTTTGCAGGTGTCAAAGCCAGTGTCAGTTCCTTTGGCTGACCATGTTCACAGATGTTTGTAAACTGGGAGCAGTCATTGAATACCCTGAATATGAGAACACCCTTCAGGAAGGTCTAATACAGACAAATGCTTTGTGCCAAAGCCATGGCTTTAAACTAAATACCAAGAAATGCATTATAGTACCTTTTGAGAAGTCTATTTCACTGGGTAACTACATCATCAATAAAACACCCTTAAAGGTTAATTCACTAGTCAGGTATCTGAGAACCATACCTCTCAACTTTACCAAACTCCTCAGAAAATACCATTTTGGGACTTGAAATAACAGGGTGCCATGAATTCCCGAGTGGGCCTTTAAATCCTGATTTCATTTTTTTGTATTTATTTTTGGTTCCCATGTGCTTGCTGACAACATCATGCAGCACCAGCATGCTCCTCAGTCATCAAGGTGCAGTGGTGGATGGGTTGACGATAGAACCGTGACAATCCTCTCAGCAATATGGTTGGTTAGACCAAAGAGACTGGGAGGAAGTGTGCTTCTGCGCAGTAGTCTTTGCATGTTTGCAAGGATTTTCTCCAGGTAACTTTGGTTGACTTACACCTTCCAATACCATGTGAGATCACTGGCCGCATGGAATTTCTATGTACCCTTACTCTTGTGGCCCGTATCATATCTGTTAAGGGTACATTTACCTGGTTAACAAATGTTAAATAAAATATAAATGTCAGTGGAACAGCAGGCATATGAATAAGACTGAAAATCTGACCAGGTCTCCAGGAGCAAGATTGAAGACTGAACTCTGTTACTGATGTATGAGACCCTCCGGAAGTAATTAGCTAAGCATATATTTGGTGGCAGTGGGATGGCCATGGTGATGCAGTGGTTAGAGTTGTCGCCTCACTGCAAGAGGTTCTCTGGTTCGATCCTCAGCTGGGGTGCCTTCTGTGCAGAGTCTGCATGTCCTCCCTGTGGTCACATGGGTTTCCTCCTGGTGCTCCGGTTTCCTCCTACATCCTAAAGACATGCAGTAAGTGGATTGGACACTCTAAATTGGCCCTAGGTGTGAGTGTGTGCATGTGTGTGCCTTCTGTGGAAGGTTGGGTGCCGGGCTGGCAACTCGACACTGTAAAACTCCACTGCCAATCATGAGCAGACAAATGATCCGCTGTGGCGACCCTGACTGGGAAAAGCCAAAAGAATAAGAAGATATTTGGTGGCAGTATTATCAAACTGCACTTGTGGATATGCACCTTTCTAATTGTTACACTTGCACCTAACTGAAGCTACTTTTCAAACTTATAGCCTGGTGTACTCAAATGAGAACATTTTTTTTCTGAGCACCTCTCAGAAACACAATGGTTCATGAAGTTAAGGTTATCTACTTATCCAAAGAACCTTTTGCTGTAAGGATTAACAGTAGAATTATTGTGCTCCCTTATTAATTATAAAAAGATAAAGATAGATATGTTAGTTGGGCTTAGAGGAGAATGATATGAGATTGTGTGCAAAACACATTTCTGGCTAGACCGCAGCTGATATTTCCTCCTTTGTTAATGGTTACCGCTCTATTTCTTTCCTATCTTCATTATTTATTATATATAAAGTTGTTTAAAAGTTGTACTTTGCTTTTTAATGGCAGTCATAGTTTTCTGAATAATCCTTTAAGCTTATGGGGGCAATATTGTGAGCATTTCTGCAATGTATAATTCTCAACCATTCAGTGCTATAATTACGGAGGAACAGTACTATGGCAATCATGACTGAATTAGGTATATTTTAAACATTGCTGTTGTTTGCTTAAAAATTAGTATGACAACGTTTATATTACTGTGCAAATTTTTATGTGAGGTGAGGGGTGACAGCTGGTGTAAATCAAACTACACCTGTTCTACAGGAGCTGTTTGGAAGGCTGTATCTATTTATGATTTAATGTGTGGCTTTGGAGAATATAGCAGTTATGCTTACTCTAGCTTCTGGGGCTCTCACATGGATCTTTAATCAAGTCAGGGTCCCACTGATGATCGCAAAGGAATGCATGTATCATTTGACTATAGATATCAACTGTCCAGAATTTCACACAATGCCCAGGTTAAAAAAATAATAATAATAATTTTGATCTGCCCCCACATGAAATTTGTGATTTTCTGGCAAATCATTAAGGACTGAAGTAACTAAATAAAGACAGACATCTGAGTTTCAGACTTCATATCCTTCAGAAAAATGTATGGTAACTCAAAACCTTTTTTGAAGTTGGTAATAGGAATATTTAAGACCATTCCCTAATTTGGGGCCTTTGTCCCCATTATTTTTGTCTTTGTCCTTGATTCTAAGAGGTAGAGAGTTTTCACTGTCCTTCCCTATAGCAGCCACTGCTAGACAGACTCATTAGTCATTACTTTCATTGGTATTGTAGGCTGCTATTTTTTTTCTTGTAAGTTTGAAGGGAATGGATCACTTGAAACAGCAAAAGAAGTACTTAGCAGCAGAGCATTGTCTTCAGGGTTCAGGGCAAGCAAAAACAACTGCGTTGTGCGTAACGTTGATTGATTGTCTCCTTCAGGTGCACACCTCTTTTGCAGGATGAGAACAGCATTATAAGTAAAATTAAAAAAAAAATTAGAAATTATTTTAAAATGATTTATGTGATGGCATGGCAGTGGCAGTCTCACTGGCAGTCAGTGCGTGAAGGAGCAGGAGCATTCATATCTTTTGCGATCATCGATTGCTGATCGTAGCAGCAGCAGGTGAAAAAAATAAGTTAACCCAGTCAGCACTCAGCAGCAAGTTGTAAAGATGTTATTTGTTCTGTGAATACAATCGATCATTATTGCGATGCTGAATTAGGCAAATGCAGCAGAGAATCAGTCTGCAGGGACAGGAGGAGGAAGCTTGTTGGTTTAACTTCTTTGTTATTGCACCTTTTTGTTTCGTAGAGGCAGTTAAGCTGTGTAAGCACACACAATCTGCTTTAGCACATGATTGGAGTCATCACACAAGTCTCTGTAGTTTGTGAAAAGGATATAATTATTTAAAGAAATAATAAGATAACATGTTTATGATAGTTGCAATAAGAAAGACAGGAGGAATTACAGTTAATAACCATGCCATAGCTCTTGTTCAGGTAACATACTGATGCAAAACCATTTATATTAACCTTTTTAAATAAGTCAGAGTATTAGTTTAAAAAATGTTTAATGAGTTTGTGTCTTTACCCTCACATTATTGTTGGCTTTGCACAAAACCTTTGAGCATATCCTGGCTGCATAAAGAACGTAATACTGTTATGATTTTAGTTAGATCAATATGCATTATGATCTTGCATAACTCTCGTGTACCTGATTACTAGCAACGTTCCTCATTTTGAGTCATAAAAACTGCATGATGTTGCTCACTGTTCCCCCTTTGAAAGGGTATCACACATATTGTTAAGATTTTTTTAACTAATATCCATGGGAAATAATACTGAATCATATTAACTCATCAAAAGATGTTTTTGTAAGTAAAGTGACACATTTTAGCCATCCTGCGAGCTTCTTAGCTGAAATAGTAAGCTACTAATAATTGCTCCACATTTTGCCCTTAGCATGTGTCTTCAGGGTCTGGTTGTTAGCATCATATAAATAAAATACCATTGCTCTGGTTATATTTTGTGTTATTTTGCCTGTTTTTCAGTTTGTGTTTGAATGTTGTTATCTTACAATTTCATCAGAGTTGACAGGGTTATATCATTATGTATGTACCTTTTAGTGTAATCATTGTCCAGATTTTTGGCCAATTGTACCTACTTTTCATAGGTCTTTGTCCAGATTTTTGATGTTTCCAGGTTGAGAGGTATGCTGGGAACTCATGTAGATAGTAACCTAGCTTTTGACCAGCATGTGTCCAAGATAGTAAGAAAATGTTTCTATGCTGTTCAACTTATAAACAAGGGAATGGCATCTAGGTCCCGAGAGGTCATCGTACTACTGTACTTGGCCCTCATCAGACCCATCATAGAGTGTAATACCCCCTTCAGTAGGTTCCTGAACAGACAGATGCAGCAACTGGAACATCCACAAAGGTTCCTTACAAAAAGAATACAGGGAGCAAACACAATGTCCTAGGCTGATCACCTCAAAACCCTGTCTCTTTACACAGTATCATACAGATTTCTGAGTGGTGATCTTTACCTGGCATACAGAGAATACCTGGACCCTGTTTTGATGAACCTTTTGCACATCTGCAGAACAAACCGCATGAGAATTACTAGATTAAAAGACCTAACTTTTACTTGCAACATGAATAGGACATATTGGACAGACAGATATGTTTCTCAGAGTATTCCCATTCTCTGAGACAGGCTCCCAAACCATGTAAAGCAGAGCTCCTCCCTATCCCTTTTTAAGCACAACTTAGACCAATGGATGGGTAATTAGAAATTCACCCCTGGTCTGGCTGCAGTGTCTCTGATGAGGCAGTCAGTAAATCACCACCTATATAAATCAAATTTGTGGGTTACATTTGGATTGCACGGATAGGCTTAAAAGGGCCATAACACTACCTGACGATTTGTTATAATGTTTGCTCTTCTGATCACTGAAAATATTCTATATGTAGTTTGTATTGTCTACTCATCTAATCTATGTAAATAATATATTTGTTATTTGTAATATGTGACATGTTATGATGATTTGTTATTCCATGCAGCTTTTCTCCCCGGGCCTCCGCTGAAAATGGACATGTATCCAGTCGGACTATCCCGGTCAACAAATGTAAAATAAATAAAATAAAATAGATTAGCCAAGTATATATCTATGAAACTATAAACCTAAGCATGTCTTGACACATGCCAGTAAGAGCTGGACACTGTTGATGGGGATAAGGAGATCTTGTCTGTCCTACTTAGATTACTACCACCGCAACCCTCACCATGATAAGTGGTTAAAAAAATGGACAGATAGCTGAAACTTACTTTTACTATCTTCATATGACTGTTAGTTTTGCATGCAAGTGACTTCAAAAATGTGTTGAATAGTCGTTACTACTGTAATAATAATTTTATTTTCTTCATAACCCTGTGGAGCTTTTCTCCCCGGGCCTCCACTGAAAATAGGTCAACAACCCAATCAGACTTTCCTGGTAAACAAATTTAAAATAAATAAAACTAAATAAACTTTAGGTATTACTATTTTTTGACCAGTATCAGTACTTTTGTATTCAACAAAGCACATCATTTTCACTTTGAAAATGACACACTGGATGTTTTTCATTTTAATATACTTTTTTTAGAATTTGATAAAATGCTTTTACTAGACTAAAGCTGCTTTAATCTAATGTATTCATCTTTACTGATGCAACTACGCTAACAGGTTTCTGGCTGTGCTGAGTAAAACAATCAAAATAACTGTGCTGTAATCTCTTAGTTAAAAACCCAGTCAAAATTCTACAGTAATGTATGCTGGATTTTGTAGTAGTTTACTATATATTAATAAGACTTAAACACATCTGTATTTAGACTTGCTGAAGCACCATGCTGTTGAATTTTCATACTGCCTTATTAAATATTTGAGAGCAGTGCATTTGACCACTTAGTGGACTGCAGATCAGTCCCGTGTGTGTAAAACATCCATCTTACAGCAGCAGTTGTGATAGAGAGTTGCTCTTTGTGTAGATGCTGTGTTTGGATGCAATCCTGTATGGGAAAAACTACACTAATTCCATATGCACCCTTGATATGCAGGTGCACTAATGCTGGATTTTCAACAAGAGGTTTGCTAAATGATAAAGTTTTTTAGGTTTGTTTATGAACAATCCAGCAAACTAAGCATCACAACAACCTAATTATTTTTTAATGAAAAACTATTGCCAATATATTGGTGGTAAATGAAAAGATACCTACTAGAAACATATTGAAATACGCTATACAAAAATGCATTTGCAGTCACTAGTTCAGCATATGTATATAAAATTATTCATAATACAATATACAGCAACAAAAATAAATAGATAAATAACTAAAATGAATAAATAAATAAAGAGAGCAAGGATGGAAGGGCAGAAGGAAGGAACTAGTACATATTTATTTTTTTGACTAAAAATTCACAGACTCTTTCCCTCTCTGCTGTATGCTTTCATGATTCTCAAATGATGAGAAAGACTCGAACAAATCTGAACTGTCATGTGCGGCCACTAATCAGTGTAGGTCTCTCACCGGGAGACAACCTGTTATAAAAGGTTTGCTCTCAAAGCTGATTACCTTTAAAATATAATGTGGTGGCTCTCAAGCTTGTTTTAGATAAGTGCACTCATCTGAAACCCAGCGTGATACTGCATGGACCCAATGGCTCATTTTTTTCAAAAGACTGCAAAGACTACTTTATAGGTGTCTTCATCAGCTGGCTTTTTGTTCACCAGAGCTATAATGCCTGGGTGTGCAAAAGAAGGCCAATTATTTAGTACATCAATGACCAGCATACTGGGAACTGTACTTAATTTAAAATCAATTTCTGGTTGTAGCCAGCTTTAGGCAGCAATTATTTCAGGATCATGCTTCAGTCAGTGGGAGCACCTTATATTGACACTGGAGGTTGAAAGTAGTTGTACACCAGAGATCTGAGGTGACATTCCCACATCATCATCATCATGTCTGGACTGAAATATGAGTGACTATTTTTTATGCTTAAATATTTTATGCTTAAATATTTTAAAAATATATCAAGCAACCAGAATGCTGGAACAGCATATAAACAAAAATATTAAAATTCACATAATGTACACTAAAATTACAAGACACAGTACTACTTATTAGCTATGATATGTATTATCTATATATTACTATAGTGCTATCTATGTAAATTTGAATGCTTCTGTATACACATTTTGCTTAAAATTTAACTATGGAGCTTTTCTCCTCGGGCCTCCACTGAAAATGGACATGCATCCAGTCGGACTTTCCCAGTTAACAAATGTAGAATGAAAATAAAAATAAATAAATAAATATTTTATTTCTTTATTTATTTGTTTATGTATGTTATTTTATTTTACATTTGTTGACCGGGATAGTCCAACTAGATATACATCCATTTTCAACGGAGGCCCAGGGAGAAAAGCTCCAGTATAACAGATAAACATCACAAAAAAAAGACATATTTTACAAAATATGAATAGTACAACCCTCATAAAGGGACTAGAAAGATTCACAATGTAATTATCGCTTGAAACCTAATAGGTTACCACACATTTATGAAAATAAAAATGCATATTTAATACTGTAAATACATAGAACTAACTAAGGAGTTAGTCTGGGCTGGAACACGGATAAAGCCAGTGTGTCGAAAAATACTGTTTGAGACTTTTTTTGAATTGATGTAGAGAGGGTTCAAGAGTAAGGTTAACTGGGAGTGAATTCCAAGTTTTACCAACAAAACTGGAAAACAGGGATTCTCCGGCTGAGTTGTTAGCCTTGAGTGATTGGACCAATAGTTTGTTGGATGAGCATAGTGGTCTGGAGTTACTATATTAGTATTTATAATGTTTTTAAGTGCAGAATTTTGTGTGTTAGTATGAGCTGGTTGAACTGAAGTAGGTTAGGCAATTCTAACCATCCTTAGAGATGAAGGTTTTGACAGTGGTGTATCCTATATGCAGAGCCGGTGGCGAATCTGACAATATGGTTGTAGCAGCATGAGAGCTTGCTAAGTACAGATTTGTTTAAGTTAGAGAGTATAAGGGAAGCATATAGAAGGGTAGAGAGAAGATGTGAGTTTGTGATGGCAGTCCTTGCTAACAGGGTAAGAAAAGGTTTGCTATTATATAGTGAGCCGAGTTTCTTGTTAATGGTGTTGATAGTATGACTGACATGTAAATCAATATTGTCTGCTATTACCCCTAAGAGCTTAGTATGGGTATCCGGGGAAATACTGGTATCATTACTGGAAATTATAGAAAGGGAAAGGGGGTGGACTTAGAAGTGGGGGTGAAGAGCAGTAGTTTTGTTAGGATTCAAGAGCAGACAGTGATTAGAAAGCCAATTTTCAACTGTGTTGAATGTATTCTCGGTTAGGGTTTGCAGGTCAAATGAGGAGGGGGCTGAACAGATCAGAGTAGAATCATCAGTATTTTGGATACAGGTTGCTTCTGGGATGGCCATGTGAAGGTTATTGATGAAGATTGAGAAAAGAAGGGAGCTTAGAATGGAGCCCTGTGGGACTCCAGTGGTGATACGTAGTAGGGAGGATAGTTTGATCTGCCATAGCACAGCTGGTTATCCACCACTCAGGTAGGATTGAAACCATTGGATGGCATAGTTATCCAGGGAAATGGATTTCAGAGAGTGGGTGAGAAGTTGGTGTGTCAAAGGCCTTTGAGAGGTCGAGAAAGAGGGCTGAGGAAAGTTTATTGCTATTCCAGTGAAGGTTTATGACATTGGTAAAGGAAAGGAGGGCGGAGGTGGTGCTGTGATGTACCCTGAAACCATGCTGAGAGTTGGCTAACAGATTGTTCTGAGTGAGATAGTGCATAAGTTGTTTATGGATACACTTTTCCGTTATTTTGGCTAGTGGTGAAAGAATGGCAATAGGTCTATAATTGGACAGTTCTGTTGAGCTGCCTCCTTTATGATGTTGGATAACATAGGATATTTTCTGGATAGAAGGGATAGCATCAGTTATGGCCCTATTGATCAAGATGGAGATGGGGAGTGCTATGGCATTTGTAGCTTTTTGTAAGTACTTTGCAGGGAGGAGGTCTGCAGATAGAGTGTCTGGTTTTAGTTTTTTGATAAGGGATTGATAAAGTGTGGAAGAAACAGGTTGGAAGTTAAAGAGATGAGTAGCGGCTGTTGGAGGGACTGAATTAGAGTCTGTGAGAGTTAATTGGTTAGCTAGGTATTGGATAGTCTCTGTGAAAAAACTGTTAAAGGCGCTAGTAGTATCCTCAGATGATTGTTGGGTAGAGTTGGAAGGGGTTGGAGTAGTAGATTGCCCAGGACAAAGTTGATTTATACCTGCCCAGAATTTTGGGGGGATTATTTTGGTGGTTTTATAGGAGGTTATGGTAGCAATTATTTTTGTCTAGCAACATGGATTTTTTAGTGCCATTCCTGAGCTGACAATATCTCAGTTGGTTGTGAGGGGCTTTAGTTGTATGCCAGTTGGCCCTGGCTTTGTTTCTAAGTTTGATTTTTAACTTGGCATCCTTTGTGAGCCATGGTGCTACTTTTGTTTTAGTTCTAATGGTGTGTTCTGGGGTATGCGAGTCAAGGATAGACAGGAATTTCATATTAAAGTATGCCACAGCATCTTCTAGTGGTAGTTGTTTAAGGATTGACCAGTTGCATGATTTTAGTTCATTTTGGAAATTGATGGGGGTAAAGTTCTTATTATTTCTAATTGTTTTATATGTGGTCTGGTGGGGGTTCTCAGTCTTATGCTTGATAATGAAAGTTAGAGAGTAATCGCTTAGGTAATCGGGGGGGGGGGGTCCCTGACTTGTACATGTGGGGATGACTATTGATAAGTATCCAATCCAGAATACTTTCTATGTTAATGAGTTTACTGGTCCTAGTAGGAGAGGATATAAGTTGGTTGAACCCAAACAGATTTATATGGGTGGAGGGGGATTCAGTGGAGCAGTTGTACCAATCAGTGTTGACATCCCCAAGAACAATGGTTTCTTGGTGGTGGGTAGTGGATAGCCAATGGAGAATATTTTCTAAAGTGGTTATATTATTACCTGGGGGAATGTAAACACAGACAATTTTTAACCAAAAATTACAAATAAATTAAAAAATAACAGCAAGTATTCAGAAAAATAAATTAAAAAATAAAAGCAAGTATTCAGAAAAAATGATTTCAGAAAAACTATACTGAAGGGGTGAAAAGGAAACTTAAGGTAATCTGATATCATTACCCCCCTCCCATTAAACAGTCCGAAACAGATAAAATATACACTTCTACATGATATGGGAATTTGCTTTGTGAACTGATAGCCAATAAGTATAATAGTAGTGTTACAGTACAGTGTGTGATATAAGATGAATTTATTATTTTATGTTAGGTGTATGGTACAGCCATAGCCGTAGAGACAATACGTAAGTTGTGTTCAGACAGCATTATTGTCCCTGACTCCACCGTCCCTTTCTTTCTGCTGATATGCAGGCATTCGGGTGCATGTTGGAAAATGTATGTGACTCTGTATGCTATGATATACTATGATGGTGCACAACTTTCTATATAAACTAACCAGCAATAAACAGTTCAAAGATTCTGTCCAGTACAGTGCATCCTTACGGTTATGTAGTACTGATTTACTCGACATTAGGTATAGCATATTGGTGATGAATAAGAAAGAACTTATGTATTGTTACTATTATGCAAGAACCCCAGAATTTCCAATTAGAAGATATACAAAAAGATTAAGCGAGAAGTTACAGAAAAGAAAAATACTTGAACAAGAAAAACTGTCAAAAGCTTCAAATGCAAATTTGTGTTCATTAATACAACAGATTCATGAAAAAAAACATTACATAGACAAAGAAACTTTGGAAAAAGAAGTAAGAGAACAAGTGCAAAAATATAAAGAACAAAACCTAGAGATTTCTGAAAGGTATAAAAAATAAATATGGAAATGGAAATAAAAAGGAGATCTGATATGATGCAATATTTATGCAAAGGAGAAAGCCAAACCAATCACTACGAAAAGTAGCTACAAAGATATTTGAAGAGTAATACTGGTAAAGGCACTCAAATATGGAAAATTTCACAATACAAAGTATAAGATCAATAAGGGTGAACATAGAACAGAAGATTAGTAAAGCAGACGTTAAACAAATAGAAGCTGAAGTTATAGAATACCTGCAAAGTGAAACATTTAGTGTAAAAGTTTAACAGGTTATGTCACAGCATGATGGAACAATGAGCCCCCAAAGTAAGGAGAAATAGAAAGTGTGGGAGATATCTGAAGAAGTATGGACATGGGAAAGAAATATAGATTTAATATGGTACAATATTTATGCAAAGGAGAAAGCAAAACTAATCAATACAAAAAAAGCAGCACCAAAGATATCTGAAGAGAAAGCCAGACAAAGGCATCCAGATACGGAATATTTTACAATACAAAATATAAGAAAAGAAAAGGGGAAAGTGAAAAAGAGGATTAGTAATGGAAAAGTTAAAAAAATAGAAACTGAAATTATATATTACCCTTGGAGTGAAGGATTTAGTGTAGAAAATCCAACTATGGTACTATCACAACGCAATAGAACAATGAGTCGCTAACTTAAGGAGAAACCAGTGGAGCAGTGTAACAGGAAGCATCAGATCAATTGCCATGTGAAAATACTTTGAAGCCTTCAGAAGGAAACCAGTACAAAAGTTCAGGTGGAGTTGCACAGTAAGGGAAGGAACACGAAACAGTGGCAACTCTGATGCAGTCAATGTTGTGGAATGATAGGCCAGTGAGTTCCCATATGAAAAACAAGAAATGATACAGGATAAGGCTGAAGAGAATATGTCACACGAAGATGTTCTGGAACTTTATGTAGAATGCTCACACGAAATGAAGAACAAAGAATGCACCCTTAGTTTTCAAGAAACGGATCTAAGGGAAGAGTTTTTGATATAATAAAGATGGATAGAGGTATTAAGATCAATAAAATAAATAGATTACAGAAAATCAATAAGACCCCAAATGTTAGAAGTTTGATAAAACAAATGGACACAGTAATCAAGACTGTTGACAGAAGTTTATATGATATTACATGAGTATGTGATATATTACTGTGCAGCTAAATTAGTGCCAGATAAACTCTTGCCACAAAATTCACAGGGCAATAACGGAAAGGAAGAAATAAAATGCCATCATGGAGGTACAGAATAAAAAATGTATAAAGTAATTAAGATAAGAAGTGTCACTGTTAGAAGAGTACAGAAATGGGAACAGATCAACAAAATACTTTGAAAAATAGATGTGATAAAAGCATCACACAGTATCGTAACAGACAAGGATCTATTGTGCACTATTGCAAATAATAAACTAAAGATATCAGCAAAGGCAGAAAAACTTAGAAGATATGCAGATAAATATAAAGGAAAAGTGCAAAATAAGCAATTTATTGTTGACCCAAAAAAGTTATAGAGAATTGGGAAGTAAGGCAAAAAGAACAGAAATACGACCAAAAAGAAGAAATAGACACATTTTGGAGAAATATCTATGAAGATCCTGTGGAACATAACAAAGATGCTGAATGGATAGAAGATGTAAAAGATGCAGTAAGAAGTTCAAATATACAGAATATGAAATGTGATGAAGCAATAGCCAGGGAAAATGAAGCAAAATTAAGAAAAACTCCTTCATGGAAAACCCCAGGCCCAGATGCCGTACCTAACTTCTGGCTAAAAATATTAACATCTTTCCACAAAGATTTAGCCCTGAGTAAGAACGATTTATATTCTCATCCCCAACAGACACCAACTTGGTTAATAATAAGAAAAATGATACTCCTCCTCCTTAAGAGTGAACCTACTGACTATCCTAAAAACTATAGACCTGTACCTTGCCTTCAGACAATGTATAAACTATATACTGGAATTCATGCCAATAGTGTTTATAGGAATTAAGAGGAAAACTCAGTTATGGCAATTTAACCAAAAGGTTAATAAGTGAAGGTTGTATGGAACAAAGGATCATTTTTTAAATAAAGCCATGATGCAGAATTCTAAAAAGAAGAAGAATCTAAGTATGGCATGGGCAGACTACAAAAAAATCATATAACGCTTTATCCACATTTATGGATAAAGGAGTGCTTACAAATATATAAGATACAGCCTACACTGATCAATTACATTACAGTGACCATAAAACAGTGGTAAACCACTCTTCATTTATGCTATGATAAAAGGACAAATTGTTATTCCAGGGATAAAAATTCAAAGGGGGATATTCTAGGGTGACTCTTTCTCACTACTGCTCTTTTGTCTTGCCCTTGACCCATTAAGCTGTCTACTTAAACAGATTAGGTCATGGTTACAATTTGGCTGACAGCAAACAATAACATGTAAAGACTGCTCATCTTCCTTTTGTAGGTGATTTAAAACTGCATATTTTGTCAGATGAAGAACTGAAAGCACAACTGCAAGAGGTCAAAACTTTCTCAGATGATATAAGAATGTAATTTGGTCCTGATAAATGTGCAAAAGCACCTTTAAAGCAGGAAAGCTGCAGCACTAAGACACTATCAGTCTGGGATAGGAATATGATATAAAGGAACCTGAGCAGAAGAGAGTGAATAAATATTTGGGAATTAATGAAGGATTGACAATAAAATGTGAACAAATGCGAATAAACCTTAGTAAGGAATATTTTAGAAGACCAAAATTAATAATGAAAACTGCCCTGACATCTATGAACAAAGATATACAAGACCATCCAGAAGCTACAGGTCCACCAAAGCAAAAATTAAACCAAACAGAAAAATAGCAGTGTGGACAACCAGACTAAAAAATAAAACTTTTATTGCACACAACAGGTTAGCGCTAACCAAATTAAATATATTTTGGTTAGTTGTATGTATTTAATGTGATTAGAATTTCTATGGATTTGTCTGATGAAGGGATTGTTTCCCGAAAGCGCTAACCTGTTGTGTGTAATAAAAGTTTTATTTTTTAGCCTGGTGGTCCACACTGGTATTTTCCTGTTTGATCTATGAACAAAGTTCAAGCTATAAACCAATTTCCTCTTCCCGTTGTACCTTACACTTTTGGGGTGATTGGCCCCACAAGGTACTGGACCAGTTTGACAGGAAAACAAGAAAAATGCTTCATGCTTATCAAATGATTTATAAAAATCAGTCCATACCAAGATTAGATATTCCCCATTCTGAAGGAGGTATAGACCTCCTTGACAATAATTACATGTATAGATCTGCAATAGTAGGAATGCATATACGTCTGCTGACCTCACAAGATCCAAACATAGTGAGTGTTTTAAAACATGAAGAGAACAAGTCTAAGATGATTCCCTGCTTAGTTTAACAGAATCATATTGGTATCAAGTGGGAATGGAAATCAGACCAGAAGAAGACAAAAATCAAGCAGCAACTGAGTTTGCAACAACAAAAAAAAAAAACAAAACAAAAAACAAACCAAAATAAAAACAAAATAAAGAATATAAGGTGAAGGATCTGATGAGAAGGCAAGAAATGTGAAAAAGGCATAAATATAGTTGCAAGTGCAGAAAACTCCTGAAACAGCCTCATGTCAGTCAGGATATGATGCAGGAATGGTTAAGGAGAGGTGAATTTAAACCAAAGGAAGAAAGGTTAATATTGGTGGCCCGGGACAGTGGACTATGTGCAAACTGGTTTACAAGGTCCATTGAATATGTTGGAGAAACAGATAAATGCAGGTTTTATAAAACCAAATTGGAAACAGTCACACATCTTGTTGCTGGGTATGATACACTAATGACAGAGGGCCAGTATACTGAAAGGCATAATATTTAGGCAAGACTTTTACATTGGGATTATGCAAACATCACAATTTAAAAATAAGAGCAAGTATTCAGAAAAATGATTGGAAACATGAGCCACAAAGCATTATAGTAAATGGTGAAGTTTATATCACATGGGATCACTCATTACCAACAGTTCAAAATATAGATGCGAAAAAAGCAGATAGAGTGGTCCATGAAAAGAAGACTAAAGTACCATTGATCACTGAAATTGCTACACCCAGTGATTACAGTATCTTATGTGCAGAGACACAAAGTCATAAAATAGCAGGATTTGCAGGCAAAAATGAGGGTAATGTGGAAGAAGGATACCCAGACAGTTCCAATAGTAATAATAGCAATAGGTTTTATAAAAGGAATTTACAGTCATATTTAGATATGCTACTGATACATGTGACTCCATGTGAATTGCAGAAGGAGTCATTTCTGGGCACATTGCAGGTGTTGCAAGGAGCACTTTCCGTACTTTTCAACTGTATAGATTTTCGCAGAATGTCCAGATTTTGCCTCATATTTGTGATCTGTTTTTCATAAAATTGTGTTTTTCTCACAAATTATTAGCGAATCATTCAAGATTGAAGTTAGAAAATAATGACAGACATTTGAGTTTAGACTTCATACCCATATGGAGGGGTAAGGAAGACCTGCCAAACTGGCACAGAAACTGACATCATGGGCAGCTCCTGCTCCTGTGGTCTGCTGGTCAAGGCACACCAGCTTTATGACTTTATAATCAGCAGGAGGTTCTCAAGGATGCCAGCGAGAGCATTACTCCACAAGTCCTCTTCAGTCCTCAACAGCCACTGCACTTCCCAGCAGGTAACCCAGAAGACTCCTCCACACTACTCTTATATATGGATTCTTCACCACCACCACCTTGAGAGAGGGCATGGAAGTCACTAATGAGCTCTTCAGCTTGCCTTTCACAGGGTAAATGTCATCCCTCTTCAACTCACCTCTATCTGCACAACAGCTGATCCTGAAGAAAAAGAAAATAAATGGAAAAAAAGCAAAACCAAGCAATGTAAAAAAAAAAGGGGGAGAGAGAGAGAGACTTATTACTGATTAGTTAGATGTTGTACAGTTTATTAAAATATTACATTACCTGTACCTGGACAACCTGTCCTGCCTTAATGGTAGACAGTCCTCTCCCTGCTATGGTACTGCAAAACATAAAACAAACAGTAATAAACACACCATATCCCTACCAGCAGGAAGGAATTACAGCTACAAGTACCAGTCTTATTGTACATGGCCAACCAGGAATAAGATGCTGCCAATAAAATGCTGACCATCCTTTCCTAATTTCTTCTTCTCTTTGGCAAAGAAGGCCTAGATAGTGGCTCCTAAGGTCGCTATATGTGTGCTTAAACTGCTCAGCAGAGAGGTGATGACAGGGCATTGCTCAATGCCCTTGGAAGCAGGTGTCAGTTATCTATTTATAAAGTGCCATCAGTGTCTCCCAGAAGGTTCCTGATGGTCTCTGTGTTGCTGGTGAATAAAGATTTTACACTTCCTGTTGCACCAGGTGGGAGCTCCTTAAGTGCCTATGCAGACTGTGGCCATGTCCACATGCTAGGTAAAATCTAGGAGAAAAATGGTAACTGAGACACATAGCTGCACATTGTAGACACCATGTGATACATGTGAGTAGACAGCATGGAAGTGTGATGTCCATTAATTAATAAGTTCATAGGAGGTTACTAGGCTAATTGCCCTAGGGCCCTTTCAAGCTTAGCCAAGTTCAACCCTTGTTCCTTTAAGAGTCTAGAGATATGGTCTATGTTATAAGCAGATCTAAATCAGCACCAGCTGCCCCTATGCAAGAGGGGCACAGGTGAAACCCCTGGGATGAATTTGCAGTTTCCCATCCAGTTGTCCAAGTTACACTTAAAAAGAGTTAATAAGGGTCTCTGTTTAACCTGTATTGGAAGTTTATTCCAGAGGAGAGGCAACCTCTGGGAGACATATCTGCCTTACCAGCAAGTCCTGTTGATGTCACATGCTAGCTTAAGGTCCCTAGAGTGAGTGAATTGTGTACCATTTGACATACGAATGTGCAGTATTTCCATTAAGGCAGGATCAGAGGTTGCTCTGTATGCAAGGCACAGGTCACTTTTGAGTAGTCTATATGATACAGAGTATAGTGACAGTGATTTTAGTCTGTCCACATAAGACGTGCTGAAGACCCTGATTTTTTTTTTTTTTTGTGAGGAACCTTTGAGGTCTCTCCAGTTGCTGCAGCTGCCTGTTTAGGTACATACCAAAGGGAGCATTGCACTCTGTTATTGGCCTGATGAGGGAAGAGTACAGGGGAGTTATAATCTCTTTGTTCTGGAAGCTATGCCCTTGCTTATGAGGTGAGCAAAGTAGAAGGCCTTCCTTACCACCATGGAGACATAGTGATCAAAAGTAAGGTTGCTGTCAACCTGTGTGTACAAATCTCTCACCACTGATTTAGAGCTTACGGTGTTGTTATTACAATGGTAATCTGCAAGGACATCACCTTTGCCAAAAGAGATGATAATGCATTTTCTGTATTGAGTTTAAGACCGTGGCTTTGGCATCAATCATTGGTTTGCATAAGTCCTTCTGTAGAATGTTGACATCATTTGGGGACTCAATGACTGCTCTCATTTTGCAGTCATCAGCAAACTTTGTCAGCCACAGACCTTTTGTTTTTGACTGTATTTCTGAGAAGTATAGTCCAAACAATAGGGGCCTGAGCACCAATCCCTGTGGAACACCACTGGTAACAGGTCTGCTGGTGGAGATGGAGTCCCCTATTTTGTCTGCATATGTTCTGTCTGTAAGCCAATTTGCAACCTGCCTGACAGTATATGAGTTGAACCCTAGCTGGATGAGTTTTTCAATGATGACTGAGTGGTGGATTGTGTCAAAGGCCTTGGCCAAGTCTAGGTAGGCCATATCCACAGATTTGCCTTTGTCCAGGGCTTTGGTGACAGTCTCAAAGAAGTCCACTGGGCTTAACAGGCAGGAACTCCCTTTAACTAAACCAAACTGGGTCAGGTCAAGTGTTTGAATGTCTCCTATATCCTTGTTGATAAGGTCATGATGATTCTCTCCATGGCCTTGCAGATAAGGCTGGTTAGGCTAATGGGTCTGTAAATCCCAGTGTCAGTGGCTGCATTCCACTTGTGCAAGGGGATGATGGTAGCTGTTTTCCATTCAGCATGGATGAAACCAGTGCTCAGGCTGTGGTTGAAAAGACTACCTAATGTGTTGCTAACTCCTGTTTTAAACCATTGAGAATGCTGCCTGGGATGTTATTAGGTCCCATAGAGGCTGTAATTTTGGCCTTGGAGAGAGCAGTTAAGACCTGCTCTTTAGAGATACTAAGTGGAGAATAGGTGGTAGGAATGTTTTGGGGTATATGTGGTGGGGACAGGGGGTAGAAGTTTTCACTGAACCTATCCTCTAGCAGGTTGGCTATTTCCACTGGTTCAGTATATATAGTACCATTTACTACCAGTTCAGTGCAAATCTGGGCTTTTCCTTTAAGGTTTATCATGTGGCTAATATTGCCTTATAGTTATCCTTAGACAGGGATGCTAATCTAGATTCATAGTTAGCTTTAGAGGACTTTACAAGATGTCTTATTTGCTTATTCAAGCTGAGAAGGGTGTGCTTCCAATTCTGAGATTGTTTCATCTTGCTCTTAGACAGCAATTTCTTCCTCTTATTATATAACTTGTTTATGGTGGATGTCCACCAGGTACTCTTGTTTTTTTATTGAGGATCATGCTTTGGTCCTATCAGGAACGGTTGAGTCAGTGCAATTGTATAGATGTTTATACAATGCATTTGTGTATATCCCAGTATAAGTGTCCTTGCCATTAGTGGGAGCAGGAGCTTTGAAGCTATTAATGCCTTCTTGTAAGAGGCTATAGTTGGCTTTGGAGAAGTTTTTTAGCCTAATTTCTCCTGGGAAGTCTGATGTTATTGTTATTTCAGAAGAGACTGATTTATGATCAGACTACACCAGCGAGGGCTGCACACTTGCGGTGGTGCACCGTTCTACCATGTTGGTAAGTACCAAATCTAGAATGTTTGGGCCCCTTGTGGGGGTGCCAATTATCTGCTCCAAGGCATTTGAGTTAACAAAGTCTAAAAACCTTTGAGCGAGTGTGTTTGTACACGTATAATTTACCCAATCTATGGACTGATAGTTAGTCACCCATAACCAGGGTATTTGGTTATATTTTGAATGACTCAAGTAGATCCAAGTAGGCAGTGTGGATATCATGGCTCCTGGAGGGAGACTGATAGCTGATGATAACTTGGAGAGGGGTCTTTCCTATAGTTATTTGCACATGGAATACCTCTAGGGAATCATTCTGTTTAATATGTGATGATAACTTGGAGAGGGGTCTTTCCTATAGTTATTTGCACATGGAATAACTCTAGGGAACCATTCTGTTTAACCAATCTGGAGGTGTATTTATCTTTTATGAATAATAATACTCTTCCTCCTATAATTTTCACACATTCATTTTGTGGTCTGAATGAGTAGAAGGCATAATATCCTGGTATGGCCAGGGTGCTCTCAGTGGCCTTGAACCAGGTCTGTGTGACTGCACAAATGTCCTCATCTTCCAAAGTGAGGAGTGCTTCCAGTGAGTGCAGTTTCAGATTTAGACTCCTAGCATTTAGCAGCATAACCTTAAGGTTGTTTTTTTGAGAATATTTTTAAGTTGGGAATTTTGTTTTTGTGACATTGCCTAAAAAATGCACTATGGGTGAGGCAAGAGCCTTAGCCAGTAGCCGAAAGCCCAGAGGTGACAGGTGGAGACCATCTCCGGCAAAACAGCATGGTCTATCAAACATATCATCCCAGGCTGACAGGTACTGGATCCCCTTAGAATGACATCAGAAACTAAGCCAATTGTTGAAGTCAATCATTTTTGTCTGCATTGAAGCATCATCTTAGGTGAAGGTAGAATGCTGCTTAAGGCTAGGGACATACCTGCCTGGGACACATAATCATAGAGCTCAGTCATAGGATCATGGGATCATAGGATGTTAATAGTCTATTGACCGTGAGGCCCTTATAACCCTAGCCAAGAGTTTAGCCCATGTTTAGATAATCAGCACCCAAAGCCTCTGTCCAGCAGGGACACAGGTGGAATCCCAGATGTGTATTTTCTTTTTCCCACCCAGTTATCCAGGTTGCACTTAAAAAGGGTTAATGAAGTACTCTGCTTGATATGGAGAGAGAGTCAATTCCACAGATGGGGGAGTCTCTGGGACACAAATCTGTCCCACCAAAAATCCTATTTTATTTTTATTTATTTTATTTATTTTACATTTGTTAACCAGGCTAGTCCAACTGGATACATGTCCATTTTCAGTGGAGGCCCAAGGAGAAAAGAAACATTTAATGTTACAAGTAAATTAAAAACAACAGTACAAAAATGTATAAAAAATGTTACTAAGAACAAGATTTGTACATAGTAAAAAAAAATGATTTGACTATTTTTCCACAAAAAAAAACAATAAGTAAGTAAATCGAGAAAAGATGGGGATATAAGGTTACTACTACACATCACAGGAAGAGAGACAGATTTTGAAACAGGATTGGTGGTTAGATGGAATAGGTAGAGCTGGACAGAGTAGAAAGGTCAGTGAGTAATTATGATATAAGGATCAACTTTAACAGAGAAAAATTTGAGGGAGACATGGTAGAGCAGAGGACAAGGAAATGAAAAAGCAGATTAGTCAGGGTTATTGCAAGAGCATAACCAGTGGTTGGAGAGGAAATGTTTAAGGTTAGTTTTGAATAGTGGGAGAGATGTAAGAGCTGTTAGGTCAATTGATAGGAGGTTCCATATTTTACCAACAAAGTTAGAAAAAAAGAGTCTCCTGCAGAATTATTAGATAAAGAAGTTTGCATCTGCATTTTTTTGTGAGGGTAGAGAGAGTGGGGTATGTTAGGTTGATAAAGGAGGACTTTATGGCAAATATAAGTTGTTTAAATTGTAGGAGGTGAGGTAATTCAAGCCAGCCTAGTTGTTTTAGGTTTTGACAGTGATGAGTCCTATATGGTGAGTTAGTGGCGAATCTGGCAATGTTATTATAAGATCTAGCTAGTTTGTTATGATTATATTGGGACAGGTTAGTATAGATGGGGAGCATATAATAGGGTAGAGAGTAAGTGTGAGTCTGCTATTGTAGATCTGGCTAGTGGTGATAGAAATTGTTTAATTCTATATAGAGATCCGAGTTTTTGTTGGTAGATTTTATTATAGTGTTAATGTTAAATTTAAGTTGATCATCTATTGTGATTCCTAGGAGTTTGGTGGTGGTGTCAGGAGAAATTATGGTACCATTGTTGGATTGAAGTGTAAAATGAAGATGTGTGAGGGTGTAAACAGCAATAATTTGTTTTAGGGTTGAGGAGAAGACAATGGTTAGAGAACCATTTGTGTGAGAGAATGTAGGTCAGTTTGGGATTTTGCTGAGCAAAATATTGTGGGTCGCCGGGGTTTGAATACAGGTAGAGAGATAGAGAGATGAGAAGGTCATTGATGAAAATGGAGAATCCAGGTAGGATGTGAACCAGTTCAAGGTGGGATTTATCAAGTGATAGGGACTTTAGAAGGTGTAGAGTAGAAGTTTATGGTTGATCAAAGGCTTTAGAAAGATCTACAAAGAGTGCTGATGACAACCACCTTTGGAAGGGGAAATATATGTGATTTTTTTTCAGATTGATGGAATAGTGCATTCCTTAATAGTTCTGTTAATCAATATATAGAGATGGGAAGGTTTAAGTTTTTGAAGGGCAGGTTGGCAGTGTCAGGATATTGTTGTTTTGCTAAGTTTTGTTGTACTGTGGTAAAGAAGGTATTAAACGATTTTGTGTTTTTTTGTTGTTCAGAGTTGCTGCCAAGTGGAGTTGGTGTTACTACTTTACCTGGGATATTAGCCTGTTAATAGATATAGATGGGGTCAACTTCTGTGGTTTTGAAGATTTTTGTAGTTGATATAAAAGTTATGGTTTTGTCCTGTATGATTGCCATTTGGGCCAGGATTTGTTCCTGGAAAGGATTAGCTTTTAGTCTCACTTGTGAGCATACTGCTGGTTTGTTTTTCACTCTTATGGTATGAATTGGGGCATGATGATCTAGGATTGTTAGGAAATTCTTATTGAAGTAGGATACTGCTTCATTTATTGGGTTCCCATTTGCAATGTTTAAGTTAGGTTAGAACATTTTTTTCTCAAAAAAGTTTTTTACTCGTATAGTTCTAACATATTATATATATTAGAGAGTGATCACTAGGTCATCTGGTAGGGTTCCTGTTGTATAGTTTTGTTTTGGACCATTTATTAATATCCAGTCCAGAATGCTCTCTTTGTTATTGGATTTGTTTATTCTAGTTGTGGAATTAATGAGTTGTGAGAATCCATTCAAATTGATCAGAGAGGATGGGTTGTAGTAATATTGAAAGCCAACTTAATAGGTCTTCTAGTTTATCTTGATTGTTACCTTACAGATGATGTTAACTGATTTCGTAGTTTTGAAATAATTATTTCTGTATTATCATCAGAATGTGGTTTGTGGTTTATTTTGGAATAATTTCCATATCTTTTATTGTTGGTTTTTTGAGGATTGAGCTGATAGTAATGGGATAGAATTAGATTCAATACTATAGAGAAGGATGAGTGAAGCGTGTTTTATATGAAAAGTCGGTGATATTTAGCTTGGATGTAGCTATGGTTATATGTGGAATTATTAAAGTTTGTGCATGAAAAGTGAGGTAGTAGTGTATTTGGATGATGCTATGAAAAAATTATAGGTAGAGAGATAAGGAAAGGACTGCTTTAGGTGAGAAGGCCTAGAGAATAGGGGGGGTTTGGTATCTAGTAGGTTAAAGATATTAGTGAAGGGTGAGGTTAGTAAATGATAGAGTAGTAAGTATAAGTAGTATGAGGAGGAGAAGGATTAGCTTTTGTGAGAAAGGTTAGAGATTATAATATTGATGTCAGAAACCAAGGTGAGGTCGTGTGTGTGGGTTACTCGAGTGGAGCTTGACTTGTGCATATGCAGCAGTCCCATTAAGGTTGGGTCTGAGATTGCTTTGTATGCCAGACAAAGGTCACCTCTGAGGAATCTGCATGAAACAGAGTAGAAGGACAAGGCTTTTAGCTTACCTGTGTCCGGTAGATGTTTGAGGCCCTGGATTCTCCTGGTGAAGAACCTCTGTGGTCTCTCCAGCTGTTACATGTGCTTTGTGAGGTACATGCCGAAGGGGGCATTGTACTCAATAATTGGCCTTATAAGGGAAGAATACAGGGATGTTATGACTTCCTTGCCCCTGGATGAGATATCCTTACTTATGAGGGGGGCCGTGTAGAAAGCTTTTTATACAATAGAAGCAACATTGTGGTCAAAAGCCAGGTTGCTATCAATCTGGATGCCCAAATCCCTCACAACTGATTGTGTGCTAAGGATGTTGTTATTAATGTGATAATATGTGGGGAGGTCACTCTCCCTAAAGGGGATGATGATTCATTTTTTGGCATTCAGCTTGAGGTCATGTTTCTGGCACCAGTCATTTGTTTGGGTGAGACCTTCTTGGAGGACATCCACATCACTTGGGGAATTGATGACCATGCCCAGCTTGCAGTCATCTGCAAACTTGGTCAGCCATAGCTCACTGGTTTTGGTCTGCACCTCAGAGAAGTATATCTCGAATAACAGAGGACATAAGACCGATCACTGGGGTACGCCACTCATTACAGGTCTAGTGCTTGAGGTGGCTTCCCCTGTTTTGATTAGATGGGTTCTAGCAGTGTGCCAGTTTGTTACTCATCTGGTGACAGATGGATTGATGCCTAGTTGAGAGAGTTTATCTATTATGCCCGAGAGGAGAATAGTGTCAAAGGCTTTGGCCACGTCAAGGTAGGCTGTGTGCACCATCTTCCTCTTGTCCATGGCTTTGGTGACTATTTCAAAGAAGTCAACCAGATTTGACAGACATGACCTCCCCTTGACAAAGCCAAACTGTGTGGGGTTGAGTGTTTGGACGTTGCCAATGTACCTGTTAATGAGGTCAATGATAATTTGTTCCATGGCCTTGCAGATCAGACTAGTTAGGCTGATGGGTCTATAATTTTCCGGATCAGTGGATGCTCCGCCTTTGTGTAAAGGGATGACAGTGGATGTTCTCCAGTCTACTGGGACAAAGCCGGTACTCAGGCTTGGGTTGAATAGGGTGTCTAATGGTGCCACAAGTTCATGCCAGAGTTCATGTAGGATGCAGCCTGGGATGTTATCGGTTCCCACAGAGGCTGTATTTTTTTACTTTGAGAGGGCAGTGATGACCTGTTCCCTAGAGATAAGGGGAGGGGGCAGGTATTGGAGATGTCCTGATTTACTTATGGGGATCATGTCTCTCTTCATTTAATCCAGAGAGCTACTTCTCAAGTTGTTCACACAAACCTGGACTATGACACAGTCATAACAGTGCCTGTTTTTTTTTTTAAACAAGAAACATCTTTATTGAATTATCATGTATGAGATAGGCCATGTTACAACTATATAAATGACTATAAACCATAGCAACATAATCTCAATTGCAAACATTATTTATTCCAAACAATGCTGACACAACTGTTGCTGCAAACATTATACATCACTTTTAACATAGCCAGTCATTGTTAGTCAACCATACATAGCTCACTCAAATCCTGCCTTCTTTTAAACCTCATTCCTCCTCTGCATGTATTGATCCCAGTTTCCATTTTTCCTATGTAATTTGCTCCTACCATTTTCTAAAGATTCCAGTTCCAGTTGTTCTAGTAAAGTTGGTTTAGACTTTTATTTCCATTTTCTAGTAATTGCTTTTTTGGCAGCCATCATAATCAGATTCAGCAAGGCCTTATTAATTCTAGGCAATTCTGATTTTATATCACACCTCAAAAAATCAATTCCCTAGTTACTCCAATTTGCTCACCCAGAATCTCCGACAAAGCAGTCTGTAGTGAATCTTTAAAATCTGGCAACCCATTACACTCCTAGAAAATATGTTCCCAGTTATGTCTTTCTGCCCCATCACACCCCAACATTTGCTGTCTTCCTGAGGAAAAATTCTTTGAAGTCTGCTTGGGGAATAAAAATACCACTGTGTTCACTTCCAGACAAAGATCGTAAATCTTCTAGATTTTGTTGCATATTTGGGAAACATACATATGTCCCCCGCATTGTTTCTTTGTGAATTGCTTATATAATCTCTCTTCCCAATCATTCCTAACCTCCTCTAATTGAGTCTTATACCTATTGTGCAATATTTTATATGCTCTCCTAATTATTCCTTTCTTAATGGCAACTTCTGTTCCAGATTCTACCAAAAACTCTACCAGTGCTGGTCTTTCATTTAGGACCCCCTATTTCTTACTCTTTGCCTATACTCTAATATCAATCCTTGATATGGAAGGCAGTCTACAACCAACAGTAAAAATAAGTTACTGGTGTCTTCCCATTCTATCATCATTCCCTCTCTAGTTATTTGCTCCCAATACCTTGGTTCCTTTGCCAGTTTTCTCCAATATATTCTCACCCCCTCTTGGCTATTGTCTGTATCCCTAATTGCAGTCATCCTTATCAGCAGAATCTCCATTTTCCATCCCCATGTTGGCTTAATTCTTAGAGTACTTTCTGCTACTTTATGAATATAATATTCTGTATGATTATTGTTGTTCTCCTTAAAGGTCTGCATCCAAAATCCCAGTCTGTCCCTGTTACTTGCGCTCCCCCCCATTTCATCATCAACTCTTTTCATTTTGAATTATAGTTTTCTGCTTGTGCTATGTATAGGGGCCTTAACTGTGTTGCTCTAAAATACCCTTCTACTTGGGTAATCCCAATCAGCCCTGTTTTATTGGAAGAATAAGCTTATCCCACTTGACTGTTGCCATCTTCCCCTCCCAGATAGAATCCTTCAGCGCTTTATTGATTGCTATCCACAACTTCTCCTCTGGTTAAGAAATATATGCCTGACTAATATATAAGACTAAAGGGAGTAAGAACATTTTAACTGCTTGTATCTTACTATCAATATCCATATAACAGAACTTCAATTTTCTCAGTTTTTGTATTATCCTTTGTTTAGTCTCTTCCCACATATCTTTATCTGCCACACTGGTATCATTTTTAATTGACACTCCTAAAAAAACTCATTTTATCATGTCCCCATGAATATGGATATTGCTGAAACTATTTATATGTGGGTACATAATTTCCCGCTATTGCTTTTATTTTAGCTTCATTCAGTTTGTATACTGAAAAGGTTTGAAACTGTCTCACTATGTTCCACAACACTGTAATGTCCCTTTCTGTTTTTGTCAGGCATAAAATAATGTCATCTGCAAATAGACTTAGCTTTTCTTGACTGCCATACCAATTATATCCTTGAATTTTCTAGTCCCTTATTTTCTTTGCCAATGGTTCTAAATATAATGCAAATAATAAATGGGAGAGAGGACACCACTGCCTGGTTCCTCTGCACAAGCAGAGATTATCAGAGAGGACCCCACCCATTTTAATTTCTGCCTCTGATCCTTCATATATTCTCCTAATCAACCTTATAATTTTATCAGGGAATGAAAATACTTCCATTACTCTGCTCATAAAATCCCAGCTTCCTCTGTCAAATGCTTTTGTTGCTTCAAAACCCACAGCAACAGTGGTATTTTCTTACATTCTGCTTCCCTCTGGATCATCACTGTTCTGTTTATGTTGTCAAATGATTGCCTCCCTTCCACAAAACCACACTGATACATATCTATGAGTTTTGGCATCACTTTTGCCATTATAGACATAAACACTTTATAATCATAATTTAGTATTGAAATGGACTTGTATGAAGCTGGATCTGATGGATCTTTACCTTCTTTAGGTAGTACAGCTACTACCGCTTTCTTCCAGGGTGTTGGTACTCCTCCTCTTAAAATATTGTTAAACAAAACTGTCCAGCTCTTCATCAGCTTTTTCCTCCTAGCTTCCAAACTTCCACAGGAATATAATCTATTCCTTGGGACTTGCCTGTAGATTGGTTATACATGACCGTTTCTATCTCCTCCTATCCTAACTGTTAGTGATTGAGCCTCCTTTCCCTCTAGCCCTGGCATATTTAATTCTTCCATAAACATTTCCGTTTCTACCTTTACTTCATTTCCATATTTCTCTGCTTTATACAGACTTTCATAGAATTTCCAAAATATTTCTAATACTTCTGCAGGATCCCTTGTTATCTTCCTTATTATGGGCTCCCTAAGCTTGGTGACAGCCATTTCTACTTTCTGTTGCCCAAGTCATTGTGCTAAATGTTTTTGTGCTCTAGAGTTATTATCAAAAAAAAGTTGCTTAACAGCAATCTTTCTAAACTCATGCACATCATCGAGGTAGTCCCTTAGTTTCTGTTTAGAATTCTGTAGTTGCTCCTCTTCTTGTTCTGTGAGACTCCCTCTATTTATTTATTTATTTATTTTACATTTGTTGACCGGGCTAGTCTAGCTGGTCACATGTCCATTTTCAGTAGAAGCTCCACAATACAATACAAATGGGTTAGTAAAACCAAGTGTTTTATATACATTCAAATAAGAAAATATTATACAAAAATAGGTGTTACAGAGAAAAATATTTTACAATACTGAAAATAAGCAAGCAAGAATAGCTAATGAGAATTAAGCACAGGTTTTAGCTGCTTCTTGAAGGTTCAAACATAAATACTATACTAACCTAGACAGAGCCATTGAGACTTAATAGTGGTGAGTTCACTTGGAAGCTTGTTCCAGATAGGTCCAATACAGTTTTTGTTGTTGGATTTATAGGGTGCTGCTAGTAGCTTTGTAAGTATTGTGGTATTAGAAGGTTGATAGAAGATTTTGTTTGATTTTGTAGTTCCAGCCAGCCTAGTTGTTTAAGATTAGAGCAATGATGGGTTCTTATTATAAGATACAGCTAGTTTATTGAAATTAGATTTTGATAAGTTTGTAAAAATAGGTGAGGCATAAAGAAGGGTAGAGAGCAAGTGTGTTTGAGCTAAAGTACTTCTGGCTGAGGTAGCTAGGAAGGGTTTGAGCCTGTAGAGATCCAAGTTTTGTGTTGACTGACTTGATGGTTAAGTTAATATGGGCATCACACCTAAACGTTTAGTAGTTGAGTCAAGGTCAAAGATTTCTGTGATGGTGTAAAAAGTAATAATTTAGATAGAACCAATTTTCAGCTGCTGTGAAGACTTGTTATGTAGTGGTCTGATGCTGAACATATCAGAGTTGAGTCATCGGCATATGTATTACATATGGGATGAGAGGAAGGATATTTTTTTTGTTAAAAAAATAGGAAGAGGAGAGGGGTCCCAGTAGCCTCTTGTGGCACCCAAATTGTGATGGGAAGAAAGAGATGATATTTGATATCCCAAAGAACTGCTTGTTGTCTATTTTCTAAGTAGGATTTAAACCACTGGATAGCTTGACTGTCCAAGGCAAGTGGATTTAAGGATGTTTAGTAAGAGGGAATGGTTGACCATATCAAAGGCCTTAGAGAGGAAGAAGAATGCTGAGGACAGCAGGTTGTTGTTCGATTTTTATTAATATGGTCTGTGAATGACAAGAGTGCTGTAGTGTAGTGATGATGGTCTAAAAAACCATGTTGGCAGTCTGCTAGTAGGTTGTTTTTGAGAAGATGGTCAAGTAGTTGATTTGTATACATCTTTCAAAGATTTTAGCTAAAGGAGAAAGTAAGGCTATTAACTAAGATGGAGACTTATTCAGCTGGGAGGAGGTCAGCTGAGGGGTACAAGGTTTTGAGTTTTGTAAGAAGACTAAGATAAAATCAGTTGAAACTGGTTGCAGTTTTGAAGAGGGGGGGTTTTTTGTTGAGGCAGTGTTGGCGGACTGTGAAAGTTGAAGCAGAGGTGACAGTGTCGTGGGTGTTTCAGTTAGAGTTACCTGGATTTGTCCAGAATTAATTTCTTTATCAAGGAATATAAATTTCTTTGTTGCATTCCTAAGTTGTTTAAAGGTTTTTTGTTAGCCAAGGAGCAGGCTTTGCTTTGGTTTTAATTAATCTAGTAGGGGCATGGAGGTTGAGATTTGAGGAATTTTGTGTTTAAAGTATGAGAGACTGCATCTTAGAGGTAAGTATTTTTTTTAGGGGAGCATGTTTTTTTGAGTTCTTTTTGTTCCTGCTAGTTCTGGGATTTTTGTCTAGTATAAATCATAGAGCTGCTATTGACTAGAATCGACAGTAATGGTTTGATTAAAGCCATAGAGAGAAGTGGGTTTTGGGAGATACAGGAATTCCAATCAATATTAAAGTCACTAATATTGTTACCTGGGGGATATACAGCAAAATGATATAAATGGATTTGTTAATATTAATTTGTAGTTTGGTGATTAAGATTTCACTATTGTTTTGTTTTTTATCTAGTAGGGTAACCAGTAGTTCAGTTTTGTAAAGTATAGCTACACCTCCACCCAAGTCTAATGATGTTATATCCTGGGGGTAGTATGACATTATCCTTGGTATCTACAAGGATATCAAAGGAATATAGGTCAAGGAGTCAACAAATGATAAATAAATAAAATAAAATGAATGTCACCATATAGGAATAATAGCTTCTGTTGACTATGTAGGTATTTGGAAGGTTTGGAAGAAATTGAAAAAGGTTTCTTGTTTAGAAAAAATTGATATGAGTAATGAGGCAAGAGGAAAGAAGCAGATAAAGTTATATAGATGTGTGGTTGTGAGATATGGAGAGAGTATAAAGTAGTTTGTTTTAGTGCTAGTTGAGATTCAAATAGTTTGTTGTGTTCTATAGAAGGTCAGGGTAAGCAAAGAGAAGGGTGTTTAGGAGTAGGAAAATAAATAGGTATAATGAAGGGGTGTAATGGTGAGTAGTTGATTTAAAGGAGGGAGTTATTTAGAAAAAGAACAGATAAGAGTATTATTTTGCAATATTTTTATATTTGTCGGTCCCTCTAAATAATTCTTGTTACTTCTTAACCATATCTCCCTTTTTCTTATTTCCACCCATTTTTAAATTACACTTTAATTTTATTCCACTTCTTAGCTATATTTTCAGAAGTTTCTATCTTCTCTAATAGCTCCTGAATAATTTCCACTACCCATTCCTTAAATTACTCTTTTCAACAGATAGATTTAAAAGTGCCAGTGTCTCATTTTTATTTCATTGCCCTGTGTTTCTATTTTAGTTATCACTGGTGCATGATCAGAAATAGTTATTGGGTGCATATCAAGACCTGCAATTAAATGCACATGTTCCTGTGAAATGTAAATTCTGTCTAGCCAAGCCCAGTTTTGTACCTTGGGGCGTAATATGTAAATTCAATCTGAATTCCTAGTACTGAATTCATATCTTCCATGCCAAATATTTCATCAATTTCTTTAAAAATCTACCCTCCTTTGTTATATTTCCCTTTCTGGCCCCCCCCAGATACATCTTCACTGTTGCAAATCAAATTCCAGTCCCCACCTATAAGTAATATTCCTTGCTGAAAGCTGATATTTCTCCCAATATTTTCTTTAGCTCCACAATAGCAATTTTCAGTAGAATATAAATACATGCCAGTGTAATCCTCCTCCCTTGGTAGTAGCCCCTTAGTATTACAAATCTAGCATTATTGTCTTTTATTTCCTCTTCTATCACTATTGGAATGCCTCTTTTAATTAATAAGTACTTCTCTCTTCCTGTCCCCCAGGTATTTTGCTGAATAACCATCCTGAAAACCTTCATTATCAAGTTCACATGTTCAGTTCTTTCCAAGTGTGTCTCCTGTAGCACAACTATTTGCACTCTACATTTTCTAATATAGTTCACTGCTCATTCTTTTTTTAATTTATCTGTGAGACCATTAATGTTTCAAGACATTATAGAAAGAATCATATTCTTGCAGGATTATTATTCTCACCTTTTATGTATAACAGGCTTTTTTTGTTAAATGTAAAGATCCAGATTTTTTGTTACATGCATGTTCTGTTTGGCAGGTTAATCTTTTATATAACTATTTCTTGTCATCTCCATTTGAGCCTAATTCACATCTTACAGAACATTTTGTTTTACTGAAAACTGTCAAAAATACATACAACCCCCCAATACCCCCTAAAACCTACTAACTTAATAATAACACGCAAAACGATGTACATCTTCAAATATTCAAGTTTTACCCCTTAATAGGAACAAAAGTTACAAATAGACAGCTACACAAAAAGACTTGTGCTAATGTAAAAGAAAGATTATCCATGCTAAGACACATGGTAGAGCTTGTGGTTCTATAAGTGCTGTCTGGTTTTGCCTTACCTTTATAGCTCTCCCACCTGGGATAACACTTGAATGCTTTCAGAAAACATTTTCTCCAAGCCATTTCTCTTTATCAGAGTCTCTGCTAGTGGCATGAGAATGGGATACAGGACTATTTACTAGAAAAAAGACCTTATAATATTCAATATCCTTTTTCATTTACTTGCTTTCTGTCAAAATTTATAACAATATAAAGTTAATAGACGTCACAAACACAGTCACTCCCCTATGCAATACTCTTTTAACCAGATCCCCATTTTATTACATTGCAGTGTCTACATTTCTTAAAACTAAACAAGGAGGAAGAGAGAAGGGAGAAAGAAACCAAAAAACAATTCAAAACACCTATTAACATTAGTATCCCCGTTACACTTAAACATAACTGAAAAAAACTTTACTTTATAACATGCAGAGGAAACCATGCACCACTTATGTAATACTGTTAAGAAAAAAAAAAGTTTTACTTACAGTTAACTCTCTTTCTCCTTTTCCCCTTGTGGGTATTTGTCCGAACATTAATGATATGAAGTAGGGCATATACTTTAGAGTCCCTTACAGGTTTAGGAAAGTCCAAACAAATATAATATGCCTAAATTTTCTTAATCTGTCCTGTTGCATGCATATAATTATTACTTTTTAATCCCACATTTGTCAATTTCCAGGTTACTGATTTTAGTCTGCAAATGTTAATGACATGAAGTAGGGCATATGCTTTAGAGTCCCCTCCAAGAAAGCCCAATATTACCAGATTCTCTTGTTCTATTCTTGTTCATTTCCATCTCCCAAACCCTCTCTCTATTTCATATCCAGTGCACTCTTGATTCTTCTAGTCAACGTATGTGTTTTTTTCCCTCTCTAAAGCATTTTCCATTGAAACAATGGGAAAGGTTTCACTGGCAAAGCCTCTCTGTGGTCTTTATTACCAGAAGAACAAGAAGTAGAATCTCCTTTTGTTTCACAGCACACTTTTTGTTGGACAAACTTTTGTATTTCTACCTTAGCATGTACTTCATTGCAAAAAGTTTTTGTTCCTCCAGGGAAAAATATTTTGAAGATAGGTGGGGTACAGCAGTTTGAATCTCATGCCTATTTCTCGACATTCCCTATATAATGGAATAATGGAATAAATTTATTCCTCTTCTGCCTGGTGTGCAATGAATAGTCATTCTCCACAAATACTCTGCTGTCTCCCACTTTTAGTACTTTGTCCTTCTGCCACAATTTTGTCAGAATCAACTCCTTTTGCTGGTAAGATTGCATTTTTACTATTAAAGGTCTAGGTTGTTTTCTCATAGCCAGGTTTGGAATGTACATACAATGTTCCCTTTCAATTAACAATTCCTGTTGTAGAATACCAGTCTAGCTGCTCATTTGTGCTTTCATAAAATGAATGCCTTCTGTTCCTTCTAGCTTCTCCGATACAGCAGAAAACCTCAGGTTTTCCCTACATGCTCTGCCCTCTAATTCTATTTTTTAAACATCTCTTCTTGTGCAATTTCATCTGTTTAAAGCTTCTTCAATTTTTTCCTGTTTTTTATTGTTTGCGTTGATTTACTCCATTAGTGTTTTATTTATTTTAGTCAGGTCTGCATGCAGCTGCTTTATACTTTCCTCTAGGTTACTAGAAGTCATGTCTGGAACTTGCACTGCTTCTTTCTGAGCAACTGCAGTATTTTTCCTAGTCTATGTTTTTTCCTCAACTTTTGTAGCTGATTTTCCTCCAGGTCCTTTATATTTCTTTTTTTCTTTATTTCTGGCATCTAGGCAGTGTGCTCACTAGTTAGTTATTGAAATTTACCCAGAAATCCAGGTCCACTGGCTTTCTCTCATAACTTTCTGTGGGAGAGCCAGAATTAAGCTTACTGGTTGTGCAGCCATCTTGGAAGTCCCAATAACAGTGCATGTTGTTGAGAGACTTGAGTGTATGTGTGATGTGGTGGATCCTGGCATCTGACAGACAGCTAACCATGACATTTTCCTTATCCAGCCTGGTGAGTGGGACATCTGTGTGTCTCACAATGGAGTCACCTGTGAATAAAACATCTGATTTTTTGTTCTGCCTTAATGGCATGTTTGGTGAGACACTGGGTTTGTATGTGTACTGTGATTTGCTGGGAATGTTTTAAGTGAAGTGTGTTTATGTTTGGGAGGTCTGTGATGTTTAGGTAGGCTTCTAGTGAGAACCACTGCATATGTAGGTTTAGGTTTTGTAAGCATGGATGTTGCAGGAGGTAAAATGTGTGAGCTAACAACCTGCTTAGTATCTGATATACTGATTTGTGAGTGAGAGATCCTAAATTCTAGATTCTTAATATATATGCTGTGACATCCCCTTGCTGGGCAAGTAATCAAAGAGCCTGAATGCTCACTACTGACACTGGAGAGGAACATTCACTTGGAATACAAATGGATATACCCAGTATTTCCAGATGCAGACCTCTCTGCATCAATCACTATTTCCCCTTAAGAGCACACAGGGCACACACTCAGTCCAGGGTCTGGGTGTCTCTATCTGTCTCCCTCAAGGTCTCCAATAGGACTCCCCATTGGTACAGATGCAGAATTAATTCCTCAGCCAAATGCCCAAGCCAAGTCCTCCGCCACTCTCTTTGTGAAACCAGTGCTTCGTATCCCTGCATCAATTAGCTGACACACACACACTTTGAGATTTGATTTGCACCCCCCACACACACACACATAAACCTGGGAAAGGCTAGCACAGGTTTGCTAGCTATGCCCCTTCTGCCCAGACTATAAGGTAGTTTTCACTGCCACCAAACACTATAAAGCCAGCTAGCTAAGGCTCTTGCCAGGGTACCCAATTATACCGAATGAAGTTGACATTAATACAAATGGTAATGTTGACCAAACAACCAGGCTTTCATGAGTGGCCAGAGTTTTGACCAAATAAATATATGCAAATACTCTCATGGCATAAATATTTTCTAAAAAGGACCAGCCACAATGAAAAGTTTAAATATATTAAATAACAAATATTAAAAAAACAAGATTAAATATCTAATTACAGTAAACAGCAGAGTTTCAGCCACAGGAGTTATTAAAAATAACATCAATGGAAAGTTTCACACAGTTATTGAAATGGCACTTCTAATCTCACTATATTTTCCTGATTGACTAAAATAATTGCTTTTTCTAGTTAAGTTACATATTACTGCAAGGCAAGATGGTGTGGATAAGTGGTCCTTGTTGTTAGATCCAAGACAGAATAGAGAATGCTGAGCCATCTCCTTCTAATGTCTAAATATTATTTTTGAGTTGATTACATAATGATATCACATCTGGTCATCTGACTTTGTTTTCCACACTCACCAACACTAGAAGCTGACAGGATTTTAGCACCTATGTGTTACCATACACAGACTGAGCTTTGCTCCGAGCTCCTGGAAGTCATAAAATCATAAACACTTCCCTTCTTCCTACAGGAGCTACCAACTATTTTCTAGCAAAGACATTGCATCTCTATCTCCAGTCAGAACTGTGGGATAATATCTTTATGGCTTAACCCATAAAGTAATTTAATTTCAAGAATATTTTGTAAAATCAGGTGGATTAATATTAACCTCTTTACTTCCAGTATGTTCTGTTACAATGTATACATTTAAACAGAATAATGCATGTACATTTTAATGTTGAAACATTTTAACACAAGCAACTTTTCAAATACATTTTTAAACACAAGCACCTTTACAAATCAGTTTGATACACAGATGATATATAATTCTTTACAAACTTCCAGCTACCTGTGCTGGCATACATTATACATCCACTACCCACTTCTCCTGGCATGGCTGGCAGTACCTCCTATCATCACTCCTCTTCCCACTTTGAAGACTCAAGCAATTTTTCAAGTGCCCCTTGAGAAATGATGCTTGAGAGAATGAGCCTATCTGTCTAAGAGTTTGTGTCTATAACCACCAGTGGTATCCTTCACTGCACAGTAGTGCATGGTTATGCGGGTGGTGCACATCACACTGACCCACTCTAATGTGGGCAACAAGTAACAAGAAAATTAAACTGATTTCAAACACTGTAACTAACAGTAGCTCACTACCCTGGGCCAACAATCACCACTCAGATAGGCCCTTAGCTACACGCTACTCTCACTAGGGTGTAGGAGGAGAATACTTATTTTTCAGTAGTAGGCAGTGGAGGCTTCCAATAACACAAGAGATTGATTGCTTGTTGCTAACTTCTGTGCAGCTCTGGTAAACGAAATTAAACTGATTTCAAACACTCTAACCAACAGTAGCACACTACACTGCCAATGTGAAACACAGGGTCGGTAATGTGATACTAAGTGACAGTAATGTACACTATACATGACCTCCCAGCCTGAGAACCAGCAGGAATGGGACATGGGACTTATAACACACACACACACACACACACACACACACACACACACACACACACACACACACACACACACACACACTCTCTCTCTAATCAGCATATGTAAACCACAGGTGTGTTTGTCATGGCATGGGTCTAAAGGAATGGCAATGTCTTGGATAGCTCAACAAATAGGCAATGATGACAGAGGTGCCACTCCCCTTCCTTCCATGTCCATGCGTGGGAGGGAATGTTGCAGAACATCAATGCCATGAGCAGTCATAATATGGCAACAGTACAGGTTGGACTGCAGGTTAAAAACTGTTTTTCTTACTAGGGATTGATATCAGAGTACATGTAAAGAGAAAGGAATAGGCAGTGCTAAGTGAAAGACCATCTCTTGTAGAGTTCTTAGTCGTGTCTAGAACAGAAGCAGCTATAAAAATGGATAATTAGTAGGGCAAATAAAATATTGCATGATAACTATAAGATTCAATCAGAGGATGTTTGAAAAGATTGGGAAAAGAGACTAAAACAGCTATTTACAAGGGAATAATAGGATTATATAAAATTGGCTTGAAAGTATGCAACCAAGTTGAGAAGGTTGGGATATTTGCTTTGAAGTGTTTGCATAGGTATTTTTTATACCCCAAGCAGATTTCAAAGAATGTTTCCTAGGGTAGACTGCAACTATTGGAGGTGTGATGGGGAAGAAAGAGGTAGCTGGGAACATGTTTTTGGGGAATGTATTGATTTGACACATTAAAAATTTCCTACAGAATGCTCTCTTACAAATAGTGGAGAAGCAAATGTCTGTAACTAAGGAAATGTTTATTTTGAGCTGGAACATAGGATCTGAATTGTCTAGTTATAGTAAGACATTAAGTTTAATTAATTTGCTGCCAAAAAATGAAAGTGAGATCTGTTTAAAAGGGAAAGTGCAAATAACAGAAACAAATGGAATTTGTAGAACAATACATGCAGAATTATATTCATGAGGAGGAATGAATTTTAAGGGAAGGCAGGAGTTGAATGATTTATGTAATATTGTGACAGCTATAAGAAAGAGGAAGAAAACATATATGTAATGTATAATGTATGTAAAACATTTAATATGGTTTGTTTCTATTCTATTAATGTGTGTACCTATGTCTTAAGTGATAATTTAATAAAAGCGTTTTAAAAATGTCAAGGTAAATTGCAGGATGACTGATATATTAATGTAAACAAGAGCAGAAGCACAGAAAATGATCAGAAACATATATATATATATATATATATATATATATATATATATATATATATATATTTGTCCATGGTCTCTCTCTCTCTCTAAATATATATATGATTGGAAAGTAGCAGTCTGAGTGTCACATGATGTTAGGAGTTTTAATATTCTTCTTCACTGTCATAGGTATATCTGTATGTATTCACAGGTTCTGCTGGTAGTGGCATGATGTATTGCACACACCACTGCTTTGCATGGGGTTCCAAAAGAGCCAGTTCCTCTAACCCTCCCCTGACTCCACCTCACTGCTGCCATAGGTATATCAAGCAGTGCTGTGCTGTCCCCAATTTGTAACTGTTTTCATACCACCATGTTATGTAGTACGGTGCAGATCACATACACTGCATCTTGCTGCAGGTCTCCAGGACATAATCCAGTGTGCCACCAGATATATTCAAGTGGCAGAAGTGAGTGTCAAGCAATGTGAACACAACCTTAATGATGTTATGTGTCTACAATAGTGCAGTGTTATAAGCTTTCTATGGCATGGTCCTGGGGCTGTGGATGGGGATCATCAACTACAGTTCCAAGGCATACCCAGCATCACTTATAACACACAGCTATAGATAGCATGTGACTGGTCTGCTATTTATGTTCAAAGGACCAGATGATCAAGGACTATTGGTGGCAAAATGTGCACCAACCAACCAGGTGATTCAGTGAAAAGTCCTTTTACATGAAATGCTGGTATACATCGCGTGTGTGCCAAACATGGGAATTCTGGGACTTGCCTGGATGGTACACAGACACATTGTATATCATACCCACATAAACTAGTAGTTGATGAAGTAGAAGCCCTTCTTGTTGATATACTGCGCACAAAATGAAGCAGGATGGGTATGAGTCACATATGCTGTGCTTTCAATTTATTGTTTACAGGACTTGGAGAAAAAGAGAAGTGACTTTTATGTCTAGTGTCAAAGCTAATATATACATAGCGGATGCAGAACAGTTTGCTCCCTGTAAAACAGTAGTTGTTCAACAATGTTGTGCAATGTCTGGAGTGCCACTGTTTTAGATACATGATGTACTGAGAAAATGGATATTTTCACTACTGTCAATTGCTTGTCAGTTAAACTGCACGTGATTAATTATAGTGGATCTAAACTAGACCCCTATGCATGGTGTTTATCTACTTTCCCTTTCTGAGATATGAAGTACTGTTTCTCATTTACTTCAATGGGATGCAGTAACTAAATACACTGTGAAATAAATAAAGATTCTGGAAGATTCTTTGTATGTTTTTATGAATGGCTTGCCTCATGGGTAGCTTTCTTTTCCAGTTTTGCAATGATTTTGTATTCACTCATTTATTCAATCCCCAATTATCCTGTTTACATTATCCAGTTAATCTCTTTATCCAAGTCAGCTTCATAGTGGGAACCAGACCTTATCCCTAAACTCAGTGGATGCAGGGCAGAGAAACTAATTCTAGATATGGTGCCAGTCAATTTTCATGTTGTATAAATGAAAACTAAAACTGCAAAAAATCACAATAATTTGTAGGCTACCTTGTCCTCCACTGCTAGTGTGAGTATGGAGCAATGCTTTGGAGGAATTCCGTACCCCCTGTCTTTTGTGTTCCTACAACCCCCTTACATATTTGTGTCAAATCCAGGGTCACAACAGCAATGGGATAAAAAGTCACTCTAGATAATTGTTACTCTCATTATTCTGGCATTCATTAATAGAGCATGAGCATATCTGTTGCAGGATGTGTGCACTCACTCACACATGGTGTCAACAACTACAGGCAATTTGGATGTTAATCAGGTCACCCATATGATGTCCCTGGGATGTATTCAGAAACCACTCAACCCTGGGAAACCCCAAGCAACTGCAGGAAGAACTTACTGATTCCATGCATAAACCACAATAGTCATGAACTGAACTGAAGAATCAAGAAGCAGTGAGAGTTATAGCAGAATTTGTTAGATCATAGTTTTGTTATTTTTCTAGTTAATTTAATTATTAGTGGTTGTAACTTTATTTTCTGACAGATTATGTGTTATCATTACTTATTTATTTAAATAATGCATTTAATTTCTAGGGGTTAATTTGGGCAGGCAACATGCTTTTGGTGAGTATGCATATCTGTGTACACATGTACGCATGCATGTGCATTTTAAGCATGCAGTAGGAAAGTTTATTCTTACAGAAAGATAAATTGGAGATATAGTCTGCGTTGCACTTTATTTTATGGTTTTGTTCCAAGCTAAGTACAGATTTGGGTTTGGATATTGTTTAGGTAGGCTAGGCTGCTCTGGCTGTGCTGATGCATATGTTTTCATGTGCAGTATGTGAACCTTTTTAAAGAGTAGTGTTAATGTGGAGGGTTTATGCAATTTTTAGAAGGACTGATGACACACTATGGCTGTAGATAAATGATTGACCTGACATAACAAATACATATGTAGACTTTTGATGATATGTTTAGAGTGCACATTAACTAAAATATTAATATGTTTTTAACACATATTTCATATGGGGGTACCAGTACAAGAAATATATATATATATATATATATATATATATATATATATATATATATATATATATATATATATATATGTATGTATGTTACTCTCTCTATTTAGATAGCTAGATAGATATAGATTTTCTATTCAGTACAAAATAAAATATAATAATAAATAGAACAAATAGTGACACAACTGCAAATAACCTTTTTCTTGCAAATACTCTGGACTGTGAACAGGTTTGTACATATTTTGGACTTCTTTATGCAGTCTTAATTCAGCAGTTTAGTTAAAATACAGAATTCCAAAATAAAGTGCTACTATTTAAATATATGGGTCCACAATTCTGAAGCTCAGAAACAGAGCAATACATTTCTTACAAGCATAGCCAAATTGCACTTTATTGAACTGAAAAAAAAAACATTTATCAATAGTATTGCTAGAAGTCAGTTTAGTAAGTTGTTAGCCCTAGCCATTTACCCTGAGGGAAAAAATAACATATATAAATGAATTTCTGACAGCTAAAAAAAACTTTTCAACAGGGCTTGAGGTCTAGAAACAAAAAACCTAAATAGAAGTGGTAAGCAAGACATCCTACAAAGAGAAACCTTGAAATGTGCCAAAGGGTACAAGCACCATTCATGATGTAAATCCAAATAAAAAATAGAGAAAAAAAAAAACTCGGTACTCTGGCTGCTCTTTTGTTTTCAATTTGAAGATTGTATGAAATGTCTAAGATATGGAGGAAAGCACTTGCATTTTTGTATAACAAAGAAAATAATTTTTTTCTTATCACCTCTTATTTTTTTTTTTACTTTTGCACACTATCAGTTTGACTATGTGACTTCCAAGAAGCTATCATTTTTTTTTTATTTTGCTTCATTCATTTTACCAATATTTATTTTATTATTTTATTTATTTAACATTTGTTGACCGGGAATGTCCGACTAGGTTCCACAGAGCCTGTTTTCAGCGCGGCCGGCAGGCGCCAAATGCATGTCTGTGGAATGTTGGAGAGTGGGAGACCCGGAAAAACCCCACCCAACCCACGGGAACACACACACAGAACATGCAACACAACAGAGGCACTAATCTATATCTATCTATCTTGATCAATATGTATCTGTATTCATACAGATGGGTACAGCATATTTAGTTGAAGAATCTTTTAGTTGTTTAAGTTTTTTAGTGAAAAAATGGTGGTGATACAGTTGGCAGAATTGTTTTATAGCTGAGTTTTTTAAAGACTGTAACATAATTCACTGTCTTTCTTTTTCAGTCATATGACCATGGAGATGGTGTGGGCATGTAGGTTGGGAAGGGTCACCACCCATGTAAAAGTACTCGGTTAAAGTTTTATTTTTTAATTTTCTTGTATTTCTAGTTTATGTAGAGTGATGATTGTAAATATAGGCAATTTTTTATTTGTAATCATTACTTTAGTGTATTTTTAAATGTATTTGTGTTGGGATTAGTAAGTATAGGGATGATCAGAAATGTAAATACGTTTTTTATATTTCTGATCATTTGCTTTTTTGTTGATAGTCAGTGCTAGTAAAAATGAACAATATTTTGTGTTTCTTGCAGATGCATAGATGAATAGTAGGGTGTTATTTGAAACATTGAAGTACACAAACGTCAAATGGCTAACGATCAATCCTGAGTGATCAAAAGCAAAAACAATGAAAAAACAAAACCACTAATTAAAAATACAAACTATGAGATCTGTGTACTTTTGATCACTTCTGCTGGTGTTAAAACACTTTCAAATTATGAACGTTTGACCATATAGAGTACTCTCAAATAATATGTGTGTGTATTTACTATATATGTACATATATATATATATATATATATATATATATATATATATATATATATATATATATATATCTATATGCAAGAAATCTGGACAAAGCCATAAATAAAAGTGGGACAAAGGCCCAAAAATAGGGACAATTTTTAAATATTGCTCTTACGAGCTTAGAAAGTTGATAGTTTTGCATTAGCATGGATTTCCTGACGGGTATGATGTCTGAAACTCAAATGGCTGTCATTATTTTCTAATTTCAATCTTTAATTTTTTGCCACTAATTTGCCAGAAAATCACGATTTTGTGAAAAATGAACCAAAAATATAAGGCAAAAATCTGGACATTCTGCGAAAATCTGTACAGTTAAGAGGTATGTTTACGATTAGATTGTCAAACAGGTTCATTAATGTGGCAAATGATGCAAGGTCACGACAACTGAAACCAAAAGATGAAAGATTTAATGAAACATTAAAATGAATAAGAAATACAAAGGTAAAATTAAATTGTAACATTTCTGTATGGTAGTAATTAGCATACATATTAGTACACATGTTACCATAGTAGTTTTAGATTATACTTATCATATTTATATATCTGTTGTGCAGAACTGAATGCTTCTTTATTCTCCTCTTGGAGACCATTAGAAATGTAACTGCTCTCTTAACCCCATTCCACCCTTTCGAAATCCCACTACTAATGGAACAAATTACAGAGATTATCTGACATACTTTTTCAAATAACCAATCCCATGTATTGCTGCAGATAGTATCTAGTGTAATTTATCCACTCTGGCAGTTCCAGAGTGTTGCTCTACACAAACCATAACTGTCTGAAAAAAAAGTAGTCAAGGGAGTAGGTATTAAAAAACATTGTCACTGGTTTGCTGTACTTAAAATGGCCATAGGCGATCTCTGCCTAACATACAAAGCTATGTCAAACCCAGAGCTGTTGGACATGCTCCACTTAAAGAAATCCCAATTCCTCCGAGCTACATGATCTAGGGACCTAAACCTTGTCACCACAATAAACAGAACATGCTTGACGGATAGATTCCTGTCCCATAGACTTCCCATACTCTGGAACAGACTACCTATCTATGTTAAACAGAGCTCCTCGTTAGCACTCTTCAAGAAAAATCTTGATGATTGGATGGGTAATAGGAAATTCACCCCGAGGATCACTTCTGTGGGTCTGTTCGACAGGGCACAGGAAAATAATTTTCTTGGGTGGCGAAAGCCAGGGTACCTTTTTGGCTAGGCTTGTATAGGCCCTAAGGCCAATAGCCTAGTACCTACCTATGAACCTATGAACATCCTTAAATAATGTAGTTTTGTGCAGTCTGAGCAGGTTGCATTCATAGAAATAGAATTGATCTTAAGTTAGTACTAGGCTATCTGCCCTTGTGGGCCATTTTTAATCTTAGCCAACTTTCCCAACCCAACGGTAAGAATCAAACCCTGTATCTTGTGTCTGTGAGGTAAACACCTTAACCATTATGCCAACCCTCAGAGGCAAAGGCTGTCTTTTGTACCCTTTTTATGCAGTCAAATTACTTTTTATGTCTTCGTCTTTTCCTTCCAAGTGCTACAAGACTATCAGTAAGCCCATCAGTCCCTCAATTCCCTCATTGTAAGATCCTGCTTACACTATTAGACTAGGTTTATTCCTAGTAAGGGATGCATCTGGGCAATTAAATTTGTCTATGCACAAACCAACACCATATATAAGGCATTAATGAAGAAGTCAAATGGTACCGCGATTTGAACTGTACAATTGTCAACTTAAGTCAGGAATGGTTGTCATTAAAACAAATGAAGGCAGTGTCTAATGAGCAAGAGTTTAGATAGATTACTTAACACAAATAGAAAAGCCACAATGTTGGCTGAGTTTGCAGCCAAATCTAAGAGAGATGAAGGCTGTTCTCGAGTAGACAAGGATAGATTGTTTTGTGACTAAGTTTTCACCTTTCTCTGAAAGATTAAAATATATTGTTGATTTGTGCCCATTGTTTTCATTTTATGAAGATTACCACATGTTTCACATGTTTCCCATGTGTCCTTTTCCTTGCTTGCCATCTTAAGCAATAAGGAAAAATTTTGAAACATCGGCAACACGTGTCTTTCAGTTTAGTCACAACTTGGGCATGTTCAAATGTGGAACTTGGATGATATGGTGTGTCCGAGGGTAAGGAATTTATCAGACAGTTAAGACAATGGGGGTCAAATACACTGCACAACTCTTTTTTCTATTGTGGGTAGTGTGTTTGATTGTGAGTTGACTGTGTTGATGTTCTATGTACCTAGTTCCTATAAAGTATAAAAAAAAAACAAAATTAAAATTGTAATTTTGACATTAGGACATGACATTGACATCTCAGAATGTAAGCCCAGTTTCCCAACATTCCAATCTAGTTCACAATGGTATTTCTTTCATTTCTCTTTTGTGCTGCTCTTTAATCCAAAGTTTTATAATGGAAGTTTTTAACGGAGTTTTTTTGTTAAAATTTAGCAGCAAATTGATTCTATTTTTCATTTTTTTAAAACCTAACCTAATTTTTGGATTTAGAATAACCCATGTATTTTGTATTTTTCTATTTAAATTTGTATTTTAATTTAATTTCTACATTTGTCATGCAGCATCAGATACATTTGTATAGTTTTGTTATGCATATGAATGAAATTTGATGTTTAACATATATTTCGTTAGGATGTTTAAACATTTGGGGTGTTGTTGTTGTCTTGATAATTACACTAATTAATATTTTTAATTAAATTAAATTTTTATTTTTTTAGTATTATAAGGTGCAAAGGCATTTATTCCAAGCATTGCATTGAGGTGCCAGAATAGAGTGATCAGCAGCTCTGTGGGTTTCTGTGTCCATCGGTCTCTGTGTTGGTTGTTTTGTCAATTAAATTTGTCCCCAGGCTTGAGAAGGGCAAAACAACTGTAATACAGTGTTATCCCTGGAACTTTACTTGGCTTTTGCCTAGAGTCTAACCACTGCTTACTATGGCACCATTTAACAGTGTTAATGCTCTAAAGACTAGTCTCAATTGAGTTATACATTATTCCTAAACATGGACCTAACTGCAGCTATAGTGCACACTGCCTAATTAATGTGGTCTTTGTGGTGCCTGCTTCTCAACACCCAGCCTCTGCTGGGAGTCAGTATTATACTGTAACAGGCTGCTTTCCTCCAGGATAGGTCAACTGTTGCTGGCCATTCACTCTCACCCCTCTTGGCTGAGTCCTGCTGTATCCACATTATTGGACATCTTAATGTTGCCTGGGTAACAGTGAGTCCTTTATCATTCTGCACCACATATTTGGCTTATGTTGAATTTTAGCTATGTTTGTTCAACTAAAAGCAATTCGGTAATGCAGTATTCAGTAAACTGCAAAACAATTCTATGCTGAAGAGAAATGATGCCTGTAGAAAGAACACATAAATATGTGTGTCACTGTGAATGTTATTTGGTGATGGCGTAATGGCATTAGTGGGGGGCACCTGCACCTGCTGTACATAAAAAAGATTTTCACAGTTTAAGAAAGAGATTCTCATCTAAGTGATTGATGGGAAATAGCAAAGCATATGAAATTCATAAACATTAATCATATTGTGACTTATGAAGGAACAGCATAAATGAATACAAATAAGGTCTTCACATACTGGGTATCCATTTTCCACTGACTGACTGGTTGTTAACTTACATGTTTGATTATAAGGCTCATAAGAGCTAAACAGTTAATATGCAGGCAATGAAGCATAGCACATGACTATGAATACAAGAGCTTTGTGAAAGAAAGGTGCAGTCAAGAGATCTTTCATTTGCTAGGAAAATTGCAGGCATCAGGTATGGCAAGGCATTATAAAGAACAACTGTCATTACTCCTTGTCAATATTAAATGTAGTTCTGAAGCAAAGCAAGTAGAGAAAGGACGATTTTCTGCTTTAATATTTATTAGCATCAGAAGCTGCTACCTGAAGGATTCACTATTTCAGCCACCCAGCAGATATAAAGCTGCTAACTAGATCACTACAGATGTCTTTTATGATTATTCTTTAACAAGGAAATGGGAATGTAATATGACAGCAAATACATATTTTAATTCTGACAATTTTTCTTTTTTCTGAGTAAGAGAACTCCAAATGAAACTATACCTGTGTAGTATTTTGTTATTCACTCTACAGCTTCCCAAGGGTCTATAGCTTACTCCGATGCCATTTTCTCATTTCCACATCTGCAGTTTGTTATACTCCAGTTTACATCTCTTCTCCTTGAGTTCCAGCCAGCTGCTAGAACAGGTCCACGTAAACAAGGAAGAAGATGAGAAGCTATTGGTTTTTGATGTGGTCTAGTCTTAGAGAAAGTCATAGGTCTTAGTCTGGTACTAACTGGGGTGGGACCTTCAGTGACATCATTCCTGGCTGTCTTGTATGTAACATTCACTTTACCAGATCCCAAACATCATCTCCATCCTCTGTTTTATGACTCCTGACTCTAACCACAGACCACAGCCTTCCTGAAGAAATGAGTGTTACCTTCCAGTGGCCAGGCCTGCGGCTGTTATCAATGCATTTGACATGGCTGATAATGTGGTTCTTATTCACAATGACTGCATGTTAGGCTTTTTAAGTGGTTCCACAGGCTATCAAAGTACCATTCTAACGGAAGATTTAATGTAAAAATCAAACATACTTTATTTCAACATTTAAGATGATTATCAGAGATCCCTCAGCACTTTGTTACATTCTACACCAACCAACTGCTTACATTTTGCAGGTGGTCTTATTATTTATGGGGTCTCACCCTTAGTATGTCACATCCATGCTGCATTATAAAATGATCAGACTACACTGACTGACTGGTTTCCTTTTAGGTACCCACATTAATAACAAGAAGAGCAAGGCGTGCTCTGTGGTAGTGTAGCCCTGTCCAGAAAACAGACATTTTGGTGACTTTGTGGATGCCAGTTATGTTGGAGTTGGCTTCCCTGAACTGGTAAAAGTTTTAAATATCTAGGGTTCGCGCAGGGTTTGACTCTGTTTAATACTTTAAAGCACAATTCAGTATAAAATGCATCTATTTCTTTACTAAGACTTTCCTGTGGGTAAACCTACTATTGATCACCAGCTAATAAATCCACTCACAAATTGCTGTCACTGTAAGGTCTCCAACATCTTGCAGTGTTGGTTGAACTTAGACAAGAAGGAGATGGTGACTGTTGTATTTTTACCACTTCACCCTCTTTTCTAAATTTGCACAGTCTCAGAGTTAATATATATCTGTAATGTAAATGTGGATGGTGCAGTGGTGCAGTGGTTGCATTGTCACCTAACAGCAAGAAGTTCTCTGGTTTGATTCTTGGGTGCCTTCTATGCAGAGTCTGCATGTCCTCTCTGCATCCCATGTTACAAAGACATGCATCTCATTCCAAGTCAGACTTTTCTGGTGAACAAATGTTAAATAAATAAAATAATCATTTTTTTTCTTCTAATACTAACTCATTTATATATATATATATATATATATATATATATATATATATATATATATGTGTATATAGACATAGGTTCATAGGTTGATACTAGGCTATCAACTCTAGTGCCTATACAAGACTAGCCAAACAATTCCCCGGATATTTCTTCCCACAATATTTACTTCCCTGGGCCCCTGTCTAGCAGGGCAACTGACGTGATTCCCTGGGTGAATTTCCTATTACTGCGTTTGTGTTTTGCTGAATTTCCTATTTCCCATCCAATCGTCAAGATTCTTTTTGAAGAGGGCCAAGGAGGCGCTCTGCTTGACATGTATCGGCAGACTATTCCAGAGTATGGGGAGTCTCTGGGTCAGGAACCTATCCCTCCAGCATGTTTTGTTCATTGTGATGACAAGGTTTAGATCCCTGGAGCATGTGGCACTGAGGGATTGGGATTTCTTTAAGTGGAGCATGTCCAACAGCTCAGGGTTTGACATGGCCTTGTATGTTAAGCAGAGATCGTCTCTGAGTAGACAATATGCCACAGAGTATAGCTGGAGTTTTTTTAGACAGTCAGCATAGGGCATCTGCTTTAGGCCTGTGATTCTTTTAGTAAGGTATTTCTGTGGCCTTTTCAGCTGTTGCAGATGTCTTGTGAGGTACATACCAAATGAGGCGTTGTACTCTATAATGGGTCTAATGAGGGATGAGTACAGTGGGACAATGACCTTCTTTTTTCTGGATGAAAAGCGCTTAGTGATGAGGTGTGCCACATAGAAGGATTTCCAGACTGTTGTGGTGATATGGTTATTGAAGGTGAGACCACTGTCCACCTGTGTCCCTAAGTCTTTCATCACACTTTCTGTGTTTAGTGTACTGCTACCTATGTGGTAATTCATGGGTACATGTTTATTCCCAAAGGGGATAACTATACATTTATTGGCATTAAGCTTGAGCACATGGCTCTGGCACCAAGCATCTGTTTCTGTAAGGCCCTTTTGTAGAATATCCACATCATTTGAGGATTCAATAATGGCTCCCAGTTTGCAGTCATCTGTGAACTTTGTTAGCCAGAGTCCCTTAGTGTTGGTCTGTTCTTCAGAGAAGTAGATGCCAAACAAGAGGGGTCCCAGGACTGAACTCTGAGGTACTCCACTTGTCTATATCTGGATTTGGAGTTGGCTAATTTTACAGTCTGGGTTCTGTCAGTAAGCCAGTTGGCAACCCATTGAGTGACGTAAGGATTTATGCCCAGCATAGTAAGTTTATCTATGATTCCAGAGTGGGTGGATGGTGTCAAAGGCCTTGGCAAGGTCCAGATAGGACATATAGTGTTGGGATGTTGGCAATCTCAAAAGGTTGTACATGTTTTGGGATTGAATAATCCTGTATCCATTAAATGGAACTCTGTTATTGACAGTAGACAGCTGCTAGGCCTTATTACTTCTGGCAATGAATTCCAAAAATAGGTGACTCTGAGAACAGGATTGTCACCATGCTATCCTCAGACAGGAGTTTTATCATTCTCTGATCTGCATACCTTGTGTTCTTTGTCAGGCCAAGACGTTCTAATCAGAATTAATCATGTGCTCAGGAGATCTTAATCTGTTTTGCAACTTAAACCGAACGTATTGAAGGGATTGTATCATAGAGAATACCAACACTACTCAGGTGTAATCTGGATGAATGGATGGGTAACTGCAAATTTACCCTGGTTTAACACCCTTTTCCCTTATGGATAGGGGAAATGTAAATGTTCTGCTCATATTTGGGTTATTTGTACTTAAAATATGATGGCTAAAAACTTCATGGCAACATATAGCAAGGCTTCTAATGATCCACATAGATTAATAGTCTAGTAAATGCCCATTAACCAATGGACCTATCTAAAATCCTGTAAACATAAATTATGTCACCTGCCAGCCAAAGCCGATGACTGCATAATCTTTGTCATTATTTTCTCCATGATGATTTTTTTTTGTTAATATTTGTTGTTGTTGAACAGGTTAGTCCCTCTAGGCTAGTAGTTTATTTTCAGAGGGAGACCTAAGGTGGTATTTATATTACTAGGGAAAATTTAGCCAGGGCATTGGGGAAAGTCTCCTACAATTTTTGATAGGTGCCATGGGATCTTTTACATCTACCTGAGCTGCCATCAACATAAAAAATGGAGCCTTGCATTAACATTTCATCCAAATAATGATGCAATCACAGTAGTAGTAATTGCTCAAACAGGTGTGTGAATTAAATCCACAGCCTTTTGCATCAAGGCAAGTGTGCTACCTTTTCCACCACTTTTACACATGGTGCTTATTATAAGGTCTAATAATATGACTACCTAAGGACCCTTTCCATGGAATATGCATTTTTTATGTTGAGTTTAAGCTACTGTGTAATAATTCCAGCATTACTGTCACCACAATACATGGCACAGGTTAAGCCAACTGAATGGTAGAAAATAGCATTAGAGTTTCCTGTATGTAAGGGATCTAGAACCTAAATACTTAGAGCTTCTTTAACATATCACGTTTCTCTTTTGTACCTCCAAAGTTTGAATAAAGCAATGTACAACTTTATTCTGGATTCTTTTGCAGTACCAGGTTTTTCCAATCTGCTTTAGTATGCATTAAGCAGTGGTGCATGTACCCAAAAATGTTTTCTCTATTTCCTAAACAGTATTTTTCAGGTCTTAGATTAAAGTCTTCTGACAGAGACAGTATTTACATATCTGAGCTTGGCATTTTATAAAGCAAATCATGAAATACAGTAGAACATCAATTATCCAAACGTCAATTATCTGAAATGTCAGTTATTCGAATTCACCCTTCAAATGTTAAAATCATAAAGTCTGAATATGTAAATGTTATATGTATTTGCTTGTGCGTGTTTTTTGAGCTTATATCTTTATTGTCCACTGGAATTGCTGAATGGTTGCAGTTCAATTATATGTTTGATTATCTGAACAGTTTAATTATCTGAACTACTTTAGGTCCCAATTAATTCAGATAATTGACTCTCTACTGTACTTATGAGCAAGACAGAAGCATAGCTGGTTTAACCAATGCCCTGGGTCAATATTATGAACCAGCACCCCACCCCCTCAGTTCAAGAGCTGCCATTTAGGACCCATTTCTGTGCCCTACCCCCAATGTTCCTTCAACATATTTTGTTATTAAAAAAATAAATAAATAATAATTTCTTCTTTTAAACTATAGCAAACTGTTTGTCACAGATGTAGCAAACAGTTTGCACAATGTTTTAGTTTTTTATTTCAATATATATATATTTTTTTTACTTTTAAACTGTAACAAACTATTGCTAGAGTTTAGACCACACACTGAGTGCTACAGCACTAGATTTTAAAAGCCGGTATTGCATTAAAGAGAAATTGGGATTGGCTGAATGCCCACCCAACACTTCACACCTTAGCACCTCATACCTAAAGTCTAAAATCAGGAGAAAATTTTAAATATTGTTCTTATAAAGTTAGAAAGTTGTTAAAATAATAGGTTTTGCATTAGTATGTATTTTCAGAAGGATATGATGTCTGTAACACAAATGTATATCATTATTTAGTGATCTCGATCCTCAATGATTTGCCACGAAATCACAAATGAGGAACTGACCAAAATATGTGGCAAAAATCTGAACATTATGAAACAATTAGATTGTGAAATATAAAACCTGTAATGAGGATGAAAGGGTTCACCATTTAGATGAACTTCAAGAATCAACTTTGGTTCTCTTACTTTTTAACCTCTGTCTGGGAAACATCATATTTCCCCCAGAAGTGCTTGCAACTAGATATGCAGATAACATAGGTTCATTGGGATGTGCTAGCCTAATAACCACTGGAACCTTTTTAAGCATAGCCATGCATACCAACATTTCCTAGTTATTGTATCCTTGGTAGTATATAGGGTCATAGGTGTGTACTAGGCTAATAACCACTGTGACCTTTTAAAGCATCCATCCTAAGCAAACCAACAAAGGTTACAGAGGATGGAAATAAATAACCATCTGCTTTTGTATCTGGCCCTGTAATATTTTAGTAAGTGGCTACTTATCAACAAAAGGAAAGTGAATTTAAAGAACTCTATTGACATTAGGGGCAGAACAGATCTTTGCATAGCTTCTGACATATTTTCTTTATAATTAAGGATAAAGCTAAAATAATGAAGGATATAGGGCTAAAAATCAGTGACATTTTTTAAAATATTGACATTAACTACTTATAAAGTTAATAGAATGAGAGACTCTAGCAATAATCAATAAATGTGTATGGGTATTGCAGGAGTTACCTACTGATAACATGGATTCATCTTGAGGGTGAATCCTAAGTGATTAAACAAAGCCAGCCATGGGTAAATCCTGTAATATCTGCATATAGGAGTTGATTATTGTTATCCTACAATTAAACTATTTACAAAAAAAAGAAATTGCTTACCTTTTTTAAATAATGGACTGGATTCATGAACCACACATTTCTGTGTTGCTAACTTGTAGGCTTCATGATAGAACACTATTTTGTATTTATTAAATAGAGCCACCAAATAAAGGTAAACAGCAGAGTATGCTAATGGAAGCATAATCAGTTGAATTACTGAAAAAGCAATGTTAGGGGCTGCTGCTCCTCTCTTGCATGTGCATTTGCAACAGGGTCAAATCTATGCTGTTGCTGATAGACCTCATCCAAGGAGAAGATGGATGCTCAGATCCATGATATTGAGTGATCCATGATTGATAGGAAAATACTACAGGAACTCTGCAGCCTCTGCCACCTCCACCACAGACCCAGGGGAAATCAAAGAGAACCAATACCAGTGGAAACTAAGGTAAGTGTGGCATTAAGGATTTTGGCTACTGGTACATTCTAGAGACCCACAGGGAATATACTAGGGGTGTCACAGGCCTCAGCCTCTAGAATACTGCAACAATATCTTAATGCTATGTTAGAACATGCAAGGGAGTACATATATGTTCCATGCACCCCACAGGGGAGAGCTAGAAAAATGCAGGAACTGTATGCTGTAGCACACTTCTCTGAAATTTTGTGGACCATAAATTGCAGTCACATAGAAATAAAAGCCCCACCTAGTGAACAGGGAGGGGCAGACATCAACGGGAACAGGTTCCACTCAGTCAACTGCCAGGATGTCTGTAATGCCCAAGAGATCATCCTCAATGTGTGTGCAGGTAACCCAGGCAGCTACCATGACTCAGACATATGGCTCACCTTGCAGCTTTACACATGGTTTGCTAGTGGTGATGTTCCACAAGGCCATCTACTGGGTGATGTAGTTTTTTCATGGGAACAGTGGCTCACAATACCCATCAGAAATGGACACACATCTACAGAAGAAATGCATGATGTCCACACTCCAACTAAAAACTTTATCGAGCTTGTGTTTGACATGCTGAAGTCACAGTTCTGCTGTCTAGACACATCAGCGAGGTACCTAGCAGTATGACCCAGGCACCTGTGCAGAACTCCTCACAGTCTGTGCCATGTTGCACAATATCATCTTGAGGAAACAGCTGAAACAGTGACAGCAAGGGCCAGGACCACACATTCCTGGACCACAGGGTGGTTCATCACCACCAGCACATAGTAATGAGGATTCTGAGGGAGAACCTCCAGCAGCAGAGGTAGTCAGCAGGTGTAGTCATGCACAATATGCCCTTGACCTACCTAAGAGACAAAGGACAGCAGACGCACTCACCACCTATGACTCAAAAGTTAATGTAAACAGTCAACAACTTAAGGGCAAATGATAGCACACACATACTTACCAACTCATAACTGCAGTAATGTCAAGGTAAGTGTGGAACCTCTATTACAAGAACAAATGTGTAAGACGATAAATTACCAGCATACTGTTAGCCATAAATGTACTCAATCAGAACCTGTGTGAGGTGTCCATCATTGGCATTCTTGGCTTATAGGAATGATATAGGTTCATAGGTGTGTACTAGGCTAATGGCTCTGGAGCCTTTACAAGCCTAGCCCATAGGATTACCCTGGCATCATGCCATCCGACCTTAGTTCCCAGTGCCTCTGTCGAGTAGAGCCACTGGAGTGATCTCCAGGGTGAATTTTCTATTTCCCATCCACTCATCAAGATTTCTCTTGAAGAGGGCCAGTGAAGTGCTCTGCTTGACATGTATGGGAAGTCCATTCCATAGCATGGGCAGTCTCTGGGTTATGAACCTGTCCCTCCAGCATGTTCTGTTGATTGTGGTAATGAGGTTGAGGTCTCTGGAGCATGTTGTGTGGAGGGATTAGGATTTCTTTAGATGTAGCATTTCTGACAGAGCTCGGTCAGACACGGCTTTGTAAGTCAAGCAGAGGTCACCTCTAAATAGGCGATATGACACAGAGAATAGTTGGGTGTTTTGAGTCTGTCCATATAGGACAAGTGTTTAAGGCCTAGGATCCTCTTTGTGAGGTACTTTTGCGGCCTCTCCAATTGTTGCTGGTGTCTAATGATGTACATGCCAAATGGGGCATTGTACTCAATGACTGGCCTAATGAGGGAAGAGTAGAGGGAGACAATGACCTTTTTCTTCTTGGATGCAAAACCCTTAGTAATGAGATGTGCCACATAGAAGGACTTTCTGACTACAGTGGCAATGTGGTGGTCAAAAGAGAGGTTGCTGTCAACCTGTGTTTCCAGATCTCTTATAATGCTTTCTGTGTTCAGTGGACTAACATCGATCTGGTAAATCAAGGGAGCCAGGTTTTTTCCAAGGGAGATGACAACACATTTTTTGGCATTGAGTCAAGGCCATGGTATTGACACCAGTCATTGGTCTCATTGAGGTCTGTCTATAGGATGTCAACATCACTCGGGGAGTTAATAATAACTACCAACTTGCAATCATCTGTGAACTTTGTCAGCCAGAGTCCCTTCATGTTGGCCTGGACTTCAGAAAAGGAGATACCAAACAGGAGAGGACCCAGGACTGTACCCTGTGGGACTCCACTCGTGGCTGGTCTGCAGTCTGACCCGGAGTCAGCTACTTTCACACTGTGGGTTCTATCTGTGAGCCAGTTTGCAACCCACCTAATGATATAGGGGTTGATGTCTAGCTTAGTGAGTTTTTCTATGATTCCTGAGTGGGGAATGGCATTAAAGGCCTTGGCCAGATCAAGGTAGGCTGTATGAACCACCTTGCCTTCATCCACAGCTCTGGTGACTAACTCAAAGAAGTCAACCAAGTTGAGCAGGCATGATCTACCCTTCACAAAACCAAACTGTGTAGGATCCAGAGTTTAGAGATTCCCTAAATCCTTGTTTATTAGGTCCATGATGGTGTGTTCCATAGCTTTGCATATCAGACTCGTCAGGCTAATGGAGCAATTGTTCCCAGGGTCTGCAGTTGCTCCTCCTTTGTGGAGAGGATTCTGAGGGAGAACCTCCAGCAGTAGAGGTAGTCAGCAGGTGTAGTCAAGCACAATATGCCCTTGACCTATCTAAGAGACAAAGGACAGCAGACGCACTCACCACCTAAGACTCAAAAGTTAATGTACACGGTCAGCAGCTTAAGGGCAAATGATAGCACACACACACACACTTACCAAGAGAATCCTATAGCTGCAATATACAGGTATGTACTGTAAACAAATACTGACATCAAGACGGTAAGTTATCCACTGCACACAAAACAGTCAAAAGGACAATTATATCAATCGTTTCACAAGTAGAGCAATAAGCAAGACTTACAATACTAACTGAAAAAAAGCCTTCTGGAATGAGTATTTAGAAATGTCCAAAATTCTGTTATGTAGTAAATATGCATATAATTAACATAATGATAAAGTCTCTGCTAGCTATCCATTCTGTGCATCAGACATATATGCATCCCTAAGTCAAACCTAAAGGAACAAAGAGCATGGTACAGTCATCATCATTTGCACAGGGTGCAGGGTGGGGGTGGGGCAGTAGGCCAAGGCTGACACCAAAATAATGAGTGCGTCCAACTGCCCAGACAATTTCCATCAGTCTCTCTACTATTGTGGAGGTTACCATGGGACATCTGAGAAGCCTAACACCTCCATTAACTACACATGCACAACCCCTTGAAGTTGATAATAAACACAGTACAGTTGTCTACAATAACTGGTGAAATTTCAAGTGCAAATAATAACACTATGCTGGGATGTAGCCATACTAACTTGGAAAGCACAGCAAAAACTATCTTGTGCAGTATACCAGCAGTGAATTTTTAAGCTTGCATACATATTGACATTCTTTTTTTCTGTTGCATATTGAAATACCTTCAAAATATGAACATGTAAGTAGTTTATGAAGAGGTCAAACATACCTTATGAAATAGTGCAGTCATTTGTAGAACTATATCCTCAAAGTAACTAGTAGTAATGGTCTGTCTGTATTTGATCAGTCTCCCCTCCTTCCACTTTCTTAGTTCATTGCCTTTATTCAATGTAGATTCAACCCCATACCTCTCACCTGTCCAAATTTTTGCAGAATGTCCAGATTTTTTACTAATATTTTAGTCTGTTCCTCATATTTTTTTTGTAAACCATTAAGGATTGTAGTCTCTCAATAATGATAGGTATTTAAGTTTCAGACTTTATATTCTTCAGAAAATGCATGCAACAGAAATTCTGGTATTCTAGGAACTTTCTAAGCTCAAAAACAACAATATTTAAAATCTGTCCTTATTTTTAGACTATTGTCCCCCCATTATTTTTGTCTTTGCCCAGATTTCTTGTGCTAAGGGTTTGAGAGCTATATTTAGCCCTCTGAGCACTGTGATGATGCAAATGAGTTGTGAAATCATTAGCATTCCTTAGTACGAGAAAAATCACTTGTGTAGGGGATGTAAACATGGTGTAAGTAGCTTCACAATGGCATGCACCTGCCCTAAGACTGCAGGGAAGAGCAATGACAACTATTAGCTGCTATTCTCTTGCAAGTGTTACTGATTGCTCTGACTACAACAAGCAATACACTACAGACTCTTCTATCTAAAGTGTGTGTATCATGCAAAGTATAAGCACCTTGACAGCTATGAGAACAATCTTAACAACACTGATATTCTTCTACTAAGAGCACACAGTCTATCCTCTGCTTAAAATCTGTCTGAAACTCTGATCAGTTATATTATACATTGAAACAAAGATGGAAATAAATGCCCATGACACTGCATTTCTATAATTAAACTGAGAGGAGATGAAGATGCTTAGACAATAGAGAAGAAATAGCTGTCAGTGTCAGCAACTTGACATTCATATGGGATGGGCTATTATTAATGTAAATTATTTCTAAATAATGCATTGCTCTAGACATGTTCAAGCAAATGAGAAAGGAACATTTTCTGATCCTATTCTGGTGGCAATGAGGGATAAGAAAGCACAAGTGGGTGTGTGTTATTGCACTGAATTGAGGGTTTAAACCCAGACAGTGTGCTGACACAGTTAATGCATATTTTCTGAACATATGATCAGGTTGTAACATGCATAGATCTAGGAAACTTAATAATCGTACTTTTTCATTATTATTCCCTGATATTTGTTACTACTGACAATTATTTTTTTTGTTCCTCATTTGCACGTGTTTTGAGAAGGTGAACTTTGGTCTGGCACTGTTTTGAACCAGTGAACGAAAGTCTACTGCCCATGGTACAAATTGAGAAATTTTATTTGTCATGCCAGCAGTAGTGCATTTTAGAGTGGCACAGGTATGTCTTGTTACAGCACTCTGAACAGCAGCAAGAGAAAGAATTCTTTAACACATAGGTTAAATGAAATGTTTAAAGGAACAGGAAATAATCCAGCTTGATGCCACATGCTGCTTGGAATGTTTGCATCAGATGTGAATATGTGGCTTGTGTTCTGTTTTGAGGAATAAAAACTGTTATTTTTTTGTGTGTGTAATTTCAGCATGGCTTAGCAGAATGTAAACAGGGCTCACAGATGAAGGAAACAGTGAACAATTTCATTTTGGCAATCTTCATTAGCGCAAAGAGTTTTGTCACTGCACAGTACTACTAATGATTGAGTGATGTGCACATGATGTATACCTCTTTCTGCAGCAGAAGCTGTAAATGCAGTGACTTTGGACCCATAACAAAGTCGTTCTGGGGTTCAAATCCATAGCATATGAAGGGAATGTGGAAATTGTTACTCAAGTTTTATGACTCACTTTCATTAGAACTTCTTATGCTTTTTCTGTTTCTTGCCTTGTGCACTTACTCACTGTTGAGCAGCATGCAATCAAGGTTACCTGTTTTAAGAAAAAAAGGGAAACCTTTTATTTGGACAGCTCTCTGTAGCACAAACAGACTTAGCAGCAATGCACGGATGTCAGCACTCTGGACAATACTGAATGGAAAACACGTACCTGCTGTGAAACTGTCTCTGTGGCACAAGGTGTAAGTGCACTAACTGTAGAGATAGGCCACAGGTGATCGAGGGTTCAAACTAATACATCCATTTTTACAAAGAGTGTCAGAATGTAATTTCTAACAACACTTTGATTAGGAAGATAATACTGCATACAAATGGCTATCATGAGTATGTTTATTGCAAGAAATGTCTCATTGATGTTTTGACAAATAACTATTTCTAAGTAGCACATCTCATACATGAGCTATTTATGAAACACAGTTTAATGTGTATGTAATTGTTTAAGCAGGATAATTATGATAATGAATTAAAAATGCACTTGCATATCTATGATGGGCAGAATACTTAAATTAAAATCATCTTCCCTCCTCACATAGCTGAACTCTGTGTTTAGGGCAGTATGTGGAGTGAATTATCTGTGTATCATAACCCCAAATTATATTAGTCAACTCATAAAAGTCTTTCCATCTGACATACATTTATAAACAGTAATGCTGCCTCTTTCATGGAAATGCATTTTACAGGACTTCCTAAAGTAACACACATACAGGCCTATATGAATTATATCTCCAAACATACTGAATGCAGTTTATCTGTAAAAAAAGATGGTTGAATGGCAATTTTCCTGTAGCACTAAAACATAATCATCTTTCTTGAAATGTATGCAGTATTTCTTCCTCAGGTTTGATTCCCACATTAGTTAATTAAATATTTACAGAGTGAAATTCCAGACAGGTATGTGCCATGTCATCCTATTTAACCTCAAAAATAATAAGGATAACAAACCGAGCATTAAGCATGTCAGTGTTGGCCATGTGAAGAAGTGTGAATAGGCTGAGCATCACGCATGGCAAATCTCACTGCCATGTTTCACACCTTCATTGCTATTTGTTAAAATCCCTCCTTTTTTGTTTGCCAATGGCTATCTGTGCTTTCTATCACGCAAATGCAGTTGTCATGGTTGTATGTGTTTGTGTACCAGTTGTTAAATGTGAGATTGGAATTTGGCACTAATTCAGACTTAGAGTTGCTACTTGACTTCTGCAGGCATGGCTGGTGTGGTAGATGTTAGTGCCGAATTTAGAACACAGAGATAGGGTGTTGAGGAATTCAGGATTTTAGGGGCACTCTTCATGAAGCACTACAGCAGTATGTTGCTGCAAGGGTACTATATTGGGACTCAGTGAAAGACTTAGGCTTGGAACAGATTAGCCAAGGCTCTTTCCAGTGCAACTGGCATCCCATGCATTGGAAATAATTGTTGTCACCACTATAGTGACCCGAAATTGTGCAAGAAGAACCTCCTTATCTGATGGAAGGATTAATTTAGAATTGCTGACATCCCTCAGTTGTGTAAGTATACTCACCCATTAGTATTAAATGATATAGATGCAGGAACATCCAAGACTGTTATTCAATATACGTTCATGTCTAGTCTTCTCCTCTGCTGTATAGCTGCTGAAGACATTGCAGCAAACAAGGAGGCACACCAAGAGAGGTTAACTTGCTTCAGAGAGGCATGGTGTATATATATATATATATATATATATATATATATATATATATATATGCATCAGGTCTTACTGCAAGCCTAATAACTATTATAATTTATATGCAGTGTGGCAATACTGAAATAAATAGTTGCATTTATGATATCATTGCAGTGAAGTTGATTAATGATACAACAGAGTAAGACCTTCCCATCATGCATGAATGTGGCAAACTTGCATAGTTTAGATAATCATAACTGTCCATTGTCTGAAATTATATAGTCATGTGGTATGCCATGGATGTAATTCTCTCTCTTTTTGTCTCATCCAACCCCTTCTATTTCCTTTTTTGGGTTGTGGATATTTTATATGGCTTAAAAATGTTCTGTTGTCATATAATTGTGCTTACAAAAACTGCAGCACAGTGAAGTACACCCACTACTGCAGATCAGCCCACCATCCCTCCACAGGTTGCAGTGCTGACACTCAACATTTCAGGATCACAACCTGTCAGTATTGCTCCACAACCTCTGCCATATCTGCCCTTCCACATCAGGTAGCATTGCCTGGCAGCTGGTGCACTTATACCCTCTGGAAGTAGTAGTAGTGGAGGTTGTGATTTTGACACCCACCAAGAGCTGACAGGGCTGGTGGAGGTTGTAATGGAAAGGGGTCTCGGTACTTCCTGAATTGGTCATGTGGAAAAGGTGCTTCATTGTATTGCCAAGATAATGCCATGTCACACACTGGCACAGGAAATTGAGACAGGTGACAGTGATGATACCTCTGAGGGTGAAGGCTAAATTCTCAGTGTTCTCAGGCTTGATGTGGGTATGCCTCCGATGTCCCTTACCTATCCCAAATCATGGTGTCCCCTAACCTTTTGTGTCCATCACCATCATTGTCTGTCTTGTTTGACCTGTATGTATGCATCTGCTTCCTCAGGTAACCTTCCTACCTGACCCTTACATTCCTAAGCCCTTTACCAACGTTCCTCTCTCTTTGTAAGTTAAAAAAAGTGAAAAAATGGGCACCTGTCCCACAAATAAATAATAACCCACACATAGTGCTCCACTTCACTTATGTGTCTTCCTGACACACTTAATTTAATACAATTGGCTGTACAACATTATATTCTGTGTTGTCGGGTCTATATCATTTGAATGAAAACCCTTTTCTTCGAATATCTATTTGTCAAACCCTAATTGCCCAAAGCTTGCTCCATCGAATGGCTGTTTTAGTGAATTTTTTCCTAGGGGAAAAAAAAACACTTGGCCAGCTTAACAAACACTAAAAATGTCACAAAATGTAAAACCTGGCAAGGTGGGGGGCTGCACCCCCCACACCCTTCCTAACTAAAAATACCAATTCTAAGATCGCACTACAGTGGGGAAAAGGGCAGATTCCCAATGATGACCAAGTATTTTTTGCCCCAGGAAAGAATTTGCTAAACCGGCCCTTCGATGCAGCAAGCTTTTGGCAATTAGGGTTTCACAAATAGGTGTTTGAAGAAAAGAGTTTTTGCTCAAGTGAATTAGACCTGTTGTTGTCACCTACTCTTGGTGTGGTGACAGTCGAAATTCAGAAAATTCTGTTTACACTTCTACATTTATATTGTGAAGAAGTGGATAGTTATGGTTCTCTCCCACTTTTCCTGCACATTCCTGTTTTATTTCCCCTGTGTCCTCCCTTCTTTTACCTCCATTTCACTACATTCCTTTTAATCCCATTTTGACAAGTTTAATCTGGACAAAAACAGAATCACACACAACACATGTGGCCAGAAAAGGCCCATACTATCCCCTTCACTTATTTTTCTACAGCATTTGCATGGAGTTTGTCATTGCACACCGGTGTCAAGTGATGATGAATGGCTGTTTATGTCCTCTGGCAAAACTTGGTCAATTGTTGCCATCACCAGAAGTAGTGCACTTATCCTGACATGAATGTGCTTAAACATGCTGCACTATCAGAACACAGAGTAAAGGAAGAGTAAAGGAAACCACTGGCAGCAGTTGCTATAACAGTTCTGTCACTATTGCATTTAGCCAAGTGTAGCAGCCTCTGTGGAGTATTGACTTAAATCAGTTGTCTGAAGATTTGTTTTTGATGATAGCATAAAGGGTTCAATTCCAGATGTATGTCACACTATTTCTTAGTGTGATGTTGTACTTCTGTGATATGTTTCATGACACATATCTTACTTTTTATCCACTTAAGTATTTGCCAAAACATCCATGACCATAAGGAAGATTTAATAAACCACCCTTATTCTACTTATGTCTTTATAAAGTTCTGCTGTCCTACAGTTTCTTGACCCCAGAGCCATCACTTACTGATACACAGCATGACAGATGAATACTGAGGACACACCATAAAGATGTAGATCAATGACCCATAACACCACCACTTCACATGTGCTATATCTGTCTCTGTCTTCATCCTGTCTCTCTCACCCCTTTGCTCTGCTGACTATTCATTAGGCTGATGGATGTAAATCTCATGTTATGGCATTTTCAGGCCTCCATTACTTTGCTAAAGAATAATACTTACATCTTCATTTCCTGAATAGGTTATCGCTGTCCCTTCAAAGGTGTGATTTTGGCATGTTTGAAGTAAGATTTCCTTGGTGGAGTCTGTAAATAAATTTTCCATCTTGACAAATGTCTGAATTCAGCATAATGTGAAACTCTTACTGCCTGTCTGTCAGTGTCTTTCCTGTGATTTTGTTACCTTTGTATCTAAACCCCTTCTGTTTTATCAGGTGTATGTAGTCCTCAACATTTGAGAGAGGGCTGGCAATGAGTAGCTGTAGTATGTGATACTAAATGGCATTTCAAGTGTTATTGCAAAATGTGGTGATCTCTTGCCTTAGCTACTACTGATGCAATTTGACCAGGCAACATGTTTATTATAGTCATTCCTATGTATTCTTAAAGTCATTATAAAAATGAATTATAATAATCACATTTTTGACACCCTTTGTAAAATAATATGCATACTGGAGTCAAACCCTGCTTTTTCATTTAGTTCAGTGTGTTTGCACCTTGTGTCACAGAGCAAGCTAGGTTTACAGGTGGATTTCCTCCACTGAGTACTGTCCAGAGTGTTGATGGCCATTTTAATGCTACGCCTGTTTGCCCTCTAGAAGTCAAACTAAATTAAAAAATTTCACTTGTTCCTTCAGCAGAAAACTCTGTTTGCTTGCAACCTAACAAATGGGGAAGGCAAGTGCAACACTTCGTTTTTGAATTGAGTTTTGGCCCCAACATGGAAAGGTATAATACGACATGCTTAGTACATATATGTATCATATTAAAATAAAAATGATCTATTGTAAATGTAGTCAGAATCACAACATTTCCTGTCTGATTCTTATTTGTGTAAAGGTTGGCAGGGAACACCACTGAACATCAATAAACACTGGTACTTCACAGTCTGAGTTCAACACATCAAAGTATAATCACTTGTGTGCTAGCACTTTGCCTACATTCATGCAAATATTTCTCTCAGTGAACTTCCGCGGTGGTGCTGCGGTAGCGTTGTTGCCTCACAACAAGAGGTTCTCCCGTTTGATTCTTGGCTTGGGTTGGGAGTGCCTTCTGTGTGGAGTCTGCATGTCCTCCCCGTGGTCGAGTGGGCGTTCGAAAGACATGCATTGAATGGGTGTGCCTTGAAAAGCCGAAAGACAAACAACAACAACATTATGCTTTAGGAAGAGATTTTGAACAAAAATAAGTATTACTACTGGATTATACTATTTCTTTACGTGGAAATTGTTTAATGTACTCTTGTGAAATCCAGTGAACTGTGTGCTCATTTTATCACTTCATTGTGGACATTTGGGTCTTCACTGCAGCACTGACACAAATGATGTACAACCACATACAGCCTTGCTGCACATACTTCATCCTTATTTATCACTCCTGCACTGTAACATTAAGTTTTGTTAGGAACAGTGCACATTGCTCATGCAGGAGCACATACCATTGCTAATATCATTGCCATTCATTAAGGTTTACATGCCATCATTATAACCTGATGATGCACAAATGTGTTATTGTCCATTCTGTGTTTCACATGTATGTGTGTGTCTCATCTACATAACACAGGTATGTCACTCTCAGTTCTGCAGTATACATTAATCAGAGCATAGCTGACATAAGTCAGCAGTATATATTTATTATTGATCATAACATTGCACTTACTCCATATCAGCAAATATGGATTTGCAGAACACCTTCGACATTATTTATTTATTTTTTTTATTTATTTGCATTTGTTTATGGGGATAGTCCACTGGGCCAAAGGGCCAATTTTCAGTGGAGGCCTGGGGAGAAAAGCTCCACAGGTAACAAGAAACAAAAAAGACATACAGTAGATACATAACAAACCCATAACAGACAGCAAATACATTTGGCATGAATATATTACTGGAGTATGTACAACAACAGTATGATGTAAATTAAGTACATTTGGAATAAGTTCATTACAGGGCTATATAAAACCAAGTGAAGCATTTTAAATTGAGTTGATAAAATGACAAAATTGAGTGCATTGCATAAAATTTCTAACAGGTAAATTGAAGTTACAAAATGACATGATTCCACAATGCATAAAAAAGATATTTTAACAGTGGATAACAGTGAGACTTGCAATATATTACAATAGTTCTTTGACTCAGAATGAGAAGCAAATCTTATCTACACTGCACTGTCACAGTGTAAAAGTCAGACTTCTGTGGTGGTGGTGCTTGTGTTAAGTACTGTGTCCTTTAGATTATGTCAATAGATAAGTAGTGGGTTCTAATTACACAGCAATCTACTTGTGTCTGTGTATATAGAGCCTTGTAAATATGACCTTAACAACTGCTGACCTCAATAATGTAGTAATATGGAGAAACTTTTACACTGCAGGATGAGTCCACATCAGTGTCAGACTCTTCTCCCAACACAGCTGTGTTGTCATCCTCTATGCAGTGCACTCTCACACTACAGAAGTCACACTTCTGCAGTAGTTCTTGCATTAAGTACAGTCTTCTAGATTACACAGCTAGATAAGTAATGGGTTCTAATCTCAAAGCAACCAACGTCTGTGTGTGCATGAAGTTGTGTAAATATGACCTGGCCTCAAGAAAGTAGTGGAGTTAATTTTACCCTGCAGGGTGAGTCCACATTAATGTCAAATCCTTCTCCCAACATCATCTTCTCTGAAACACAACAGTGATGTCATAGGTTCATAGGTTGGTACTAGGCTATCAGTCCTAGGGCCTATACAAGCCTAGCCATAACAATTCCCTGGCTATTTCTTCCCACACTATTTACTTCCCTGTACCCCTGTCTATCAGGGTGACTGACATGATCCCCAGGGTGAATTTCCTTTCACCCATCAAATCGTCAATGTTCCTTTTGAAGAGGGCCAAAGAGGCACTCTGCTTGACATGTATGGGCAATCTATTTCAGAGTCTGGGGAGTCTCTGCGTCAGGAACCTATCCCTCCAGCATGTTTTTTTTATTGTGACGACAACGTTTAGATCCCTGGAGCATGTGGCTCTGAGGGATTAGGATTTCTTTAAGTGTAGCATGTCCAACAGCTCTGGGTTTGACATGGCCTTGTATGTTAAGCAGAGTATAGCTGGAGTTTTTTAAGGCGGTCAGCGCAGGGTATCTGCTTTAGGCCTGTGATTCTTTTAGTGAGGCATTTCTGCAGCCTTTACAGTTGTTGTAGATGTCTTGAGAGGTACATACCAAATGGGGCGTTGTATTCTATAATGGGTCTAATGAGGGATGAGTACAGTGGGACAATGACCTCCTTTTTTTCTGGATGAAAAGCCCTTAGTGATGAGGTATGCCACATAGTGCCACATGCCATCCTCTATAAAGTGCAGTCTCACACTATAAAAATCAGGCTCCTGCTGTGGCTCTTTCATTGACTTCTTTGTCCTTTATACTTATAATGAGACAGGAGGTTTTAATCCCATAAGTCAACTTGTGTGTGATGGTGAGTCCATACCATCACTGGAGGATTAATTCAACAGCTGTGCTCATTTGACTTCCACTCATGGGAATCATATCAATCCCACATCCACTTTTCACTCTGTCCACAAATGCATACTGTTGGCAACACAGTGATGAGGTCATCAGTTCAATAATGCACTCTCACAACATTGAAGTCAGACTTATCCTGTGATCCATGTGTATAATACCCTTGTGCATAGATTTTTGTCAGTTGATAGGTAGGGAATTTGAATACAGCAGTGAGATTCTCATGTTTCTGTGTGTGTGTGTGTGTGTGTGTGTGTGTGTGTGTGTGTGTGTGTGTGTGTGTGTGTGTGTGTGTGTGTGTGTGTGTGTGTGTGTGTGTGTGTGTGTGTGTGTGTGTGTGTGTAAATGGATGCAGGAGTGTTTTATACCTCTTAGTATTGACAACATTTACTCTTCCACATAACTGTAGAAGTCATTTTTGCATACACTCTCATCTCCTTTGCATTATACAGCTGATGTCATCTTTTCTGAGATACAGTGTATTTTATTGGCAGTCCAACTTCTCCTCTGGCATTTGCATATAATACACTTGTATGTAGATTGTTTCAGTACATAGGTAGGGAGTTTGAATACAGGAATAACTGTTGTCTGTGAGTGTTTGTTTCTTCCTTTTACTGTGCAGAACAGGCTGCAAATACATATATGAGGTATATCTATACAGTGTGCTGTGTGACTACTTTTTTGCTGAAACATGAAGGTAATACACAATGTTGATGTCATCCATTGAAATGTGCAGTGTCACTGTTGTCAAATAAATCTGTAGTCGCACTTGTGTTTCAGCAAACCTTCATTAACCTGAGATGTTAGCCATATAGCTCAAATTCTGATGTTGCTGCTTGTAGTCAGTGTATATGTTGTTAATAGTGTTGTTACCCACATGTGCTATATTCAGGTGTAGATGTTGTTTCCTGCTACAAGTGTTTATTCTGCATTTTCTTTGAAAAGGGTGTATTGAAGACTGTTGCTGTCATTTGAATAAATTGTCATTTCATAACAGTTGTAGTGAGACACCTCCTCAGGACTGAGGACATGAGATCATGTAATGTTTGTTGTTGTCTAAGGAAGGCATGTATTCCGATACAGAATTGTATCCATGTTGTATATAATTGTTGCTCTACCATCACAATGACAACAACAGGGGTCTGCAAGTGTGTTTGGGTATACCTAACATCAAGCAATGTTGTCTGACATACAGCAAGATTCTTTCTAAGTAATTACAGGGACACATATTCCCTGATTCATACACATGATGTAATGCTATCCCATAATCACACATATGACATTTGGTGATGCACTTATACCACAGCATATTCACTGATCTCACTATGGTGTCGATTTCCTCAAATTCAGGCAAGGAATCCAAACCAGCACTGTGTGAGTGTCCTTAACTGTTAAGCAGGAAGTATATTTCCCACAATTACACTTTGCATGATTAGAGTGGCAGAGACCTCACCTCATTCATTTTAGTATATAAAAAATATGGTCAAATAAACTATAGCTGATTGAATGACTTCACATAGGTGGAGTTCAACAGCTGTGATAATAGTTCCACTGTAGAGAATGTGATAAATAGCCATATTGTTTGTTGGATGAGTTATACAGCTCACTGTTCAGTTCTAGCACAGGAATTTGTGTAGACATACTGATATCACACAACAACCATTACATCACATCAGTCCTATTACTTGATATGTTGCATGTACATAAGTTAACTTAGCTTTGAATTTCATGGCAGTAGACATTTATTCTGCCATTGTCATAGTGAAAGTGCTACTGTGGCACATGCATTGAGTACTGTGGTGAGCAAGAGTGTGCTCTATTTCTTGTGTGGTATATGTGCAAATATATAGAAAAACCTTCCTTTATAATGGAACATTGATACAGGACTGATCACAGCTGTGTGTACATGAGTAAGTTCATTTAATTGCCATTAGTCTGATGTACTGCTTTGATATTCATTATCAGGCATCCTTTCTTAATTCAGACATTAATTTCATTTGTTTGTGATAATACCCATAGCTACCTCCTGTGGCACATGCCAACAATACTCAGCCCCAAGAAATACATTGTATCATAGTGTGATGTTTGCATCTGTTTTTATTCTGTCTGCACAATAACTGTGTCAGGCAGGAGTGCCTTAGACAAGTGTATTACATATGTTACATTCTGCTCCCACATTTGTAATACCACACTTGCTTACATATGGGATGGATAATCACTGGAGTACTGAAGTGCATAATTCCCTTCAAGGGTAATCCTCCTCATACATGGCTTAGGCCTATTTCTGTGGCATGTGCAGTTAATTCACAGGTCAGTGGTTACAATTATGGGATAGATTCAATTCTTGCAAAAGCAGATTGTAGGTTCTAAGCCATTCTTATTTATTTATTTTATTTTACATTTATTTTATTTTACATTTGTTAATCGGTATTGTCTGACTGATCAAAAGCCCTTTTTCAGTAGAGGCCCAGGGAGAAAAGCTCCAAAACATAGTTACAAAAAATATAACCGTTACAAACACAGTTGACATTATAATCATTCATAATAAAACTTGTAGAACAGTTATCATATATATGCAGCTACAATTATCTATAAAAAATTTATGAAGAATACTACAGCAGAAGGAAAGGAGATAGTGTTTGGTAAAAAATGATGAAGTAGACTAGTTTAAGTTGTAAATGTTTTGGTATAGAGAAAAAGAAATGATGGTAAGACAGAGGAAGTTAGGTTTGTTATTTAGTGAAGGTATATTCAAGGAGGCTGAGAAAAGGTACAAATCCAGTGACTTTTTAAATACTCTTTAGTGGCTAGTTTGAATACTTTAGGATGTGAAAGTGATCTAACTTCTTGTGGGAGTTTTCTCCAAGCAATAGAGGGATGGTAGCTGTATGTAATGGCTCCTATTTTGGACTTGGGCTTTTAAATTTGTAAAAGGTCTTGGGTGGAGCTACTGAGTAGTCTGGATGGGACATAGTGGGAGATTATGGTGCCTAGTGCTGGACAGTAGGATGGTGAATAAATAATGGAGTGTATAATTTGGAGCTGAGAGAGGAGTAGGAGGTGTGGTAGTTCAAGCCAGTTTAGATGTTTGAGAGAGATACAGTGGTGAGATTTGTAGGTTTGTTGTGCAGCAAATCTGGCTATTTTGTGATAGGTTGATTAGAGTTTGCTAAGTAAGGTAGAGTTAAGATTTGTGAGTATTTGGGAGCAGTATGTTAGGCATGGCAAAATATAAGCATGTGTGATTGTGGTGCTAGATTCAGGGGTTAGGAATTTTTTTATTTCTGTAGAGAAGTCCTAGTTTTTGATGGGTTTTCCTGATACAGTTATTTATATGGAGGTTGAATTTTAGCTGATCATCAATGGTTACATCAAGGAGTTTAGTACTAGAGTCAGCAACTATGAGAGTGTGATTTAGTGATTTTATTTGAAAAGAAGATTTGACATGAATAACAGTTTTGGGGAGAAAGAGTAAGAGGTTTTTTTTTGAGTAAGGATGAGCTGATTATTGGTGAGCCAGGTTTCAACAGAGTTGAAAGAAGACTGGGTAGCTGTTAGAAGTTCAGAGGGTGAGTTAGCAATGGTGATAACTGTGGAGTTGTCTGCATATTGGTCTAATGAGGATTGTGGACAAAAGGAGTAGAGTGAGTTGGTGAAGATATTGAAATGTAGTGGTCCAAGGATGGATCCTTGGGGAGCACCCATTTACTTTGGAAGGGGAGATGATAGTGAAGAGTACCATCTTACTGAGTGCTGTTGGTCAGTGAGATAGCTGAAGAACCATGCTATTGTTGTAGTAGAGAAGTTGAGATCAGAGAGTTTATTCAGTAGCAGAGGATGTGAGACAGTGTCGAAGGCTTTTGAGAGGTCAAAGAATAAGCATGAGATAAAATTTATAATTATATCTACTATAGAAATGGTGTTGAGAAAGGAAAGTAGGGCTGTAGTGGTACTATGTTTGGGTCGGAAACCGTGCTGAGTGGTAGTGAGGAGTGTGCCCTGTATAAGATATTGCATTACTTGTGTATATATACATTTTTCTAAGACTTTAGACAGAGGGGAGAGGATAGCTATTGGTTTGAAGTTTGAGAGTTATGTGGAATTGCCACCTTTGTGAATAGGTATGGTATAGAATTGTTTCCAGATAGCATGTACTTTAGCTTCAGAGATGGAATGGTTGATTAAAATAGATACTGGCAAAGCAAAAGGGGGAGCATCAATCTGAAGAAAGTAAGATGGGATACTGTCAACAGAAACAGAGCATGGTTTTAGTTTAGAAATAAGGGTTTTGATGCAAGTAGTAGGGACTGCTTTAAGGAAAAAAGAGTTTGCAGAGTTGGCTGTGGGTGGAGGTTCCAAGCAATGTGGAACATTGTTACTGGAGTATTTTAGATTAGGATTGAAAAGTTTGGGTATTGACTGAATGAAACAGGCATTGAATGTATTAGCAGTTCGTTTTGGGAGATTTGTCAGGAGATGGATTAGGTGAAGTAGGATTACCAGGATGAAGTATTTGGTTTATGGCATTCCGGAATTTTTTTGGATCTGATTTTAGGGCAGCTGGAGGGTTATAATAGAAGTCTTTTTTATCTTCTTGTTCTTTCGGCTGCTCCCATTAAGGGTCACCACAGCGGATCAACTGTTTCCATTTCTTCCTGTCCTCTGCATCTTGCTCTGTCACACCAACCACCTCACCACATCCATAAACCTTATCTTAGGCCTTCCTCATTTTCTGTTACCTGGCAGCTTCATCCTTAGCATTTCTTTCCCAATATACTCTGCATCCCTCCTCAGCATGTCCAAACCAACGTAATCTTGCCTCTCTGGTTTTATCTCCAAACCTTCCAACCTGGGCTGACCCTCTAATATACTTATTCCTAATCCTGTCCATCCTCGTCGCACCCAGTGCAAATCTTAACATCTTCAACTCTGCCACGTCCAGCTCTGACTCCTGCCTTTTTGTCAGTGCCACTGTCTCCAACCCATATAACATAGCTGGTCTCACTACCCTCTTGTAGACCTTCCCTTTCACTCTTACTGGTACCTGTCTGTCACAAATCACTCCTGACACTCTTCTCCACCCACTCCATCCTGCCTGTACTCTCTTCTTCACCTCTCTTCCACAACTCACCATTACTCTGAACTGTTGATCTCAAGTATTTAAACTCATCCACCTTTGCCTCCTCTACTCCCTACATCCTTATCATTCCTCTATCCTACCTCTCATTCACACACATATATTCTGTCTTAGTCCTGCTGACTTTCATTCCTCTTCTCTCTAGAGCATATCTCCACCTCTCCAGGGTCTCCTCCACCTGTTCCCTACTCTCACTACAGATCACAATGTCATCTGCAGATATCATAGTCCACAGGGACTCCTGTCTGATCTCGTCTGTCAACCTGTCCATCACCATTGCAAATAAGAAAGGGCTCAGAGCTGATCCTTGATGTAATCCCACCTCCACCTTAAACGCATCCATCACTCCCACTGCAGACCTCACCGCTGTCACACTACCCTCATACATATCCTGTACCACTCTTACATAGTTCTCTGATACTCCCGACTTCCTCATACAATACCACAACTCCTCTCTAGGCACCCTGTCATATGCTTTCTCTAAATCCACAAAGACACAATGCAACTCCTTCTGACCTTCTCTGTACTTCTTTATCAACACTCTCAGAGCAAACATTGCATCTGTAGTGCTCTTTCCTGGCATGAAGCCATACTGCTGATCACTAGTTATCACATCCCTTCAAGTCTTTTTTATCTTTATCAATAAATGTTTTTGTCTTATTTCTCAGTTCTTTATAATTTTGCAGATTTGGTGGTAGTTTAGTTTGGGTCCCACGTTTTCCAGGCTCGGTCTCTGGCTGCCATGAGAGTGTGAGTATTCTTAGATAGCCAAGGGGATATAGTAGCTTTTATCCTTACTTTCCGTAATGGGGCTAGTGAGTTTAAGATATTTAGGAAGGTTGAGTTAAAAGCTTGAACTACTTCATCAAGTGGGAGCTGGGTGAGGAAGTTCCAATTTATTCAGAGCAAGAGATTATTAAAAGTTTCTGGGTTGAATTTGGATAATTTACAACAGGTTGTGCATCTATGTGGTTTAGATAAGTGGGAGGTATGTCTAAGTACCTTTATTGGAGAGTGGTCACTCAGGGAGTCAGAGAGTGTTTCAGGACTATGGTATTTAGAGAGATTTGAGACAAGAATCCAGTCAATGAGTGTTCTGGTAGAATGAGTGTTACTGGTATGAGTAGGCTGGGAGACAAGTTGTGAAAAGCCATATAGATTTATATGGTATGTTGAGTTAGGACTGGTGAGTGTTTCCTAGTTTATGTTCACGTCCCCAAGGAGGATGATTTTATTAGGGATGTTGTGGGAGAGGTAGGAGAGAATTCTTTCCAATAAGGGAATGTTGTCCCCTGGTGGAATGTAGATAGATACAACAGTAATAGTAGTATAGTCACTGAGCTTAAGGTTTGCTACCAGTAATTCTGTGGGAGAAAAGGAAGGTATAGACAAGCTTTGGGTATGTAAAAGTGAGGTTGTTGGAGTATACAATTGCAATCCCTTCTCCTTTTTTATTAGGGCGATCGAGGCATGTTGTATTATATCCAGGAGGGAGTATGTCCTTATCTAGGTTTTGTGGTTTAAGCCATGTTTCTGTAAGGGAAATAATGTCTGGGTTTTGAGCAGATCTCTAAGCATGAAGTTGGCTAACTTTATTAAGTATGCGTTGAGTTTTTATAGAGTAAAAGGAGATTTGTTTGTTTATTTTTTTTTTTTTGGTAAATTACTTGTGGTTGATAAGGTATTGTGAGGAGTGGTAGAGTTAGGACTGGGTCCTGGGTTAGGGTGGATATCACCTGATGGGAGTAGTGAAATAGGATAGTTAGGTTTGATAGTTATTAGGTAGTATTTAGTGTATTTTGATTTATTTGTAGATATTATGGAATGGGAGGGGGGATTCTTATTTTCCAACGTGTTATATTGATGACATGCATGCTAAGCAAATATCCCATAATATATGTACAGTCCTTGGGAATGGTCATCTCAACTCAGCATGCGTGTTGATGATATTCATATATTATCTAATCCCGTCTGTTACAATGTTAATTTGTTTAACTGTCACATTCTATAATATCACTGTGACAAAAGCAGATACTGCCAGCACAGCTAGCTGGAATTTTGTAAATAATTATATGTCATTGGTGAATATTGAAATGATTTATACAAGATGCTTGTGTTACAAATGTATTAGAACTGTATGCCATGTGTATATCACAAAATGTATTTGTAGAGTGCTGTGTTGGAAATGTAACCACAGTGTGCCCTACTGGAAGAGAACAGAAAGGTACCTGCACTGTTGTAACTGTTTAAAGGTATATGTTTAACAGAAGAAACTGGAGGGTTAACCTCAGTCCAGCAAATGTTAGAAAAAATATCTGAAATTAAATTACTTTATAGGCTATGCAATAAAGAGGCTATCTCTCAAGTTTTCAATACAGCTAGAGACACAAAGTCTGTATTAGGAAGTGTTCTGTATTGTCTTTGGAGTGAACTAATTGCTACTTCTGAAGCATGAAGGAATGCAATTGTTTATGACTGCTAGCATCTGCCAACAATCTGAGCAAAATCTCTTGTCTGTATATTTTGACAGGTAGATGCTAAATGCTGCCAGCTTCTAGCAATGGGGGTTTTGGCCTGGGAACTAGAAGTCAGATAACCAGAAATAATGCCATTCTGCAAGCTATCCCATCAGAAATATTTTCAATATTTGAGAAGTGAAGAACCCTAAACACCAGCCAGATCTATCTGTGGCATTTGACACACCCACAAAAAAGGCACCTAATTTTCTCCCTCATATGAAGATATATGCCTCCACACCTGCCACTTATCTATTCTGAAATTATTTTCACTATAGCAATAGCACAGTCACATATGATAGTTCATACATTCTGAGAGTGCCCTTTAGAGGAATACTGTACTTGGTAGACTACCACAGAGTACCTCAGTCTCAATGTTTACGTTTGTAAGCCCTCTTCTCAGCAATCATAGCATGTATCCTAGTGTCAAACACTATGTTCAAGCATTCTAGTTTTCTTTTCTTTTTCCTGCATACTGTCTCTGCACCTTCCATATTATTAAAAGTAATGCACCAACACATGCTTTGTCCTCCTGCCAGTCTTCCATTTTTCATCTTTGCCACTTAGTTTTACTTTCATTCTGATAAGATATCCACATCTGCAGCTTACTTCTATAAACACACTGTATCTGATACTTTCATATCACACACTACACTTCATTCTTTGCATCTGCTTTCTGTAGCCATAGTAACCTTTTAAAAAGCTGAGAACACCTCAGAAAAAGCTTGGAAAACCATAATAAATAGAGTCAGATCTACCAACAAGTCAAGTTAAGGGGGACCGGCCAAGATATTCAAATTAAAAAATAGGCTGGAGGCACTGGAACACCAACACCTAAAGTGCTTTACCTGGAAATAAATGTTCCACTGCTGAGATCTCCAATTCTCTGCTGCCTGGAAATAAATGTAGCAATAAATTTTCTGTTGCTCTCCAATTCTCTGATGCTTTAGGCTTTGCTTTTCATGTGTACCACAGCTTGTAAAAACTTAAACCCGGACCAGCGCAAGCCCTCACACACATCACGGTTAAATGAATAAAGCAAAATCACACAGAATAAAGCAGCAGGGTTACATGAATAAAGCAATGGCACACAGAATTAAGCAGCACAGTTATATGAATAAAGCAACAGTTCAATGCAATTTGAAATTGCGCACGTTCAATAGCAGCATATAAATATCTTGGTAGGGTATTAAAAATCCCAACACCTAAAGTACTTTACCTGGAAATAAATGTTCTCCTGCTCAGAGCAGCAGTTCCAGTTCTCTGCTGCCTGGAAATAAATACAGCAATAATTTCTCTGCTGGTCACAATACAACTCTACAGCTACATTACTGCATCATTAAACTGGTCTGACATTTTAATTATTTTAGTTCCAATTTATCTTGCCTTCCTGGTTCCTGCCATAATCAGAAACAACACTGTCAACAGCCGCGGAGCCAACGCTGCTGTCATTATTGAGATCTGATTTGCAGTTTTCACCATCATCCCAGCTACTATCACCGGCACGAACGACAAACCATCCTTTACATCGGCTGGTGTAGGACTGCTCAAGTGCCTGGCTGTTGCCCGCGGCTATGCGGTGGGGAGGCATGGCTTGAATAGACGCAAATGAGCCTTATGGCTTCATTCAAAAAAGACTGGAGAAATTAGCCAATGCACAAGAGCAAGCAGAATAAACTGACAGGTAACACAGTAAAGGTAAAGCAGTGGAATTCGGGGTAGCAAAATCTTTTGGTGCATTGAATGTTTGTTTTTATGATATGACATGAGTAAATTACATATCTTAGAGATGTATTATTTTATATGCTGTGTATCATTATAAAGACATTAAATGTAGTGAAGAAAGTGGCGGGCACTGAATGTAATTAAGTGTAATTTGCTACAGTGTGCACTGTATGATACCTTTCATTAAATATTCTTGATAATTGGAATGGAGTGTTATATTTTACAAAGTGGGCAGTTTAGCAAAACCCTGCTTGAAGTTCTTCGGTACCCGTATTATGTGCTGTGAACCTGTGATTTAGACATAACATTGCATGTTCTGTTTCTGATTTACTGTAGATCAACTGGTGGTTGCCCAAAATTAGAACTGAGGGCAGTAGACTAGACAAACAACATAAGGAACCATTCACACATTAAATAATTTGTTGCGACTGCCTGACCACAGCTGACATCATCACACACACCCTGCACGTGATGACGTCAGGAGTAAAAAAAAACAAAAAAAAACAGGAAATTCTGAAATTAAAGGGGCAATGCGGAAATTCATTGCACCCCAATATTTTGCTTTCAAAACCGATATTTACAGAGAAATTCGGTATGGTTGAGAGGTATGTATTACAATAGTTTTATTTATTTTTTGTTAGCTTAGTTAGTCAGGGAGAGCAGGCAAGGATGTCAGCAGAGGATTATGTCAAGCTGACAAGGAGCCAGTTGGCTGAGATGTTTCAAGCCAAGGGACTAGTGTATGCCAACCTGACTAAAGCAGAAATTACTGCAGCCTTGACCACAGCTGCAGCACAGACCAGTAACCAGGAAGATAACCAAACTGGCCTTGGGGATGTACAGCTCTCAAAAAATGGACAGTTCAACTTTTCCTCAGAGGACTTAAAAATCCATCTGGAATTAAAGTGACTTGAAATGGAGGCCAAATGTTTGGAATAGAATCAGCAGAGAGATTGCGGCATTTGGAGGCTGAAGAAAATGAGAGATTGAGATGTTTGGAAGCTGAAGAAAATGAGAGGTAGAGGCAGCATGAAAAGGAGTTGCTGACTCTTTGCTAGGGTCATGGAGGTAATGTGGAAGGGAATAACTAAACCCCAGAAGCAATAAATGTCAGAAAATTTCTTCCACAATTTGCAGAGGGTGGTAATTTTGATAGTTTTATTCATATGTTTGAAAGGCTTTGTAAACAGTATAATGTTGACCAAGGGCTCTGGGTATGGTTCCTGACCCCCTTATTCCATGGTAAAGCTGAAACTGCTGTTTCTAAATTGTCTGATACTAATTGCTTAAATTATAATTCAGTTAAATTGTTTATTGGAATGCTTTAAGTTAACATCTGAAGCTTAAAGAAAAAAGTTTCATGAGCATAGACACAAGGCAGATGAAAGTGTGTGTGATTATATTGCTGAGTTAAGCACTTATTTTCATAGGTGGGTGAGTGGGTGTCAGGTCACCACTTTTGAAGAGCTGGTAGACCATTTGGTGAGGGAACAAGCCCTTAGCACTTTGCCTGAGGACATGAGAATCTGGTTGGCAGATAGAGAATGCAACACCATAGATGAGTTGAAGAAAACAGGAGACCTACACCTAGCAAGCAGGGCATCACTGCACAAGAAGGGGATACCCAGTGCTGCACATGGGTATAAGGGAACTCAGGGTGGGCAGCTTAAACCACGCCAATAGAGTCTGCCAATAACAGGAGAAGCCACTAATTCAGGTACATGGCCAGGATCAAGGGTTAAAGGTTTGAAATGTAACCAGTGGGGCCATATAGCATATAGATGGCCACGGAGGCAAGGAGGGGAACAAAAGGTAGGACAGCCAGCCAGTGAGAATAACAGAATGCTAGTGGTAAGTTGTCTGGAGACAACAAGGGTGCCAAACTACCACAAGAGGTTATATCCTGTCATAGTAGATGTGAAACAGGCCATTGCTAAGACAGACACAGCCTCTGACTTAACCATTGTGAAGCCTGCAATGGTTAAAGAGGAGCACTACTTGCTTAGGCAGTCTACTCCAGTCAGAGCTTTAGGAGGGACCTAATTCTAAATACCTTTGGCTAGTTTTCACCTTGACTGGGAGGGTGGAAAAGGAAGGAGGCAAGTAGGTGTGTTTGAGGATATCCCTGCAGATGTCTTGATAGGGAAGGGAATAATTTTGATAAGGCAGTACCTTGTGTGCATGTAAGTTACATGCAGTTAGGCTTGGAGACAGGCATGTGAGTCTAGAAGCCTGGAGGGGACCCAGCCAGACCACACACTTGAAGCCAGGACTGGTGAGGTGGCTTCTTCAAGGAGGGAGCTACCCTGTAGCAGTGAGACTGAAGGTGAGCAGCAGCTGCTTGTGGGTACTGATATTGCCTTGGACAGAGTGAATGCAAAGGCAGAGGTGAGTAGTAGTACCCAGGCTGACAGTGAGGCACCACTGTCTGAAAATACCAGACTTCCTGTGAAAGGGGAGCTGGGAAGAGTTACAAAGAGAGAGAGTTGAAACAGGCTCAGCTCTCAGACCCTGCATTACAAGGCTTGAGGGAGGAAGCCAGGGAGGTGCCTGATTCTCAAAGAAAAGGGGAATCTGTATGCTGGGACAAAGGGTTGCTGTATAGATAAAGGACCCCTGTGGAAGGGTTAGAGGGTGAGGTAATACAGCAGTTGTTAGTGCCCAGAGTCTATCATCTGGCACTTCTAGCCATAGCCCATGACATTCCCTTTGCAGGTCATATGGGCATAAAACATACCAAGAGATGTATTATGCAGAACTTTTATTAGCCTGGGATTTCCAGGGATGTAACATGGTACTGCAAAACCTGTGACCAGTGCCAAAAAGTAGGTAAGGCAGGAGATAAGGTCAAAGCAGCTTTGATGCCTTTGCCTGTGATTAAGGAGACAAAAGTAGATACTGCCAGCACGGCTAGCATGAATTTTGTGATGATTATCCACCACTTTTTCTGGTCTATTCTGTCCTCCCCCTCCCCCACAAGACCTATTACAGCCTAACCTAGCTTTCTTAAGCTGCAGGTGCCAATGTGCTGGTACTGCTGTATTATTAAGTTTAGTACCTAACAATGTCTTAGTCCCTCCCTTATTTGAAATCTTACTTCTGTTCCTTGCTGGGCTCCACATTTAACTAACTTTATATCTTAGAATTGCCATAGTGTCTGTGCTTTTCCCCGCACTTTCTAAGCAACCTACACCATTAGTTTCTTTGTCCCTTAATTCCCTTACTCACCAAACTATATTTTATATATTTTGCCACTAGGTGGCACTGCTCTACCACTTATAGTGTAAAGATCACTTATATCATTTTTCTGTTCTCTCACAAGCAATCCCCCACTCTCATAGCATATTTACCCCACTGGCCTGCTTTGACTTGTGCATTGTTTTATTGCCTTTCTCTCCCCACACTCCCCAGCCTAGATTCACCTCTGCTGTTCCTGTACTTCCCCTAAGCTCTCACGTTTCAGCTACAGGTGGCTGACTGGTTTCCACCAGCCACCTTCTCTCCAGCTCTGACCTGGCCATAGTACTATCACTGCCCTTCTCTCCTTCGTAGACACAGTAAATCTTGCCCGTGACTCTAGAAAAATAGTATCAACAGCTCTACTAGATCTGTCCAAGGCATTCAATACCATCTCCCACACCCATCTCTTGAACCATCTTTCTAACCTTAATCTCTCCCAGAATCCTTATCATGGTTCTCAAGCAACCTCTCTGACAGGTTTCAAGCTGTGAAATGGGGGAAGACACCTCAACCTTCCTTCCTACCCCCACTGGGGTACACCAGGGATCCATACTCGGTCCAATGCTATTCAACATGTTTATTAATGATTTCCAAAAGCCATACCCAACACCATAATTGGACAATATGCAGATGATTCAACTTTAGTCTGCTGTGCCTCTAACTTCTCAGAGCTTCAAACTGCTTTCTCCACCACTGAAAACTGGATGCTCCAAAACCACCTCTCGCTAAATGCCAACAAATTCAAAATACTATTATTCTCTCCCTCAAAATCTTCCCCTCTTGATAATAAGTCATTCCTAATTATTAGCCAAAACAACTCTACTATAGAGGTTGTTCCCTTTGCTTAACTACTTGGGGTTACTATTGATGAACACCTAAAATTCAACACTCACATCCAGCAAAACATTAAGAAAACCTATATAAAACTTGTTATGTTATACAGAAACATCCACTTTTTCTCTCCTTCCACCAAACAAACTCTTGCCACTACATATCTACTCCCCTTACTAATGTATGGTGGTCCTCTACTAACAAACTTATCTGCCTCTCTCTCCTCCAAATTGGAAGTCCGTTATAAGATTTCTAAATTTGCAACCAAAGCCAAATTCTCCTCCCATCATTGTACTGCCCTTCATTTGTTAAATTGGCTTGAACTCTCCAACCATCTAGACTATCTCCAAATTGCTACAGCCCACAGACTAATTTTCAACCTACTAAGTGCCCATCACTAACCAACATCCTTCAACCTTACACCCCTTAGAGAACTCTAAGATCTACTCTCCGCAAACCCAATTGTCCTGCTGGTCAGCTTCTTCTATCCTTTTCCTTAGCTAAAAAATGGAATTCTCTTCCTTCCTCCCCAAGGACTTGTGAAAATTTTAAAAACTTTAAAACTCAGCTACATTCCTACCTTTCCTCTAACGGGAAATGCAACTGCACTCTCCCCACCTAGCCTAATAATCAATCCACCCCTTAAACTCCTGACTAACTCTGAGTACAAGCTAACCTAACATAAATATACATATAGCAAATAACATAATTGTACATATTATAAATAACCCATCCCACCTTTTTTCTCTTTTTCTTCTAAGTCTTTATTCTCCCTCTCAATTAAGTTACCACTGCCATCCTAAATATTTAGATACTATGTAACCAAAGGATTTATTTCTGTTCTCTAGCATGAAATGAAATTGTAATTGTGTCTTCTTTACTATGATTGTATATGTAACTAAACTATGTAATGCGGAGCTTTTCTCCCCAGTCCTCCACTGAAAATGGGCTCCCTGACCCCAGTGGACCTCCCCAGTCATCAAACTGGAAATAGATAAATAAATAATAATTGGTGAATATCGAAATGATTTATACGAGATGCTTGTGTTACAAATGTATTATAATTGTATGTCATGTGTATATCAAAATGCTTGTACAGACGTGTGTGTTGAAAAAGGTATCTGTAGAGTGCTGCATTTGAAATGTAACCACAATGTGCCCTACTGTTTAAATGTATATGCTTAGAGGAAACTGAAGGGTTAACCTCAGTCCAGCAAACTTTACAAAAATATCTGAAATTAAATTACTTTATAGACTATGCAATAAAGATGCTATCTCTCAAGTTTTCAATGCAGCTAGTGACACAAAGTCTGTACTAGGGAGTTTTCTGTATTGTCATTTGAGTGAACTAATTGCTAATTTTGAAGTATGAAGGGATACAATTGTTTTATGACTTTCAGCAACTGCCAAAGATCTGTGCAAATGCCCTTGTCTGTATATCTTTACAGGTAGATGCTAAAGGCTGCCAGCTTCTAGCAATGGAGGTTTTGGCCTGGGAACTAGAAGTCAGATGACCAGAAATGATATAATTCTGCAAGCTATACCAGCAGTAATATGTTAAATATTAATTTAAGAAGTCTCTTAGTGAGACAGAGCATTCTGTATTCTGTGTTGGACCTGACAACAAGAAGTCCCATTCACCATACATCTGTCTTGCTCTAATGAAGTAAGTTTCTACGGAAAAGTATAACTCCCTTAGATACAGTCAGGAATATAGTAAAGCTTAGTTTAGATGTTTTTCTTTGTTTGTGTGAGCCTGTACTGCAATGTTATTTTAAATACTTCCTGTGATTCTGAACTCTGATTTCACTGTGAATATATTTTATTTATTTATTTTTATTTTATTTTTTTATTTATTTAACATTTCTTGACCGGGAAAGTCCGACTAGGTTCCACAGAGCCTGTTTTCAGCGGAGGCCCGGGGAGAAATGCTCCATATACATATATATATATATATATATATATATATATATATATATATATATATATATATATATATATATTTAGTATTGTCTTGTTCTTTTATTATTGATTATTAAATATATTTAACCATTTCATGGGGATGATCTTTGTAGAGATATTTAAGTTTTGAGAGTACTTGCATATTTATTTGGTGACACTGTTTGGGCCACTCCTAACAGCCTTGCTCTTGGTCAGACTACCATTTGTATCAGTATTAATATTACACAGTAAAATTGGACACCCTTTGTTAAAGGCCTTAAAGTAGCTGATAAGCAGTGGCTGGTGGCAGTGGAAACTACCTTATAGTCTGGGCAGAATGGGGGCATAGCTAGTAAACCTGTGCCTGCCTTTCCCAGATGTGTGTGTGTGTGTGTGTGTGTGTGTGTGTGTGTGTGTGTGTGTGTGTGTAAATCAAACTTCAAAGAGTGTGTGTGTGTCATCTACTTGGGCAGGGGCATGAAGCATTGGTTGGACAGAGAGACTGCTGGAGGTCTTCGCTTGGTCACTCAGCTGAGATCTCAGCTCTAGAGGTGTGCCAGTGGGGAGTCTTATTAGGGATCTGGAAGAAGAGGGAGAAACCACCCTTGGACTGACTGTGGTCTCTGTGTGTTCTTAAGGAAAATTGCACTTATTTATTTATTTATTTATTTATTTTACATTTGTTAACTGGGAAAGTCCAACACAGGACACAGGTCCATTTTCAGTGGAGGCCCGGGGAGAAAAGCTCCTGACTGTTACACATGTATGGCAGTAAGTATTAACAAGCAAAATTAGTGGATGTTAGTACATATATACAGCAGTTAGTAAATATTAACAAGCAAATATATTGCATATTCAGTTAAAATATAGTCAACAGCAGAAGAAAATGTATCTTTTTGGAATAGGTTACATAGAACTATTGCATGCAATACATTGAAACAACAGTATTCATTCCTAAATTTATTTTACATGGCACTATATAAGAAAACAAATCTAGCAGAGGAAACACTCATATCAGCACTTACATTAGAGTACATAATGATGAAGTCATTATGGGTGTGATAGAAATCAAACCTAATAGAGGTATTACTTATATCAGCACTTTTGTTAGGCTACATACTGTGAATACACTTTTTTGATACTCTAAAAATCAAGCCTAATGGAGAATCAATCATACCAGTAATGTGAATAGGATACATAGTGGGACACAGTCAAAGTGTGAGGGTATGAGAATATGGATGGAGGGTAGTTTAAGTGAGTGATTAACCTGGGGAGACACAGGATCATAACCAGTTATTCATAAAGTGAGATTTGAGGAATTTTTTGAATTGTTTAGTGGAGCTAGAGGAGGTCAGGTGGGTCAGTAGGGAGTTCCAGGCTTTAGTAATAGCGCAATAAAGAGAGATTTGCCATCATCATTGTTATGTTTTATGACCTCTAGACAGTTTTGGGTGGTAGATCTTAGGGATATCACTGTGGAATAAGGTAATATTATATTCTGGAGTCCAGGGGTTTTATCAGGGAGGTAGTATAATTTGTGTGCCAATGATAATTGATTGAGTTGAAGTAGTTGGGGCAGCTCCAGCCAGTTTAGTTGTTTCAGAGAAACTCAGTGATGGGTTCGATATGAGGTCTCAGTTGCAAACTTAGCAATCTTATTGTAACAAGATTCTAGTTGTTAAGGTCAGCTTTGCGAAGGTCTGTTAGTATTGGGGATACATAGAGAAGAGTAGACAACAGATGTGTCCTAGCTATAGTAGCTTTGGTGTGTTTAGTGAGAAATTGTTTGCTCCGATGAAGTAGTCCTAGTTTTTTGTGGACCTTCTCGATAGTTTGGGCAATATGAATGTCAAACTTTAGGCTGTTGTCTCTCTTGACACCTAGCAGTTTAGTGTGGGTGGTTGGGGTGAGGTTTTGTTATTGGACATGATGCTAAAGTGGTCATTAGGGGAGGGGATCTACATGGGCTGAAGAGAAGTAATTTTGTTTTCTTTGGGTTAGTAATAAGCTGGGAGTTTGTGAACCAGGTCTCGCCTAGTGAAATACAGTTTTGGGTTAGGGATTTTAGGTTATCTAAGGTGTGGGCTGCACATATGAGGGTGGTGTCATCAGCATATTGTACTACTGAAGCATTGGGTATGGTGGAAGAGAGTTGATTGGTAAACAGAGAGAAGAGTAACAGACCAGGGATGGATCCTTGAGGGACACCCATGGATACTGGTAAGAGAAAGAGGACAGTTGATTCTGCCATCTTACTGCTTGCTGCCATTGTGATAGGTAGCTTTTAAACCATGAGATTGATGAGGGGGCTGAGGTTTAGGGTGGAAAGTGTGCTAAGAAGTCTATTGTGGTTGGCCATATCGAAAGCTTTATATAGATAAAAAATATGGTAAAAACTAGTTGTTCCTTATTTCTGTGGTGGTTCACTGTGTTGGAAAGGGATGTCAGTGCTGTGGTGGTGCTGTGGAAGGGTCTAAAGCCATGCTGATATTTAGATAGGAGGTAGTGCATTAGTTGAGTGTGAACTACTCTTTCTAATATTTTAGATAAGGGACACAGAATAACAATTGGTCGGTAATTAATGAGTTCTAAGGAGTTGCCTCCTTTATGTAGGGGTTTATATGGGAGGTTTTCCATATAGTAGGTACTTTGCACTCAATTATCGATCTATTACTGAGAATGATAACTGGATAGGCTATGGCCTCACTAGACAGTTGGAGGAATTCAGCTGGTAAATTATCTGTGGCAAGTATGGTTGGTTTAAGTTTGTGTATGAGTTTTAAGATGGAATTGATTGACACTGGGTGCAAACTGAAGTGGGAGGTAATATCTTGTGTATTTGTGCTATTTTACAGGGATTGTAGTGTAGGGTTGCTACTATTATTTTGGATTTCTGCAAGCACCTGAACTGTTTCAGTGAAGTGTTTATTAAACCTGGTGGGGATGCTATCCTGGTTGTTAACTATTGCTGGTGTAGGGGTAGCAGATATTTACCTGGTTGAAGTATAGAGTGCACTGCAGCCCAGAATTTATGTGGGTTGTGTGCATGTTTTTCCTGGAGGTTTTGGTAGTAGTTAATTTTGTCAAGCTTAATGAGTTTCTTGGCTTTATTATGGAGTTCTAAGTAGTTTTATTTGGTTGGTTGGGTTTTGTTTTTGTGGAACTATATCCATGCTCTATCCCTTTCTTTGAGAATTGTTTTTGTTGCATTAGTTAGCCAGGGGGCATAGTTTGCTTATATTCTTTTAGTTCTGGTGGGAGCGTGGTAGTTTAGTATTTGTAGAAATGTTGAGTTAAAGTAGTGTACTCCCTAATCAAGGTGTAATTGAGTCAGTGGCTTCCAATTGCAACATTTTAAATCAGATATAAAGTTATTTGGTTTAAAGTTCTTTTTGTTTCTGACAGATCTAAAGGTTGTCTGACTAAATTCATGAGTTCTCATTGTAAGTAGGAAGGTAGGTAGATGGTCGCTAAGACTATTGGGCAGGCAGCCAGCTTGGGATCTGAGGGAGGGATCCGATATAAGAATCCAGTCCAGTATGGACTGGCGTTTGGTTGTTTTATCAATTCTAGTGGGGGATGAGATAAGTTGGGTAAATCCATGGAGGTTAATATGGGTGGATGGATTTGAACCAGAACAGTTGAGCCAGTCTATATTAAAGTCTGCTAACAAAATACTTTCTTGGGGAAGGTAAATAGAGATCCAATCTAGTAGGTTTTCCAGACTAGTAGTGTTATTACCAGGTGGGAAATAGCAGCCTATGATATTTATGTGTTTATTGAGGTAAAGTTTTATTCTAGTAAAATGAGCTCTACATTATTGATTTCTGGAACATTAACATCAGGTTGTTGTAGGATGAGCTGGTCCTTGAATAATATTGCTACCCCCTTCCTTTTCCGCCTTCTCTATCTGTTCATTTGATATTGTATCCTGGTACTGTTATTTCATTATTTTCGACTTCCGGTTTTAGCCATGTTTCTGTAAGTAGTACAATGTCAGGTTTATATAGATGTAATAGGGCATGGAGGTCATAAAGTTTATTTAAGATGCTTCTGACATTCAGGTTAAGAAAAAGGAGAGAGGGATTATTTCTGTGGAAAAGGGGATTAAGCTGATCCGAGTTTGTGTTGACTGATGTTTTGGGACCAGGGTTGGGGTGTATGTCACCACAGCATGTAAGTTTCTTTAGTATCTGTAAGTAGAGTTTGTTTATTTTATAGATAATTTTACTGTGTTGTGGTGGGGTATGGGATTTGCTTTTAAGTGACTGTTGTTTATATAGGTAAAAGTCAGTATGAATGGTTTTGAAGAGGTGTGGGGTTAAGTAAAGTTTAAGTGGTAATATGTGATAGCGAGAAGTTGTGGTTTGCCATGGAGGTGGGATATTGTGTTGGAGTTGTGTGTGGTAATTAGTGAGGGCTGAGAGGAGACGTAGTAGTATAGTTGAGACTGTATAGAGTAGGCTTTTTATAATGTGAGGATGTAAAGTACGGGGCATGGCTTATTTGTTGTATGAGGATAAGTGGTCGGCGTTATGAAGTACTAAGTATGTCTATGTGCTAGGCTTGTTGCACAAATGGGGAGGTGTGGTGATATAGTTAGGTGTTAGATGTGTTGAACTGTGATAGGATAATTAGGTGGGTGGGAGGTACTGAGTGGTAATTGAAGGGTGTGGCGAGTTAGTATAAATTAAATTGATGTGGGGTGGGTGGGAATGGGGATAGGGTAGGGGAGCAGAGTGAGCTCATAGTGGAGTGGAGGGTGAACGGAGCATGATGGCCCTGTCCCCGGAGGAAAACATTTATCAAAAAACAATCGGGCAGGTAAGGTTTCTGTTTGTCTGGGAAATTATAGAGATAGTGCACTAAGATAGCAGCTGTATTAGAGTATGTATCTGTCTATGAGCTTAGAAATTATGTCTGAGAGGAAGAGAACAGCGGAGGAAAACAGGGGGAAGGATAGTGGAGTAGGTGTATGCAGAAAATGCTACTAGGTCAACTATTGAGTGTTTCTGAAGGGTAAAGCAGCAGGAGTCACAGAGAAGAACAGACAGGAGGAAAGAAGAGACTTGCCTTGGGGTACAGGGGATGTAAAGGTGGTTATTGTTGATAGTTTTATGATGGAATGAGCGAGAGGGATAGAGAGAGGTAGGTGTGGGGGTGGATATTCTAGGGAGTGTTTCTTTGGTTCACCTTTGCTTGAGTCTCTTTACAGTGGTGCTGAGAGCAGAAGGTTCAGAGAGGGTACTCTACTTAGATGCTTCTAGAATGGGTTCTGAAATGCTGGGTTCAGTCTTCAGAGTGGGTGGGGTGCATTTCTTTGGTTCACCTTTGCTTGTGTCTCTTTGCAGTGGTACTGAGAGCACAAGGTTCAGAGAGGGTACTTTACTTAGATGCCCCTAGAATGGCTTCTGAAATACTGGGTTCAGTCTTCAGAGTGGGTGTGGTGCATTTTTTGGTTCAACGTTGCTTGAGTCTCTCTACACTGGTGCTGAGAGCAGAAGGTTCAAAGAGGGTACTCTACTTAGATGTCGCTAGAATGATTGACTAATTGATAGACTTGATGCAGAGAGCTGCATCTGAAAATACTGTGTGCACCTGTTATCCTCCCGTGAATGTTTCCCACTGTTGCCAGTGGTGAGGATTGAGGCTCCTTGATTACTGGTCCAGTGGAGGGTTGTCACAATCATGTCTGCTTTTATTTATCTATATTTGCTTTGGAAGTTTGATCACCATCAATTATTATGATATACGCATTACAAAATTTTATTATAACAAAACCATCTTTGTGACATAAGCACCTTCACCTCAATCATCTTACTATAATTTGAATATTTACTCTACCTTCTTATAGCTTTCTTTATACCTCTCTTTGATTTCTGTGCACATTGTCCTCAGAATACTTTCTCTGTCTGGTAACCCATCTATTATACTTGCTCTTGAAATTTCCCCCTAGCCTCTTACTTATTTCTCTATTTATATATTTGAATTATGTGCACAGTACACTCGGTATACTTTCTCTCCTGATGCATCTTCCAATATTTGCCCTATGCAGCTTTTCATGCTGTAATCATGAGCACACTTAACAGATTTGTTTATAGGCAAACCTGGTTGTTTACTGTCTGAACTCATGCAGCGCAACAAGTTTCCTGGTCACCAACACTGTTGCTGGCCATGAAAACCTGCTTGTATTTCTGTAAGCATGATGAGCAGGATGCATATGCAATTGGTGCTGATGCTCATGGTGCTAACATATAAACATTGTGTAGACTTTGCATGAAGCCTATATGGTTGTTCATGAACTCCACAGAGTTCTTCTGTGGCATGTGCCTATAACAGTAGTGTGGTGTCCTTCCACCTTTTTTCTGCCAGAGCACTGCTAACTAATGTGCTGCACATATGTAGGGTGTTTACTTGCCAATGCTTGCATAGTACATCACTAAAAGACAAGCAGTTTGATAAGAGCTGTTTAACCCAGATTTTTGTAGCTGAAAAGAGCCCAATGAAGTTTGTAGAAGTAAAAGTAACTTTCCCCATTAAATAATCAGGAAAACAGTTGGTACATCATATAAAAATAGCCAAAACCCTTCTACACAGAAATGGTCAAAGAATTGGATGGCGAGGGTTTTTACTATTTTTATAGGGTGTACTGCTTGGCTGTTTCTTGAGATAGTTTTTTTTTTATTTCTACAGATATCAGGATGTTGGCTGGCTATCACAGCTTCATATAATGCAAATGTAAACAAAAGCAGTGCATTCTGTAAAAACCACAGAAATCATCCCTGATACTGGGAGGGTTTCTGTTGTTTTGTAGGACATATTGCGTGCATTTATGTTTGCACTATACTGAGCTGTGATAGCTAGACTTCTTCCTAATTTTAGATTTGCAAAGGGCATGTTGAATGTTTTGTTGAATCAGAATGCACATTTTTGAATGCTAATGAATATTCATTGTATAATGAAACTTTTTTTAAATTAATAAAATGTCTGTTAATTTAAAATCTGGCATTATTTAATGAGCATGCCACTTTCTGTTTTGGCATGATTACAGATTGTATGAGGAAAAGAACACAATTTTGAGTTAAACTCATGGAGTTCTATTTAAATCAGGGAAAACTGAGAGATAGTCTGTGCATTCCAATCCTTAATACACAAGGTGTTATCCATTGCTGAAACTTATTAACATCTAGAGGTCCTCAATGATGACAGGTTGTCATTTGACAGGCACATCAGATAATGAAGTAAGAATGCGCAAAAGAATTTAGGGAGATACATTAAATACAAAAAAAGGAAATAGCATTTGAGTCTCTTGTCTTTTAACAAGACCCATCATGAGAAGATTGCCAAGCAGGGGATTTACTGTCTTATGTTGCAATACTTCCTGGTCTCACAGTAAATGCCTCTAAAGTAGGGATCTTCCCTGTTAACTCAGCTACTCATAAGCAAATTCTTTCTTAAATGTCATTGTATGATATGATACTATTATTTGTAACTATCATAGGAGCACTGTTGTTATATCCTGTTGCCCCTTTTCACGTTTTTTCTACACATTCGTATGCACTGATCTTGCTGCAATCTTTTACTCAACTTCAACCTTGTTATAGCAATTTTAAGCAGAATGTTATATGAATCAAGAAATAAAACAATGAATAAACAATACTGAATCATAAGTTATAAGAACTAATATGAAATACCACTAAATAAAAAAAATAATACTGCAGTGGAAGATATCAACACTGAGTTTCAACAATTTTATCAGGGTTTGTACTAAGTGACACAAAATGAGGGTGGAAAGTGGATGCCTTTCTACAGCGTGTCTAAGCTTCCAGAGGTGTAACAGCACAAACTAGATATTCCTTTCATGAGAAATGAGGTATACAGAACTTTGGTTAGTACTCTAAAGAACAAAGCCCCTAGTTCAGATGTGTTTACTGCCAAGTTTTACTATTTGCTGACTCAGAGGGTTCTAGATGTGCCTTGTGTGTGTGTGTTAAATACATGTGTGAACCTGTCCACCATGGAGTCCACCTTTACTGTGCTACCACATATCCTACTACCTCACCATTGCTCTTACAAATGTTGATTTCAAAATATATATGAGCATTCTGTCATTTTGTCAGACACGCCTGCACAAATACTTCCTGTTATAGACAAATTTACTTTAGATGACCTCTATGCACTAAGAGATCATAAGCAAAGCATATATAGAGTCCTGCAACCAATGGCAGCTATTATGTTATACTTTACTAAGGATTTTAACTCAGTTTATTTATTTACAGATAGTTGTGTATTGGGAAAGTCTGACTGGATAAATTTACCTATTTTCTGCAGAGTCCTGGGGAGAAAACCTCCACATATAAAAGAACAGAAAATACTTATGCATTGGTGAAAGCTGACATCATATACTGTAAATACATATAATAATACAAATATTAGTACACATATAAGACTTAGAACAATACACATATGCTGTTATTAAAACAAGATAAATCTGACATCATGCAGCACTGAAATGTGTTGACTTTATATGTGAGTAGGTTTGTTATGCACTCATAAAGCAAATGTCAGAATGGAACATTCAAACAATGGATAAGGAGGAAGAGCGGAAGTGAGGGGAGAGTGAAATATAAGTATTTTTTAGAAGAAATAAGTGGAGAAAGTATGGGAGACAGAAGAAATAAAGAGTAAAGGCAAGATTAAGAGTAAGGGAGGTGTCACAGCTGACAATTCCTCAGTATCATTGGCAGGACCTTTTACTAAGAACAGCTTTCCTGGGCGATACTGTATTAACTGTTTGTGTACATTTAATATTTTCATATCATGTATGCATGAGCAAATTAAATATGCAAACCGGGTTGTCACTCAATTTGAGACATGCCCACTTCTGCGCGAAACTAACTGGTGAGGCCCTCAACTACAATATCGCTGAGAATTCTACTTATAGCTGAGCAGGAAGTGGGACTGAATATGATTCAATTACGTTGAGCTTTGGAAATTGATGGAGCATATTTTCTGGCTTTATTTTTAAGGGTAATTGAAACTCTGCACATCTTTCACCTAGGAGAGCAACAGAGGAACAGAGTGAATATCTGGAAAAATGTTACCTTTCATCAATGGGGTATGGAGTTGAGAGGTATGAAGCATTTCAGCACTGATTTCTCTTAGAAAATTGGAAAACTCTCTCTCTCTCTCTCTCTCTTTATATATATATATATATATATATATATATATATATATATATATATATATAAAAGCACCAAAAACAGTTCCAGCACAAAACAGGAGACACGAGCAGCACGTAGCTTAGATATAAGCTTTTATTGTGAAATGCACAATCCCCAAACCGGTTTCGCTACTAAGAGCGTCATCAGTGAGTGCAGAATAACGTATCATCACGTATATTTATAGCGGTAATATACCCCGCCTCCTAATAATGTTCCACAGTGTATCTATAATACGGCAATCACATACATATAGTAAAACCTATAATTTAAACAAGAAATGACCTGCTTAAAAAATTTTATACATATAATTATATGACCCTATCCTAACCATTTATACAAAAACTAATAATGTGACTAGAAAATAATACACACCATATTTTCACACAACCAAAACCCCAATTACTCAATATCCAACAACTATTATATTGCTTTTACTCAGCAGCATATTACCATATACATAAAGAACTCATGCATATGTAATTATAAACACATGTATGTACACATATACATATATACACAAATAAATGCATATACATATACACATGCATACCATTACATAACCAGAAAGATTATAACTCATATGCTCACCAGTGATCATTAAGCCCTGGTTTAAATAATGCTCCAAGATTGACAATCCACCTACGTTCCATGTTAGTTAAAAGCTGATGTCGTAAAGCTTCATTAGCTTCGGTTATTTTTAACGTATCAATCCCCACAAAAATAAAATGGGAAGCTGCATGTTGTATAGTGTGCTTATATAAATATATTGGCCATCCCACACCTATCTGGAGCCTTTAGGACCCTCAAAGAAAAATAGTGGAGATTGTGCAGCTGAGCATGCATTTTATCCCTACTTCTGACATCTTATGTGCATAGTTCAAATGGTTTGTTACATCTCAGTTTGGCTGGGAATTAACAATCATAGTAAGAGAATATCTGGGAATAAAATATTTATAAAAACTAAATATATAACAACCTGAGAGAGTAGTGCGCTAAAAGGCATAATACAAGAACAAAGGACTAATTTAAAGTTAGTGTTATGTGTGTGCGTGAGGGGGTGAGGTTAGGGGGCTAACAGGATGGAGGCCTTGGGGTCTAAAAAACAAGACAAAAAGAAACCTTTATAAAGAAAGGTCTAAGGAAGGAAATGGGGTAGATGGCAGGTGAAGTTAAAGTAGTGCCTCCCTATCATACCTGTCAGCCTCATAGCTCAAGAAATCTGGACAAAGCCACAAATCATTGTGAGGGCAAAGGTCTAAAAATAGGGACAGATTTTAATTACTGTTCTTATAAACTTAGAACATTGTTTCAAGTTTTGGATTAGCATTGTATTTTCTGAAAGACATGAAGACTGAAATTCAAATATGTGGCATTATTTAGTGATTCCAATCTTCAATGATTGCCAAAAAACCCCCACAAATTTTATGCAGAACGCACCAAAAATCTGAAGCAAAAAATCTGGACATTCTGTGAAAATCTGGACAGTGGAGAGGTATGTTCCCTATCAACAAATGGATTACCAGTGTTAAAAAGCAGGCAGATTCATTAAGTGAAAAGAATGGTAGAAAAGCTATATTTTAAGAAGAAAGAAAAATGGAATAAAGATGTAGATGAGAGTTTATGGGAGACGGTGTAGAATAGAAATATGTGGGAGATGAATTGCCTAATATATATATATATATATATATATATATATATATATATATATATATGTATTTTTTTTACATATGGTAAGACTGTAATAATGCAAAGTTCCTGTGATGATAAGGTATCTGTTGTCAAGTACTCCTTACTTCCTCAGTGTCCACTTCTCTACTTCCAGATCAGTTGCAGCTGGTGACTTCTAATCAAAGGGGGACTGCAGGAGACAGCTAAATGGATGGGGCCAATGGGAAGGGGTGTGGCCAAGTAGAATGGGGTGGAGCTATACTAAAAAACGCAAAAACTGGGACGTTAATTAAGTATGCTGCCTGGGTGCCAAGCCATCATTATGAGACTCCAATCAAGACAAAATGAATTGCAGAAGAAAAAAATATTTCAATGCATTGGCTACATGACAACTTACTTAATATCTAGATGGAAACAAGAAGGTTTTGTGGCATGAAAAAATAAATTATTTTTTAAATGCCAGTCAAAATCAAGTATAAAAAAAACAAGCAGCACTCAACTCAAACCACTTCTCCTTGCACTGCAGTTCTAATTATAATGTATATTCAGCTTTATAAAGGTACCAGGTAACATGCTGAAAGTAGCAATCTCTGTGATACCCCTAGTTGTAAAAATGTTTCTTATCCAAAAAAGACCTGCTGCCTGACAACAACTATCTACTTGTTTCATGGGGAAAACATGATCAAAGTAAAAAATGAACAGCAAACAAGAAACAAGCTCAAGATAAATTGCTTAAAGGATTACTGCACAGGTTATGGATCACACATGATAGATTGGCATTCTGTTTAGTTTGTAGGTAAAGCCTGCAGAGATGACTCCAAGTCTCCAATAAATGTAATGAGCTTCTGAAAACACTGTATTCCTGTCCTTTACTGCAAATACTGTCATATGCATTTCAATACCTAAAGCTTACATGCTAAATAGTTATGTAAATATTCTCTGCATGGCAACAACAAAAAGGCTTTCAATGTTGTTAATTCTTTAACAGTATGCATATTAAAGCTTACTTGCATCTTACAGTCTCAGACAAGCTTACCTGATGGTCATTAAAGCGTTGCTACTTAAACACAGAGCAACAGGCACTGCAACAACATGCATTTTCTGAATAAGAAGAAGCATAAATCAACAGTACAAAAATATGACAGAAAACCAGAACATTCTGCAAAATCAAGGACAGATGAAAAGCCACTGTAGTACTTGTGTCTACCTTGGATGGGAGGATACTCTGCACACTTACACTGCATAACTGCTCCTTGCTATGCTTGGACACATCCAGAGTCAGTATGTAGGGGAGTGGGGTGCAACAAGTATGTCACAATTTGAAATGTCTCTGGCTGACGGTGATGGCCCTGACACATTTGTCATACCTCTCAGCCTTAGAGCAAGAAATCTGGACAAAGCCATAAACAGAAGTGGGACAAAGGACCAAAAATAAGGACAATTTTAAATATTGATCTTATAAATTTAGAAAGATAATAGAATAGTATGTCTTGCATTAGTATGAATTTTCTGAAGGGTATGAAATCTGAATCTCAAATGTCTGTCATTATTTTCTAACTTCAGTATTTAATGATTTGCCACAAACTTTCCAGAAAAACCACAATTTTATGAAAAATGGACCAAAATGTGATGCAAAAATATAAAATAGCCACACAATACAGCTGGGAACCTGTCAAAGAAGGGACACTTTTTTAATACTAGTATGTTAAGTTGAGCAGCTGACAAAATAAGAGAATCTACATGCATTTCTGAAATTAAAATTAATCTATAACTCTGATCATTACAATTATTTATTAATTGTAAAACCTCCAAGTTTTCTTCCAAATGTGCCATTTTGCAGAGGGATTATTAGGGGAGAGCCAAAATCGGGGACAGTTGAGAGGTTTGGATATACCCAATTCTATAAAGTAATTTATTTGCGCATACCTCTCAACCTCTTAATGCAGGAAATCTGGACAATGCCAAATATATTGGGGGAACATACAAACAGTGCTAAAAATTTCTCTTGTATAAACTTAGACAGTTGACAGAATAACAGATCTTGCTTTAGCATGCATTTTTCTGAAGGGGATGGAATTTGAAACTCAATGTCTGTCATTCTTTAGTGACTTCATTCATAAATGAGTTGCCAGAAAATCACAAATTTTATGAGGAACAAACCAAAAATAAGAAGCAAAAAATCTATTCATTCTGCAAAAATCTGGACAGTTGAGAGGTAGAATTCAGCTGGGGCTGTCTGAGTTTGCCGCCCTTCTCCCCTCACAAAATCATGGTCAATGCAGCTCTCTTCCAATGTCCCATTACATCGCTATTTCACCACATTTACCATAAACACTGTAATGTGCATACCGCTTTACTTCTACAATGATTTGGATTTCATTTAAAAGTTTTATTTTACATTTTACAGTACAAACACTAATAGACATCTGCTAAACAAAGCAATGCAGTCTCACAATGAAAATAGACGTAGCATTAAAACTCCTCTGCCCTTGAAACTCACATTCATTGAAACAGCATTGAAACCCACATTCAAAGAAAATACATCTGGCTACTTGCAGATAAAGATTAACTTTGGGCTATTTTCAAATCATAGATCCCTTGTACAGGAAACATACATGTGTTCTTTGATACACCTTCCTGATTGCATTAAATTATATTCCTTATATAATACGGTGCAGTTGTTGGAGGGGGTTTTAAATGTATTATCTTGAACATTGTTCCAGTAAACAATGAAACAAAATGCATGCACCAATAATGTCAAAACTGCCCAATTCAGAACATTTCCATCATAATAGTCTACTCAAACTTCTACAATCCACCAGTATCAGTAAATATGCACAATCTTCACAGAAGTAAAAGTCATCTAAATAATTCCACATTAAAGAGATCTGTAACTAATTAAGAGGTTGCTGCTAGCAAACAACTTTATATGTCATTGTTTCATCTACAAATAAAGTGCCTGCTGCGCTTGAGGGAATAAATTGCCTATGTTACATTAAAAAAATTATAATCTAGTAATATTGCAATAGGGAATGGATGGCAAACTGATAACAGGGTCATCATTACTAGGTATCTCTACCAAAGAGGACATTCACAGGACTGCAGCATCGACCCCTTTAAAAGTACAACACAGTATAGTATCAGCAATGTGTCTATAAACTGTGGGAGTAGAACCCACAGCCTTCTGCATCAAAAGCAAGTATGCTACCTGTTGTGCTATTAAAAACAGAAGCCGACTCAGCATAATCAGCATTAAACTTCTCTTCAAGCTCTCAGCTCCTTGTAAAATTCACTCAACTGTATCTGTCACCTTTGAAGCAAAAGAAATCTGGAAATTTGTGGGGGGGGGGTGGACAAAAGCCCAAAAACTAGGGACACATTTTTAAACATTGCTTGTATAATCTTGGAAGGTTGCTAGAATAAAATGCTTCATTACCACCATGCATTTTACTGCCAAGCCTTGAACCCAGGACCCTGTGCACTACAGTCAGAGCAATCTACCACTATACCAAATCAGCTGTTTCTTGCAAGACAAACTGAAGCTTAAATGGCTGTCATTTAGTGAATTCAGTTCTCACCATAGCTCTCAATCTCTTAGCACAAAACACCAAGACAAAGCCAATAATGGGGGAATACAGCCCCCAAACATATTAATTTCTTACCAGAGCTTGTCAACCTCTTACCACAAAAAACTGGACAAAGCCAATAATGGGGGAATACAGCCCCCAAAATAGGGACAATTTTCACATATTGACCATATAAACAAAAAAAAAAATTGCTAGAATAAAAGGTTATGTGTTACCCATGTACTTTCTGAAGAATATTAAATCTGAAACTCAAATACCTGTCATTATTTAGTGAATTTGAATTCAGAATCCAGAAAACCACAGATGTTATGAGGAAAAGAACAAAAATATGAGGCAAAACTTTCACAAGTGGTGGTGAGTAGGGAAGCTAAGCTCTAGCTACCTGTTTCCCAAGGCTCAGGGTTTGAGTGTAGTTCCTGAGTTCTTTCTAGCCACCAGCTACATGTAACTGGGGCATTAAACACACACACACACACACACACACACACACACACACACACACACACACACACACACACACACACACACACACACCACACACATCTCCATTCCCAACGAAGCTACATACCTCCATTCATTAATTCCTGAAGCTCCGTTCTCAAAACTAAATATGAAGAAGCTAACTACCTCTGTTAATCACTTCCTGCTTGCACAGTGAGAGCAAGCTACCCAGTCAGACATTGCATTCCCTTCCTGTGAGAGCAAGCAGCCAATACCCAAGTCCCAGCCTGCAGATGTTGCAGTCTGATCCCCTTCAAGTCTATGCAGTTGTAACTACATAGACATCTGGAATTTCTGTTATTTGAATGGTGTTTCCCTAATCTGGACTGGTTCACTAGCAGTCCGGATTTATTCCTATGTGTGATGCATATGTGGCTGGAGAGTTTTGGGAACAGCATGTGTGGGCGTAGTTGTGCAATTCCATGATCACTTTTGTTTTATTTCATTTTAATTTCTCGCTTTTGTTTTATATTTCATTTTTAATTTCTTTTTTATTTTAATTTCATTTTACAGCTGGGGGGGGGGGGCTGCAGTCCTGCAGTCAAGCTAGCAGTCAGTGAGTGAAGGAGTCTCCAGTATCATCAATGCTACCTCTAACAGAGTTGCTAGATGGACTGTTGCTGGGTGAGTGAGTTATGCTTATCCACTTGCATACTAGATGATATAGGTGGGTTGGCATGCAATGGAAATGCCTCCATGATGATATGCTGGATATTCAAAGGCTACTGAGTTTCATGACCATTCTCACTTTGCCAATATAACCCCCTCAGACAGCACCTCCTTTCTTCAGGAGACCATGCTGGTTGATCTTTGAGTTATTTTATGTACATCTATCTAGTCATCTGGTTTATGTCTAAAGGAAGACACTCAGTTGCATTGCTTAACATGCAGGGGAAGTCTATTTCAGAGGTTTGGGAGGCACTGATCTATAAACCTGTTCCTCTGCCATATTATTTATCTGTTGGTGATGATTTGTCTGTAGTTCTAGTACTGATGGAAAAATTGGCCTTGTGGAGAAACAGGAGGTACATGAAAATGGGGTCTCTAATGGCCAGTAAGCAAGACAGAGATAACCCCTCAAAATTCTATAAGAGACTGAATAAAGAGAAACAGCTTCCAGCTTCTCTTGCTAGCTCAGGGTCTTCAGGTGTGTGACCTTTTTTGGTTAGGAACCTTTGGAGTCCTTCTAACTGTTTGCTGTATTTAGTTAGATACATCCCAATTAGGGCCTTGTACTCAACAATTGGCCTGATCAATGTTGAATATAAGGGAATGATTACCTATTTAGACCTTGATGACATTGTTTTGGCAATTAGCTGGGCTAAATAAGAGGATTTCCTTATAACCATTATTACATGATAACCAAAAGAAAGAGTGTATGCAACTCACATACCTAGGTCCCTAACTGCGTTTTCCCTTTGTAGAGGTGTGTTGTCTAGGGAGTATGATGAGGGGAGGGGTTTCCTACCAAAAGTGATGATGCTGAACTTTGTAGCATTTGGTTTGAACCCATTTCTAGTATACCAAGAGTTTACTAGAGAGAGAGAGAGAGAGTTCACTCTGGAGGGTTTGGATAGCATAGGGTAACTTAACAACAATCCCAAATTTGCAATCATATTCAGACTTTGGTAACTGTAAATCTTGTCTCTTTGCTTGTTGAGCTGAGAAATAAATACTAAAAATGAAGGGCCTTATCACCAAGGCCTGAGGTACACCACTGGTCACTTTCCTCTTTCTGACGAGGCACCTGTAACTCATACTGTGTGGGCTCCTGTCTTATAGCCAGTTTGCTAGCCATCTTATCATGTATGAGTCAAATTTTAAATAATTTATCTTTTGTATAATGCCAACATGGGGAATGGTGTCAAATACCTTGCCAGATCCAGATATGCCAAATGCACTAAATGGCCATTATCTACAGTCTCCTTAACCCTTTTAAAGAAATTAATCAGATTAAATAGACAAGATCAGCTCTTCATAGAGCAAAACTGTTGTGGGTCAAGTCTAACAAGATACTTGATATCACACTTTATGAGGTTAGTTAGAATTGATTAAATGGCTTTACAGATGAGGTCTGTAATTATCCTGGTCAATTGTAAAGCCACCCTTAAGGAGGGACATCATCACTGCTATATGCCACTCATCAGGGACAAAACCAGTAGCTAACATAAGCTAAACAGTTTAGAAGTGTGTCTGCAAGGATGTGCTTAACATTATTAATTAACTATTAATTAATAACACAATGAAATTAATGAGTAATTCTGGGTATTTGAGAAAAAGAAACATACATATTTAAAATAAGAAGTTAGAATAGTGAAGGAGGAAGGTAGGAAAAGAGCAAATGGGAGAAGTGAAATCATGTGCAAAATGGGTGGATGTAGGAGGGAGAAGGAAGGATAAAACAATTATGAATATAAGATTGAAGTATGACAAAAGTGAAGCAAATTATGTGAATAGATTGGACAACAAATAGAATAAAGAGGATTGGTTATGAGGCTATGAATGGTATATCTTTGAGATCTGATACTACAAGCCTCTTTCAATGAATCTGACTATCCTATCACCCCATATGTGGAGAAGGCCTCCTCACACCCCAGTTTATATATATATATATATATATATATAACTTTCCAATGCACAACAGTGTACAGAAGGGCAAATTTCAGATTCAATGAAAGCTGCTTTCACATAATTTGTTTTTGTAGCATGGAGAAAGAGTTCTCAAATAGCTGTTGCATTCCTAACAAAGAGAGAAATCTATGCAATCAACTTGCAGACATTGAGAATAGGACAAAGCCCCTTGAAAAGTAGATATAGCCAGCCAAAAATCTGGACATCTAATATTTTGCATTCACTTGAGCTATCATCAATACAAGCAGATGAGGCCTTGGTTTAACATCTCATCCAAAGGGCGGCACAATCAGGAGCACAGCATCCCCCCTTATGCTGCACTATAGTGTCAACAATTGATCTACCTGGTGTGAGAATAGAACCCACAGTCTTCTGCAGCAAAAGTGAGTATATTACTTGCTGTGCCACTGATACTGGTAAACAAGCTTATGCTTTTGCATTTGTTTCCTTTTATTACATTACATTCTCTCACCTATTCAACCCTGATTCAGAAAGCTAAAAATAAAATGCTGAATTAATTTATTTTTATATAGAAAAATAACACCACTGTTAGACTGCAAATAAGATGAATTGCTTACCAGTTACAGCACATCCTTACTGTTACTAAAGTCTCTACTTTTTAAACTTATTAGAAGCTCTTATAGTTACCCTTGATAAACTTATTAGAAACTCTTATAGTTACCCTTGAGAAATAAACTTATCATAGAACACATATCATGCTCTCTGCAGATCGAGGAAGGTAACTTCACTGCAAGCCACATTTTACTCTTTCATTCAATCAAAGCAGATCCTTCAAAACATAGCCAGTTATAGACTGTTAAAATCTCTACCAAAGCAACATTTACAACAAGCATATAAATGTACTTCCTTTAATGATCATTGTTAAATTTCCTTCTTTATGTCTTGATTCTGTTCTTCTATTTGATTGATAGTTGGAGTTGATCACAATTTTTAAATGCTGTAAATATTCTTGTCACTTTGGTGATGAACAACATATATTGTTATTACTGTAACTATCAAATATGTCTATATTTTGATGCAATAGAAAGTCTTTCAGAGTGGTTTTGAAAGATGGGAAGGGAGGGTATAGACCCGATGGATAAAGGTAAGGAGTTCCAGGTCTTAGGAACCTTGTACATGTACAGATAATGCCCAGCAGATTTGCTAGGTCTGTAGACAGACAGGAGGTTTTGGTCATGGGATCACAATGGCTGAATGGGAACATAGTCATGTAGCATGTTTGTTATTGCTGGACAGGCAGATGGATGCCGGATAATTTTATAAGTGGTAAGAAGCTGTATATATGTTAGTTGATGTGTCAGTTCTAACAAATTTGGCCTTTTCAGTGTTATATAGTGATGGGTTCTGAAAGGGCTATGTGTTGCAAATTTAGCAACTTTGTTATAACATTGTTCAAGTTTAATTTTTTTTTTAAATAACTTTATTGATTTTGAATAAAACAGACAATCTCATAAAATTTTAACAGAAAATTGCTCAAAACAAGTTAACACATTGAATAACAAGATAGAAAACAAAGTATTTACAATGACATCTGCTAACAATATTCCAAAAAATAAAGAAGTTGTAGCAATTCATGATATGAATTATTAAATCATAATGAATTCTGTGAATTTATGACAATTCAAAGTGGGGTTTATTCTTTTTTTAACAAATTCTGTAACATGACCTATATATAATAAGCATGAGATTTCCTAGATGTTTTCGATTTTATGGTCAAAATCTGTATGTGACATACATCAGTAATACCAATCTTAAATTCAGTGAAAGTTGGAGGGAAGTCAGAAATCCAGTTTCTTGTAATGGTCTTTCTGGCCACAGCAAATATTGACCATAATAATAGAAGTTTTATTTTTTAATACAGTTTGGTGTGGGAGTATTAAAAAGAACTATAAATCTACTTAAGATGAAATTATCCATGAATAAGGCTTGTAATAATTTATTGACTTTCTCCCAATAAACTTTCAGTTCAGAGCATACATTGAACATATGTGCCCATTCTACATTAGATCCTGACTTACATTTATTACATATATTTTCTTTTTTATTGATTTTATTAATTATTTGAGGTGTATAAAAAGATCTATGTAAAAATCTCCAGGTGTATAATCTCCATTTGAGGGAAAATGTTGTTTAACTCACTGATTCTAGTAAAATTAATTTATCTTGGTTGCTGGGAGGCTGGTTATTAATTGTATAATACTAGTTCCAAAAGATTTATGGGCAACTATATGTTTCATCTCTGATTTATATATATATATATATATATATATATATATATATATATATATATATAGGTTTACTTCATTTGATCAAAAGACCATTTGACCTAAACATATTTGATCGAAGTTTCATTTGATCGAAAACCAAACTGCAAGGCAAATAACAGTGATTTGTCCCCCTCCCCAATGTCGTGTGACCCAGGAGTTGGTGTATATATAGTTAGGGGGGCGCCCCCCACATTGAGGGGTGTGGGGACTGAAGCCCCCCACCTATTTTCGTTTAAAATCTGTACTTGTTGTGTTATTTTCCCCCACACCCCCCAACTATATATACCAACTCCAGGGTCACACAACATTGGGGAGGGGGACAAATCCCTGTTACATGGCTTGAATACTGGTTTTCAGTCAAATGAAATTTCGATCAAATGGGTTTAGGTCAAATGGTCTTTCGATCAAATGAAGTAGACCTATCTATCTATATATATATATATATATATATATATATATATATATATATATAGGAAAGTTTGCCTGAGTAACATGATTTATGTTGTAAGGTTAATTCCAAAAAGTCTATTAAAATATGAGAGTTCTGCTTAATTCTAGGAGAAATCAAGTCTAGTTTATTGATTAGGAATAGTCTAAGAGTTTGGATGTCCAGCCATAGAGAGTTGTCTAATTCAAATTCTTGTATTATCAAATTTGTGCTCTTGACTTTACTGTCTGAAATCAACTGAAACCAACATTTTAGTTCTTTCTGTTTAAGTAAAGAGATTTTATTTAGATTAGATATTAACAAAGTTTATTGAGTAAAAGCAATAGGAAATATAAAAAAAAAGATTCTTTGTAAATGAGGTAGTTATATATAACGTTTCTAAAAGTTGATAGAATATTATATATATAATTTTTTGGATGTTATGGTATAATATATGTAATTCATAGATTCATAGGTTCATAAGTTGATACTAGGCTATCTGCCCTAGGGCATTTATAAGCCCAGCCAGAGTGTGTTTGGCTTTCGCCACCCTTTTAGATTAGTTGACTGTGCCTCTGTATAGTAGGTCACAGAAGGTAGCCCTTTTAAAGTTAGTTTACTGTACCTCTGTCAAGCAGGGACACAGAAGAGACCCAGGGGTAAACTTACGATCTCCCATCCACTCGTCAAGATTTCTCTTGAAGAGGGTCAGTGAGGGGCTCTGCCTAACATGGATTGGGATTTTGTTCCAGAGTGACGGGAGCCTCTGGGATATGAATCTGTCCCTCCAGCATGTCCTATTTATTTCTGTGCTGAGGTTCAAGTCCCTGGAGCATGTAGCTCTACGGGATTTGGATTTCCTGAGGTGAAGCATGTCCATTAATTCTATTTGGACATGGCTTTATACGTCAGACACAGATGGCCTCTGAGTAGGCGGTACGCAGCTGAGTAGAGCTGGAGTTTCTTTAGCCGAGCTGCATAGGGCATCTGTTTAATATGTTCAATGAATAGTAAAATTGTTTTTTTTTAATATGTAACATTGAATTATTTATTAAATCCATTTTATATTATTGTGGTTTTGTTATTAGTTCCATGCTTATTTCCCAGTATGTTTTCCATTTGGTTGAACAAGATGCATCTAATAATTGCACTAATGTTCTGATTATGGAGGAGATTGAATATAAATTTAGATCTGGGAAAGCTAGTCCCCTTTGCTCCAACTGTTTAAGTGATATTTAAGGCTATTTTTGGTTTCTTGTGGGACCAAAAGAATTTTAACAAGATTGAGTTTAATCTTTTGTAAGAGTTTTGGTAGGTAATATTGCATATATTGAATGACATAAAGAATCTTGGGAAGGGTTATCATTTTTAGAACTATTAGTCTTTCTTCAGTTGTAAATGAAATTGTGTTCCATTTCATGGTTTCATAACATTTATTGTAGCTTAATTGTATTATTGTCTTAATGTCTTTAGCCAGAGTGATTCCTAAATACATAATTTGATCGGTGTTGGGTTTATGTTTATTATCACCCGTATTTATTTTATTTTTACCTGAGTATATGGGTAAGATCGTGGTTTTGTTATCATTAAATGATAAGCCTGACATTTTTTGAAATACATTGATAGAATCAAATAATGAAGTTAGCAAGGAATCATTTCCTTTTGAAGTTGTAAGGACATCATCAGCAAAAAGCTGAATTTTAGCAGATGTTTCCGTATTAATTTCTAGTCCTTCTATACTTTTGTTTTTCCTTATATCATTAGCCATGGCTTCCATAATTAGGGTAAATAGTAAGGGAGAAAACAAGTAACCTTGTTTGGTCCCTTTTACAACAGGTATATTAGTTGATATAGATGAGCCAATTGTAATATATGCTAAAGCCCCTTTATATAGATGTTTAATAAATCTATACATTTTTTGAGAAGTTTAGACATTCAAGTAATATGAACAAATAGTCCCAATTTATTGAATCAAAAGATGAATTTATTCCCAAACATATTAAGTTAAGATCTTGTTTCTTTCTTTGAGAATAATCAGTTAATGCTAAAGTTCTTTTAATATTATCAAAAGTATTTCTAACTATAAAGCCTGTTTGATCTTCTGTGGTAGAAATTTTCTTAGTCTTTCAGTATAAATATTCATGACCATTTTATAATCCACATTCAATAATGAGATAGGTCTGTATGAAGAATAAAACTTAGGGTCTTTATTAGGCTTCAAGATAGGTGATATAAATGTGTATTTCCAAGAAGGGAGTATCATGGAGTCACTCTGGACTGTAGACTATATGCTATGGAGCAAAACTAGAGCACTCTTAGGCATAATTTTATATAGCTCAGGTAAGATACCATCATTACCTGGTGGTTTGTTTTGCTTAAGTTTGCTAATTTAGATTTGAATTTCTAGAGTAGGTTATTTGTTGATCTATAAGTTCTGCTTGTTGTTTGTTAAGTTTGTTATTATTGTTTTTGTTAATGAATTATTTTATTTTTTTATGCTCTATTATAACTGTGTTTTTATTAATTGTAAGAAAATGATCTCTAAAATCATCTATTATGTCATGTAGATTAAATACTTTTTTCTTTTTTAGTGAGTATATCTCTTTAATATAATTATGATTATTCATTCTTTTTATCTTGTTTTTAAGGTTAGTTAGATGTTTGGGGTTTAATGAGTAGGCAAACAATTTATATTTTTCTAAGCATATCATGGTTTTGTAGTGTAGTATTTCTCTATATTCCGTATTCAGTGTGTCTAATTCATCTCTGATATTTTTATTGATAGGTTTGTCTTTGTTGTTAATCTGTATCATGTCTGGTTTATCTTGTAATACTTTTACATCCTTGCCCTATGTTTTCCTTTCATTGAAGTATCATCTATTTATTTGCCCATATAGGTATGCTTTTAAAGCATCCCATGTGTATATGTCTGAGATTTTAGATGAGGAGTTTGTAGTTATAAAATCTTGAATTTCTTGATTTAAAAAGGTTTGGAAATCTTTTAATTGTGTAAGGTAGGTGGGCATTCTTCTTATTTGTGCATTAAATGTTACAGTAATAAAAATTTCAAAGACAATGGAATTATGATCAGATAGCGGGCATGATGTATTCTTGGTTTTAGTTAAATCATTAATTATTTGAGTGGAAAATAATATTCTATCTATCCTAGTGTATGATTTGTGTCTATTGCAATAAAATGTATATTGTAGAGAATTAGGGTCTGCATGTTTATGAATGTCTTTTAAATGACATGAATCAATAAAACTTATTAATTGCTTAGCTTGAGAGGTTATTTTCCTTTTCCCTGAAGTGCTGGCATTGTTTTCATTTAAGGTACAGTTAAAATCTCCTGCTATAATAATATTACCTTTTGATTGAAGGACTACCTGATTTAGATGTTGCTTAATTGTATTAATGCCAATACCGGGCAACCAATAAATGTTAACTAATGTAAATATTTTTTTATTTATTTCAATTACAGCCAAACAAAGCACGCCTTTATCATCTTGATAAGTTTTAATTATTCTTGGTGTAGGTGATGATTTGTTCCAAAGTATCGCTTATCCTTTTTTTTGAATGCTCTGAACTTACTGAGATTGTGTCTTTATTAGTGTTTAAAAATTTAATGTTATCTTTCAATAGGTGTGTTTCTTGTAAGAAGATCATGTTAGATTTATGTAGGGCTAGATATGTGAATAAACTCCCCCTTTTACTCGGGTTATTTAGGCCATTAATATTTATTGAAATACATTTCAGTAAAACCATTCTAACATATAAAAATGTTAAGCAGTATATGACATACCTATGTCAAATAGATTTCTTATATCTCCCCCTTCTGCATAATAGAAGTTAGCTCTATTTTCCTTAGTCAGTGTTTTACAGTGGGTAATACTTATTTTGATGTTATTATTATTTGTATACTCGTGAGTATCAAACATAATGGATGTCAGTTGTGAAAATTCTATAGAGTTAAATATACATTGCCAATTGTTAAAAGGTAATGCAGCATCCAACCTGGAGTTATAAACTCCCTATCCAAGTGACATCAGCCACTTAGAACTATCCCCCTAACTGTAACAACAGAAAAACAGATACCACTTTATAAATATGAATAGTAATTGAATTTGAGTCATTATATTGAGTGATATTTCTTCAAATAACTTAACTATTTATATTATTAAACATCTCATCTGTTAAGCACATTAAGTTTGATATATTCTGTTTTGTACTCAGAACATTAGGGTTGGAGAATAAGGAAAGCAAATATTAAAACTGTGAATTCTTTTTCATTCTCAGAGGGATTGCTTTTTTAATTAACAGCTCTTTCACGCTTTACACAACAGTAAGCTGCATTTTCTGTCAGTTTTAACATCTTAAGATAGAACTTTTTCTTGCTTAACACAGAAAAGACGATTTGACTTTTAGAATCAATACAGAAAATGTCACTAAAATGTATGTAAATCTAATTAGATACCAACTCACATTTGTTACAACTCATTAGAATTTTGCTTTATTTCAGTATTATCTTTAAAGAGTCCTGAAGACAGCCTTTTGTTACTTAAGCATTTTTTTGTTTTTCTTTTCCTTTTTCCTTCCTCCCTTCTTCTCTCCTCTTTCTTTCTTTTTTCCTCTTCCGTTTTTTTATTTACACCTCTTATACCCATTGATGTTTGTTTATCAAAGTTCAGAGAGCAAATAATATAACAGTAATACATGCCACTTGCCACAGGCTTTTAACTATTGCTCAAACAGCATCTATCACATCTTAGTGTTGCTTACACTATACCTCAAAAGCACCTAGTAAAGTCAGTGTATAAAGCAACAGGCAGCATATCTCATCACCAACAATACCTAGTGAAATGTAATACTGTAAGAGACAGAGAGAGAGGGAGAGAGAGAGAGAGAGAGAGAGAGAGAGAGAAACTCAATCACTTGTCAGTATCTTCCAGACACAGTGTATTTCCTAGCTATGATTATTTAACAAACAGTACTAGTACATAAAGAATTTTTAGCAGTATACACTGAGACCTATTGTTTTGGAAATGAAAAATCTCTAATCAAGCAGCATTTGCATGAATAACTTTTCACTTTGTTAATTCTACAGTGCATAAAATGAGTGTTACACATAACAGTATTTATCTTTTTTTCATTTTCCTTTCCCTCCTGCTTCTTCCTTTCCCACATTGTTACAAATACATACATATATATATATATATATATATATATATATATATATATATATATATATATATATATATATATATATATATATAATTGTTTCAAGTGTAGTAACATAGAAAATAAGTACAGGTTCAACATTGGATTATAATACATTAAAGTTTCTCATAATGTATGACTTACAGAGGGCTATGAAGGCATTGCTGTCCTCAGGGATACTCCTTTGTAAGAATAAAGGCAAAACAAAATGAGTGATTTTTGAGCTGAACAAGAAAAACACTATTTTCTTGTAAATAGCGATCTATAGATGCTCACTTCCATGATTTCTTATGTGAGAGGGAGATAGCTTCCTGGTTCACCAGTCTTTTTTTATTTATGTGGCATCCAAGCGACAGTTAGTCTTAAAAAATGATCGAGGAGCTAGATGAAGTTCCCACGCTACTGCAGGGATTACGAAGAAGATAAAAGCTCGTGGATGATCAGTGTGAGGAGTATTCAGTGTCCAAAATTGTCTACAAAGTGAAATCAGCGGGAAAACTGCAGAAAAGGTTCTTCTTTTATTTTCCGTTTGAACCAAAGACGGAGATGCAGGTGTAAAGTCTACAAACAGCTTGAACCTTGCCACCCCAATGACAAATACACAATACAAGAAATCAATGCACACAGAAAGCAAACCATAATATTCAAAGTATATAATTAAAACAATTTCTTTGTCTTTTTCTATTTTATAAAAAAGATACAGCACCAATTCCATCACATATCAACATAGCCCTTAATCAAAGCAGTGCACAGACAATCAGTCAGCCTGAAAGCAACTCCAACTAATGAAATTATATATATGAGATGAGAATGTGAGGGAAGAAGTCAAGCAAAACAAAACACCTTACCATAAAAACACTATCCATAAACATTCATGCTGTCCTTCAGAATCAAGTTTTATATATATAAATATTTTTTTTCTTTTTTAAATATAATGGATAGCATTTAAAATGTATCTATATTACTATTTAATTTTATTTTAATTGTACCCATCCATAGTTAATGAGTTGGGTGAAACAACTAGTGAGGTAAATAAATGTTTGTCATAAAATTACCCTTTCAACTGCAACTGTGAAATAAGGCATACTATATACAATTGTATTTTTAGTAGTACTATCTTTAGCTTACCTTGAAGGTAATTTAGAGTTACAGAAGTTATTTGAATTATATTGTCCAAAGGTATGAAAAGGAAACAAAGTGACTATGATAAAAGTCATTTGTTCTTAAGTCTTTTCTGTTTCTCTGAGGTTTTCCAGGTTGTGCTTGATGCCATTATTTTAAGAGAGGTACTGACCCATTCCATTTCTTCTATTATTTCCAGGATTTTATGTTTTTTAACATAAATCAAAGCAGAGTCCAGATCTTCAAATATTTTGGGACCTTTTGGAAGAAAGATGTTCAGTTTTGCTGGAAACAAGAGAGGAGTCTTTACTTGAGCTTTTTGTAGTTCCTTTATCAGAGGTAAGAATATCTTCCTTTTAGCTATAACCATGGTAGAATAGTCATTGTCAAAGCGGATTATTGATTCATTGACTTTTATTAGTGTCTTAGCCCATGCAGATTTAAAGACCAGTTCTTTATCAGATGAAAACAGAAATCTAACTATAACAGATTTTGGAGATTTTTTTGTTTGTACCTGTTGTAGATAAAGACTGGTGGGCTCTTTTAATGCCAAATGATAAGGCTTCTGGAAGGTCAAGAGTTTTTGGTAGCCAAGATGTTAGAAAACTAGTCATGTTGTTTCCTTCAATGTTCTCGGTAAACCAAAGATCCTAATATTATTGCGACAGGATCTATTTTCCAGATCATCTAATATGTTCTGAAGTATAGTATTTTGTTTAAGAAGGAATTCTACATTATTTTCATTTTCTTTATCCTACAATCCATGTTATTGAGTGCTTCTTCTATGCCAGTGATCTGAGTTTTTTGTTATTGCAGGTCTTAGGTTCATAGGTTAGTACTAGGCTAACTGCCCTTGTGAGCTATTTCAAGCCTAGCCAATTATCCCTTATGAGACTTAAACCCTGCACCTTGAGTTTGCAAGGCAAACACCTTAACCATTAGGCCACCCTTCATGCAGTAAATCCATCTGCTTAGAGCTTCTTTCTTTAAAGTTGTCAATTTTTATGTCAATTTTATCGATTTTGGTAGCTGAATCCTGTATGTTGGTTAATAAAGTTTAGACTTCTTTTCTAAGACTAGAATCCTGACTGCTTGCCTTAGAGAAGCTCATGATGCTCTTTTCAGATGAGGAAAATGTTTCCAAGTAAATTTTGACTGGAAAATCTGCCTTCTTTAAATTTTTTTTGTTGATATTGTTGTAGCAGAGGTTATTTTTAATAAGGTTAGATGAAAAAACCCAAAATTTGAAGTTTGACGACAGTAATGCCAGAGAAAAGAAGTTGCCTTAGTGGGGCTGTTAAAATCTGCTGTTACTCAGTGCTCATCTTGGCCACGCCCCCTCAAGTTTAACTTTTGTGAAGCCAGGAATGCGCTAACGAGTGAGTGGTACAAATCTGTTGTGCAAGGAATGAGGTAAGTGGAACAGATATTGCTTCTGTCAGTATAAAGGTAAAGGAGAGAGACAGGGATAGCTAAATTGACAGAGGGACAGATGGATAGATAGATAGATAGATAGATAGATAGATAGATAGATAGATAGATAGATAGGTAGATGGCTAGAGAGACAGAGTGAGATGGGAGGTGTGAGATTTGTGGGGCAATACTTGTAGCAGTACCAGATAAGTTGGTAGGAAAACTAGAAGGTGCCTTGGTATACAGAACATGACAAGAGTAGTGATGTTAATAGTATGAAATTCACAGGATAATTGCAGTTATTACTATGAAAGAAAAAGTGAAGATGGCGGGTAGAAACTGGTAAGTGGGTAAGAAACTGGTATGACATGGGCCAGAAACAAAGGAATGATGAGCCTTATGATACATGTGTTAAGGGATGAAAACTGATAAGAGGTCAGCTAAGGAAGCAAGGTCAGGAAGAGAACATCCACATGTATTTGTAATGGGGAGAAACGTTACAAAGACATGCATCTTGAATGTTTCTCCCTGGGCCTCCACTGAAAATTGGATTTGTTTCAAGTCAGACTTTCCCAGTAAACAAATGTTAAATAAAATAAATAAATAAATTGTTTACTTATGCTAATAGATTTGATTCTCCTTTGGCAAGCCTGAGAAATATTTTCCCACATAAGCACTGCTGTAATACTGACTGGGGGTTCTGTCAGCAAATGTTAAGTTTTTAGTACAGTGTCAAGTAGTTAGTATAAGTGAGTAAAATGAACAAAGAACAAGGCAACAAACACGTTATATCATAAAACTTTGAACATCATGAGGAAACTGTTAGTAATGCATGTCTAAAGTCTGAAAATAAAAAAAATAATAATAGCAATACATCTTAAAACAGCTTTATCAGCAAGGCAAGCTCATTTGTTTCTCTTGTGTGATCTGTCTAACTTTATAGCTACACATGCAAAACGAAACTGGAAAATGCAAACACACTGTGCATTTCCTTCAATATAAGACAAATGCATCATTCTGAATACTTAATTGTCAGCATCTAATAAGCAGTTGTTTATTTCAGTATTTAGAAACATTTGCACATAAATCTGCATAATCATTAAGCTGAGCATTGTTATTAAAATGATTGTGGTGCAAGGCATTCAGAAAAGAGCATCCTTACAAAATGTGGATGCAGACAGGTAGGAAGATGTAATTATTTCCCATATGCATAAGCTGCTTTTGTAGGAGTTTAATTACAACTCTTTTAGTGAAATGAATGCAGTTAATGTCTGTCTTTATCAAAAAGAAATGTTTACAGTCTATTGTATTGCTACAAAAAGAAAATATTCTGAGGAGACACAACAGGGGGCATTATTCCTTTCAATCTGATAAAACAATTGTGTGATGTTGATAGAGGAGGCAAGTAAAAACAGCTACATTCGTTACTTTTCTAGAATTCCAGCAAACTCAAAACTAATATAGAGAAAGTTATGTTTGGGTCTTTGATCATAACCATGTTATTATGTGTTCAAGATATGGTACCAAGAAATGGCATCCATGTTGAGAACATATAATAACTGATTAGGATCGGTGAGATGCAATCAAAACTCTTTATAGTGCAGAGAGTTTTGTCTATTCCAGTTCAGTTGCAAAAAAAAAGTAATAATAATAGAACATTACGGGAAAGAATTAGGGAGCATATATATGCCATAAATAGAGAGGATGATAGGAATGCTTTAGCCAGACATGTATTGAGTCTAGGATCTAAACATAAATTCACATTTCAAGTACTTGAGCTAGTCAATAAAACAGATAGACTTGGTGATATAAAGAACTTCACTGAAGAAAAGGAAAACAAATGGATATTAAGGCTACAAGCACATAGAGGCCATGGCCTCAATGATAAAATATCACTTAAACCTTTTCTAAAAGGGAGACCTTATAGTCATTAATATCCATACATGTACAGTAAACAAGTTAATATAACTTGCATACACTATTTCTGTACATGTATACTTAGCCAAACATTCAGTGTAAGTATGTACGAACATATACATTTTTATATATATGTATTTTTTATATATATGTATATTTTCCACACATATATATATATATATATATATATATATATATATATATATATATATATATATATATGTATGTTTAACAACTTTGTTATTATTATCTTTATACACTATTCTAGTTATTGATTTAGCTATGCCACATAGGATAGTGTTATACATGTGACACCATTTTTTAGCTTGTTCTTATAAGTTGTAGGCTTTTTATATTAGTACTGCTAATTATTATTATTTTAAATTGTTCTATTCTTAATTTTAGTAAATGTGTCTTGTATAATATATAGGTATATTGCATTTACTATATATACAGCCACAAGATATAGTCTTTTATATAAGCTACTAACATAGCAATACACCTTTAACAAGGGATGACTGTGATAGAGTTTTAATTATTCTAATTGCTTTAATTATTCAATTAACTATGAGTATATAAGAACACATTTTTTTAGATGTATTTTAAGTCTGAAGAAGCGTTGTTAAAATGTGAAAGCGCTTACTCCTTCCTACAGCTGTTCGTTTGATGTTTTTAATTCTCCATTAAAGCCTGAAGAATCATCGTGGTGTGCCTCTTTTGTGTTTTTGGATACAAATAGGACTTTTCTCAAGAGACACTTCATCCAGTACTGGTTTGTCTTTGTTGCATTAATTTAAATAAGTTACTTACTGACTAATGTGTGTAAATATCTGTGAACCTTTGAGAAAAGATATTCATGGCCAGTTGAAAGTGAAGAAATGTCCCTTCCATGCTACCTGACTATATATAACAGCCATTAGGGAGTGTGTAACAATAGTTATACCACTCTGAAAGAGCTGTTACAGCTGGGACTCACACTAACAATGTGTGTTACAGGTTTATATTTTTATCTTATTTTGTTCCATACACTAGTAACACTACAATACAGATTTCTGTATATGTGAATCCTTAGGATTCAGCAAAACTAGAGAATAGTTTACTCAAGATGACAAGACTGGTTTTGTGATCATTGTAGCCTCACAATGTTAATATCATCCAAAAACTGGGATTTCCATCCAAGTCTTTGTTGCCTAAAATAAAACAAAACCTTATTCCAGTGTAGTGGATAATATTGTGCACATAGGTAAGCTAAATATTTGAGGGAAATCACATACTGATATGGCCCTCCATCCTATAGAATTATAGAAGAATGTAACAAAGTAAGTCAAAACATGGTGCAGTTGTTAACTGTAGTACTGCATGCCTTTGTTGATAATAAATATAGGGCAGGCTTGGCATAATGGTTAAGGTGTTTACCTCAGCGAGGCAAGATATATGGTTTGCTTCTTACCTTTGCTTATCGGCTAGGCTTGTAATAGTATGCAAACTATTAGCCTAGTATTTACCCATGATCTGCAATCCATTAATACTTGTTTCATGCTATTAGCTCATTCATTTTATTGATTTATATATGTGTCTGGGGTTGTGTGTGTGTGTGTTTTTGTGTGTGTATGTAAATATATATATATTTTTTTAAGTTTTAAGATCCTGTGCCAAATTATTGTTATATTGTTAAACCACAATCCACTTAATCATATAGTCTTGTTTTTAAAAATATGGAGAGTTTATACTAGTATTGTGACTTTGTCAATATTTGTCCGTATAACTTAGATTAACATGGAGGAGTTTGGAATGTTCCTGCAGTTGCACTACTTGCACTGTTTATGTTACTCTAGTTCCACAGTTTCATGAAAAGACATTCCTTCCTGGAGAAACAAATTGAAATCGGAGGGAAGTCTGGCTGCCTTTATTTATCAAAGGTTTCATGCAACTATTTCAAACACCAAATTTTATGTCTGTACAGAATATATCACCTGATATCATAGATAGTTGCTAGGCTATTGGCCCAAGAGCCATTTTACGTCTAGCCAGGCTTACTCCAAATTTACCAAAATATTGCCAGGATATATGATGTATATCAAATCCTACATACCAGTCACACCAGACATATCAGTAATTAAAGGTTCAGTGATTCTTGAATTTATATCCAAACATGAAACTAATTCTACATCTAGATAGGGACCTGTACAGACCAAATGAATATATGTAAATGTATTTATATATATATATATATATATATATATATATATATATATATATATATATATATATATATATATATATATATATATATATATATATATATATATATATATTTATATATATATATATATATATATTAACACACACATATATATATATATATATATATATATGTGTGTATATATTTATTTATATATATATTTGTTTATGTAGACAGAAAGATAGACAGTGTATACTTACTACTGAAACTAAACACAGTCTGCACAATCCATACAAGCCTTTAAGTTCATAATTTAATTCCGCATATTTATTTGGATGTACTCTTCACTTTGAGCAAGGGTTGTAGTTTAAAAGGGTAAATAAAACAGGTACCTACCTTGTACAGAAATGTAGAAATAAACATATTTTTGTCAAGCAGCATGGAAAGCTCATGCTTGTTAGGAAATATAATGGATGTTACCCTTTCAGCTTTGAGTCTTTCACGGCAAACCATAAGCAAAAACTCACAACTTCATGTCACTGAAAGCTTGCAAAAAAATGCAAAAGTATTGAAATGCTAAAGGGAACATAGTGCTGTAATGTTGTTGAAGGGCACAGAGGAACATTATGTTCTAGTCCAATGCACAACTCTGTACATCTGACAAATGCTTGATACACAGCATAACAGTAAAGCACAGAAAGATGAAAGTATTTTTTTTAACCTGAATACTTGCATTAGCTTAGTTATTCACTAACAGCAGTAAATAGATTAATTTAAAAAGACTGGAATACTAATGCATATCATGTCTTTCAAAAGACAGTCTATCTTATGCTCCATTCTGTTTCACAGTGTATGTGTCTATGTGTGATATATATATATATATATATATATATATATATATATATATATATATACAGAGAGAGAGAGATTTATCTATATGTAGATATATATATATATATATATATATATTTATATATATATATATATATATATATATATATATATAGCTATATTGCTACGTATAGTTAGACATGTAACTATATATATATATATATATATATATATATATATATATATATATGGATCGATATATCCTCTGATTCATTAACAACATGTTAGCATGATGAGGAGCAGTGCTACTTGCATATGCCTGCCGCTCATCACACCTACATTGACACAAGCACCTTTCTGTGGCCAGTAATAGGTCTCTCTGCCAAGGAAAGGTGCTTGCAAGCAGCAGTACACAATGTAAACAAAATGAGTTGAATATAGGTTGTGCTCAGATATGAGCATGAGCTGTAGCCCAGACTCAAATTATATGCAATTAGAAGGACATAATACAGAATGGAGGAAAGTGAAATTGGGGCATTGGTACTCAATAGTATGTAGTAATGATGTGTGACTATTGCAGAGAGGAATGTTTAAAGTGTACTCCTCTCCAACAGACAAATGTGAAGGAAGTGTATAAGAAGCATTTTGGACATAAAATCTGCAAGATTGATGTAATGATAATTAGTGTGAATGTCAATCCCATAGGTACACACATAACTAATAATGGACATGCTGAGAAAGGATGTGGATTGGGGCATAAAGCTGCTTTGTAACAAAGTGAGGTGAAGATATATATGCATGTTAATTAAATGGTTGACTTAGATAACAGTTTGCAAGGATGGAAGATACTTTATGGGATGAATGTATAGAATGCATGTTAGGATGTATAGATGGAGAATCAATGTATGAAAGCTGACAGCACCAATGTATTATCTATCTCACCATGTATACACAAGAACCAAAGTACCTTACAGCTGCAATGTCAAATAACTCAGAAATGGACATGTTTTTGCAAAGAAATGACATTGGCACCAATAGAAAAGTGTTTCATCACCTACAAGCATGTAATAGAAAGGTTTATGTAAATGATACATGGCAATCTAATAAGAAACAACATATAGCAGATGACATGTCGAGAGTCTAGTTTTGCCATTGCTGATTTGCAAACATGTCTGACATATTAATACTGGGCATGCTGACATACAATTATAGGGAACAGTAACAGAACTGCAATTCAACAGCAGAAACACAATAGAAAGTGTTGTAACAGAGGACCAGTCACATTTCCTGATGGTCTTGTTGCATTCCATACAGTAAGGCATGTTTATGGAATTACACATCTGCCATTATTCCTTATATTGTAACAGAAACAACTGCAATATTAAACACATCTGGAAAATAACATGCAATACAGAACATAATTATCTTGTAAATAGGTAATGCATATGAGCAAGGAACGGCTTGCACCTGTCACCCCTGGGCTTCCGGATATTGGCAAAGGTTCTTGCCACCCCATAGTGCCTTTTAGGCAAGGCTCAAATGATAAACCTACCACCCTAGAAAACAAAAATGGAGAAAAACTAAGGGTAATACTGCTCAATGCCAGAAGTCTAAACCTCAAGATGCAAGCCCTCCTCAGTATGGAGAACATTGATGTTTGTGCTGTGACTGAAACCTGGTTCAAGGCTCCTGAGAGCACCCCAGCACTATCAGGTTATACCTCATATCATGCCCCAAAATCCGGACCAAACCACAAAAGGAGGGGAGTATCCATATTCATAAAGGATACCCACACCTCCAGGTTAGTGGCAACGCAAGCATCGGAGACCATCCAGGTGCAATTAACCATAGGTAAAACTGCCCTACAGTTTGTAACATGCTACAGACCACCTTCTCAAACTCAGGAAACCCACACAGCCTTCCTGAAGACACTGGAGAGTATAAATGTCTCTCCAAACACCATCATATTGGGTGACTTCAACTACCCAAACATAGACTGGGAACATTACTCAAGCCCTAACACCCTAGCCCAAAGGTTCCTTGAGTTCATAAACTCAAATGCTATGGAACAACTAGTCACCATTCCCACAAGAGGAGAAAATATACTAGACCTGATCATCACAAACATGGGGACAAAATGCTCCACACCGAAGTATATCCCTCATTGGTGAGATCAGACCATAAATTAATCTCACTGGAGATCCACATCCCGCCCCACCCCCAGCAAAAAGACCACAGTGAAGAACTTCTCAAAAGCAAACTTCACACTTCTTAAGACTGGAGTGGTATCCTTCAAGGCCCCGAGCCAGTGGAAACCACAACCCACGCTGCTGAAACCCTTACAAATGCCTTCTACGAGCACCTCCAGGAATGTATGGATCAAGCAATCCCTAATAAAATCAAGACCCTTTCCACCAAAGGCAGGCTCTGGTGGACTCCAGCCATAAACAAACTCTACAACAAGAGGAGAAAGCTACTACATGACAGAGCAAAATCCCTAAATGGGAAGGCATCTCTGATCAATACTAGCAAAAACTACGATCACTCATAAAATCATCCAAGGCCAACTTTGAGAGAAAAATCGCTAATGACACAAAAGACAATCATAAAGCCTTCTTTAGCTATGTTAGAAACCTGGGTGGAAACTCCCAGATATGCTCAGAATTAGTCCAAAATGATAAAAAATCACTGAACCCACAGACATTGCCAACATACTGGCAGACAGGTTCAGTGCAAATTTCTCTCCCTCCCCAAAAGGAGAAATATCTATCCCACCAGAGTCTAGCCTCCCAAACATCTCAGATGCCCAGGTGAGAGCTGCTCTCTCTAAAGCAAAACACAGCATCAATGGGACCGATGGTGTCCCCGGATGTGTGCTACACAAACTCAATGAGGAACTAAACCCACACATAAGGCTGCTGTTTAATCTTAGCCTTACTACAGGATCGTGCCCAAAGAATGGCGACGGCAACTGTGGTCCCACTCCACAAAGGCGGTGCTTCTACGGACCCTGGAAATTACCGCCCATAAGCGTCTGCAAAGCTATGGAGAGGATCATAATGGAACTCATAAATAAAGACATTGGGGACCTACAGACACTGGATCCTACCCAATTTGGCTTTGTCAAGGGCAGATCCTGCCTCTTGAACTTGGTTGACTTTTCAAACAGTCACTAAGGCCATTGATGAGGGTAAGGCAGTTCACACAGCCTACCTTGACCTAGCAAAGCGTTCGACACAATACCCCACTCGGGCATCATAGAAAAGCTCACCAGCTTAGATGTAAACCCATATGTCACAAGATGGGTTGCAAACTGGCTCAAGGACAGAACACACAGGGTTAGAGTTGCTGGTGCCATGTCAGACTCTAAGCCGGTCACGGCGGTGTCCCACAGGGCTCAGTCCTGGGCCCCTCTTGTTCGGCATTTATTTTTCTGAAGTGCAGGCAAACATAGGGATTGTGGTTGACAAAATTTGCAGATGACTGCAAACTGGGCACCATAATTGACACTCCATCAGACACAGACATCCTCCAGAAAGGTCTCATAGAAATGGATAACTGGTGCCAGAGCCATGGCCTTAAGCTAAATGCCAAAAATGTATAGTCATACCCTTTGGGAAAAACAAGGTAACCTAATTACCACATAGGTGGTAATCCATTAAACACGGAAGAAGTTATCAGGGACCTGGGGACCCAAGTTGACAGTAACCTCTCTTTTGACACTCACATTGCCAAAGTGGTTAGGAAGACCTTCTACATTGCCCACCTGATCATGAAGGGATTCACATCCAGATCAGGAGAGGTCATTGTACCCCTGTACTCTTCACTTATCAGACCAATGATTGAGTACAACGCCCCATTAATGTACCTTACCCAACACCTGCAGCAGTTGGAAAGACCCCAAAGTTCCTCACCAAAAGGATAAAGGGGCTCAAACATATGTCATACGATGCCTGACTGAAGAAACTCCAGCTCTATTCAGTCGCATACCGTCTGCTCAGAGGTGATCTGTGCCTGACATACAAGGCCATGTCCAACCCGGAATTAATGGACATGCTCCACCTCAAAAATCCAAATCCACCAGAGCCACGAGAGCAAGAGACTTAAACCTCAACACGGATATAAATAGGACGTGCTGGAGGGACAGATTCATCACCCAGAGACTCCCTACACTATGGAACAGAATCCCAGTCCATGTGAGGCAGAGCCCCTCACTGACTCTGTTCAAGAGAAATCTTGACGAGTGGATGGGAGATCGTAGGTTTACCCCGGGAATCATCTCTGTATCACTGCTGGACAGAGGCACAGCAAACTAATGGGTATAGTATTCTCATCCTAAGGGGTGGTGAAAGCCACACACACTCTGGCTAGGCTTATAAATGCCCTAGGGCAGATAGCCTAGTATGAACCTATGAACCTATGAACCTATGAATGACTTAAGAAACATTTGTATCATGTCTTCTCAAAACACATGCCCAAACAGATATCAAAGAGCTACATGGCAATCATGGGTATCACAGACATATGCATACTGGTCATCTAAGGAAGAACACCCCTGAAGGGAGTGCAGCACTATCATACCTTATAAGTTGTACTGCCGACCTACCTGGTATGAAAATGTATGAAAATGTTGGCCAGTTAGTGTGTGTAAGCCACTGTAGTCTGACACACAGATGTTACCAGGTTCAAACCTCTACCTATTATACAAGATGCTCTCCAGATCCCTGTACTGATTGCATGTTCCACATCAGATGGCAATGAAGGCTTCACAAATAACTAAACTGAATGTGTATGTAAACCATATCTCTCAACCTCTTAGAGCAAGAAATCTGTACAAAGCCACAAATAATGGGGGGTGAAAGGCCCAGAAATAAGGGCACTTTTTAAATATTGCTCTTACAAATTTAGAAAGTCTTTAGAATAACAGATTTTGCCTTGACATGAATTTTCTGAAGGATGTGAAGTCTGAAACTCAAATGTCTGCCATTATTTTTTTACTTCAGTCCTCAATGATTTGCCAGTGATTTTCCAGAAAAATCATAATTTTATGAGAAACAGACCAAAAACAAGAGGCAAAATTCTGGACAGTCTGTGAAAATCTGGACAGTTGAGAGGTATGGTGTCAACACAGGAGGTATGGATATTATATGAACAATCAGATTTTGTTAGAATGCCAGACATGAGCTACACATGTTACTGTCCACACAATACTGATCATCACAATATGACTGATTCTTTGACATGGAAGCTGTTTCTGTCATGTAGGAGAAACACTGTCCCAGAAGTGAACACCAGTATATCTGTATAGGTATGCTGTAAATGCCAAAACTCAATGTATGTGCCATAGGAGCACTCACAGCATAACATGTTCTGAATGAACATTTCAATGCCATGCAGTCACAATGTGATGATACATATCATTGTCCAACATAAAAATGTATAACAGTAACTAGGTACAGTGGTGTTTATGTAACATCAGTATATTCACATAATGTTGTCCCTGTCAGAAAGTGAACAGCAAGTGATGCATCTCCACTGACTAATGCTAATAACATCTGGATAAGCCACAAGCACCACTGTGGAAGTATTACCATAGTATGACAACCACCTATGCTAACTTATTACATCATCTGTATATGTGGTAAACAATCACTGAGATAAAAGGGATCATGGAGGTCTGTCACAATGTCAATGGACACGGGTCCCTATTAGATCATCAAAAATCCAGTTCATCAAATGGTATTTTCGGTGCTCTTACATTGAACATATCATTCATCGAACTGATCATAGTGAAACTGTGGTACAGTGAAGATCAGAAAATATGCCCTTTCCTCAATGTAGTGCAATGTCAGAGTTGCTATATACAGTTAGTGGGGGGGGGCACAGCCCCCCACAAGAGTGGAATTCAATGAATGGCATTTTCAATGTAATGCCATTCATTCAACAGAGTTTTCAATGATGTAATATAAACCCAATTGACACATTATCACCGTGGTACATATTGGTCATGCATTATAGTATAAGGTCCAACTATAGTAACAGGCAATGAATGTGGATGTTGAGCACATGAGCATCTGAGAGAAGACAATACATGGATATTTTCCAGAATGGCTGCACCACAGTAGAATTGTCAATACAAGTGTTGTGACATATCTGGTTATGTGAAGGCATTACATCATGTTCTTTCTGCATGGGATATGTGTGCCTATGATTACTGAAGTACATCAGCAGACAGCATGTTGTCTTATTCCCTCATGCCAGAGGATAACACTTGCTACATATGTTAGGTAAGTAACATGGAAACAAATGTCATCATTTCTCTGAGTGATAGCATTGCTATGTGACAAATTGTCATTGTTTTTAGTATGACGGATCAACATATATATGTGTACAAAGCCAATGTGCATGACAACAGTGTTAGTGACATGTGTGGTCACAATAACTCTGACACAGCTTACTCTGAGCAGCACTGGATGGATTTCAAATAATACCCAAGATCAGAAGCTAAACATCATTGTCTGAATCACAAGTGCCACATGACCATGTTGAGGTACACATGAGACAGTGCACTGTTAAGTGGATGACATCACCACTGTTTATAAGTTGGATGTTTATGCTAAAAAGTGTTTAAAGTACATACTGTACAGCTACACATCATATCTTTTCAGAACAGTATACACAGTATGAGGATGAAGGACCCACCCAAGCTTGACAACAGCATCTTATATATATAGTTACACAATGTACAAAGCACACTATCAAAGTCACACAACACTGGAGAATGCACTCTCCAAATATGATATGCTGCAGATGTTAGCATTATGTCATCATTATGTAGACAAAATGTTATTTTCTTTGATGATGCTAGGATTTGATAGTGTCACAGAGGGCCACTGTAATTCTATCCAATAATTACAAGTATGCATAAAGGTGGTTGTGAAGTGGCCAATGGTATATGATAGCAATAACTGTCACACTATGAAGCTGTGATGGAATTGAACCACCTACCAATCCACTTACACCATCTACACAGCACATTATTAGCAGTCAGTGCCACAGGAGAATATTGAATGTAGCTGAGATATATATCATCTATTAAGGGGTGACATCAGCAGTGCATTGCCAAGGAGATTTACGTACATGATAAAATTAGTTTTAGAGCCAATCAGGGCTTGTAAAAGTTGTCACTATATATGTGTATAAAACAATCATGACTCCATTGGGAGTCACACTTGCATAACTTAAGCACTGCTGTAGTCAAACATCTTACTTAGCTATTTACACATTTTTGAGAATAGTGTCAGACATAAAGGCACTAAAGAAATACATCTAACCTTTAAATAATTTCAGTTCACTTGCAAAACACTGACCTCATCAGTGTGTTGAACCAGGGGTGTAGGCAGACAATATAATGTTTTAATCATATGCTATTATTGCTGCCACACACAAAAAAACTACCATTTGAAGAATGGAAATGTTCTCCCCATCCCCACTTAACAAATGTTTGCATCACTTCCCCTTTAAAAACATTAAATGGCTATATTTTCACCCATGACACTGTTAAGCATTATTTTTTTTTAATCTGTAGACTTAGTATTGCTTAAAGAAGCAACGTTTCCTTTATGTAATGCATAGATAATTGACAGCATTACATTACAGACAGTATACATTGCTGCACCATGTGCAGCAATGAAGTTGTGGCTGTGAAAGTTGGACTTTGGGGATCACCTAGTCATCTTTGTATTTAAGCATATCCACCATATAGGTTAAATGAACACATGCTCACCTAACTGTAAACCACCACACACACACAATTTTAGCATGATTTGCATTGAATCTCCTACCTGTGTAGTTGCACAATCTGGAGAGCATTGTATTAGTCACAAGTACTCCAGAAGAAGTCTGATTTTTATAGAAGAGATTGCACACAGAATGTTTCTGTAAAAGTTGTTGTAAGGAAGCTGTGTACACATTTAAATACATCTTTGACAGGGGAAATGGAGACAGTAAAAGTCTTTATACATACACACACACACACACACACACACACACACACACACACACACACACACACACACACACACACACACACACACACACACACACACACACACTAGTTTTCCATGATGGGTATTGAGCCTCCTACCTATCTAGTTTACACAATCTAGAGAGCACTGTATTAGTCACAAGTGCACAGTTGACCTCATGAATATGTTTCATAAAAGTTGTTAGAGGGAAGCAGTGTATATATTTAATTGCATCCTCTGCAGGGGAAAATAGAGATAGCAACAGGTATTTTACACACACACACACACACATATACAGGTTTATTATGTTGGCTGCTGAACTACCTTTCTATCTAGTTTACTCAATATACAGAGCAGCATAATACTTGCAAGCACCACAGCAGAAGTCTGACTGTCTGGGGAGAGACTGCACTTTTGTCAGGATAATCTCATCAGTGTGTTTCATGCAGGATGTGTCCATATAAGTTGTATAAAGAAGCTGTGCACACATTTGAATGCATCCTCTTCAGGGGAAATGGAGACAGCAACAGGTATTACATGTACACATAAAAGTTTTCCATGATGGGAATTAAACATCCTATCTATGTAGCTTACAAAATTTAGGGGCTAGACAGCACTGTAATACTCATAAGTGCCACAGGAAAAGTCTGACTCTCAGGGGCTAGATTGCACTTTTGGCAGCATGACCTCATCAATGTGTGTCAGAGAGGATGTTACTGTAAAAACAGGGATAAGGGAGCTGTGGGAATAGTCAAATGTGTTTATCTCTGGAGAAGAGGCTACATCACCCAGAGATACACATTGTCTCACAAACATACACATCTTCAAGATGGATATTGAACTTTCTCACTACCTAGGTTAGACAATCTAAAGATCAAGCTACTATTTTCAAAGGCCTCAAGAAAAAGCTGTCTCTGAAGGGAGAGATTGTACTTTTGTCAGGATGACCTCATCAGTGTGTTTCAGAGAGGATGTTATGTAAAAATTGGGATAAGGGACTTGTGAGAATAGTTAAATATTGCTTATCTCAGGAAAAGTGGATACACCAGCAGTGATACCCACAGTCTCACACACAAGCTTTTAATGATTGGTATTGAACCTCGTACCTATCTAGCTTATACAGTTTAGAGAACAATGGAATACTCACAAGTGCCACATGAGTAGTCTGACTCTTAGGGACTAGACTGCACTTTTGCCAGGATGACCTCATCATTGTGTTTCAGAGAACTGTGAAAATTAGGATAAGGGAACTCTGAGAATAGTTAAAGATATTATTCTCAGGGGAAGTAGATATATCACCAAGTGATGCACACAGTCACTAGTCTTCCATGTTGGGTATTGAACCTCCTAACACTCTAGGTTACACAATCTAAAGAGCAATATACTAGTTGCAAGCCCCACAGGAGAAGACCAAAATACCTATGTGAAATTGGATATTGGAATATATGTAAAAATCAATGCTTGGAAGAGATAGTACAGTGCATCCTGGGTTGTGCAACAAATACATATGTGTGCATAGGTCAATGTAACATCCCTATCATTGTTACATGTAAGGATATAACTTGATAATGCAATGTAGATACTGTCCTTACTGAATATTGTATTACTGTGAGGTATATTGACATTTTCCACAAAATGGGATGATATACACATTGACTGTTGGACACTAATGGATTATCAACCAAAAATTCTGGTGACATCATATTGGGATGATTGTACACTTATATTGTTTCCATTCCTGCACTATGTGCATTGGCAAGGCAAACATACAAGTCATGCATAGGACAGTGCACTGCAGAGTGACAGTGATGGATATGGTGAGAATAGGTTAACGTAGCTGGTAAAAGAAGAACTATATATTTTTTTATCTCCTATTGTTTTCTTGTACTGTTTAAATGCAGTACTGGTAAGCTGATTTGTGCTGCGGATGGCAAAGTGTTAACATATGCATAATCATATACTCTGTGTTGCTTTATGCCAACTTCCACACAGAGAACTTTACAAGACAGCATTCACAGTAGGTAGCAGGCAGATTACTGTAGCAGCAGGATAATGATGTGATAAGAAAAGAGGTTTACCCAATATGTACAGAAACAGTAGTCAGATAAAACATCATGAAATATTTTGTCATCTGTATGTATCTGATCATTTTCAGCATGCCAATAAGTAATTTACACCTGAGTGTTATCTTAGCACAATATGTAGAAATTCATATTTGTGAAAGTTAATAGTAGATAGATTTCAGCAAACATAAATGTATATAATCATCTTTATTATCCTACTAGCCACTGTAATCCATACATCCAAATCTTTATCTTGTTTAAATTTACACTAAACTGAATTAATATGGCTTAGCACAGTGGCACAAGGTGAGGCAGAGTAATGCGGATTAAGGCAATGAAATCCAAAGATATTGCCATATGCTTTGTATTTCCATTTAGAGTACGTTGCATTTGTTGTCTGGTGCCACACATTGTACAGATGCAGAGGTGGAAGAATAGTAATAGAGAAGGGAGAAGATACATTGTCAGGGAGACATGGAGGCAGGGGCAAAATAAATTATCAATGACAACAATATGTAGCCAACAGGTGCACCTAAATCAGTGAAACAAATACAGTCATTAGCAATTAGGTATTATGAAAAAAAAAATCGCTACCCATTTGATCATTAGTTCATCATGCCATAAAGGAATTATTGCTTCCCACCAGTAAAACATCACTATTCAAGTCGACTAAAAACCTATGGAAGCTGGAGGGGTGAACAGAGAGAGTTACAGACAGATGCAGAGAGGAATAGTAAATATATGTGTTGGAGGATATGTAGGAAAATCTGTTTACTGTTTTAGTCTTACTTCTTAAACCATCATCAATCTGTCATGCTCTATACAATAAATTGATTACTATAGGTGTGTATAAGGGGTGGGAAAGTGCAATAAACATGAATACCTAACCAGGATAAGGTTGGCTTACTAAGTCTACCTGTTAGGCCTACAATGTTTTTGAAAATGGTATTTTGCTGCACTATTACAATTTTTTGTTTCAGAAATGTGTCATATATAGAGCAATGCAGATGTTTGCAATTAAATATATGATAGGAATATGAACTGTAATGAAGTAATAAACTGACATACAGCTGTAATCAAATCGATGACAGTTTGCCAAAACATCAGGCTATAAACAGGGTAATTATCTCAATATGCGACATAGAAACTCATAGTTTTGTACTTCTAGCAGCCTAGTAAATGTTATAGTAACAGTTCCACAGTACTACCTTTATTATGGCTTTACTTTGTATTTCCATAATGCAGCAGATTTAAGCACATTTGCATGACAGTAACCAGACCACTGCAGATTACATTGAGTTCTCCAGCTTTTGTAAGAAGTTAAACAACATTTACTGGCAAACAGCATTGTTGTGCTATGCCAAACTCTGCACAAATGTTGAGGATATAAAGTACATTTTTATGGGCCATTTCAGGCCATATGTGTACTGTGTCTGAATCTATTTTTGACCAGATTAAACAAGGGAAAAAGAAGTGGTGAAGACAGTGGTGAAAATGGAGTTGAAAAGCAGATGGTAGCACACTGGGAAAAGAATACAGGAATTTGCAGGAAGGTCTTGGGAGAGAATCATAGCTATCTACTTCTTCATGATGTCAATGTACAATTGTAGACACAATTTCCTGACTTTGCAGAGTCACCCCACCAGAGATAGGTGACAACAACAGAATAATGTTGTATGGCCAATTAGACCTAATCAATTGTTTCAGGATGACCCATAGGCAAAGTGGAGAGCTATATATGGGGTGTATTTTATTTTTTTGTGGGACAGGTGCCCATTCTTTTTTTTTTGTGAGAGAGAGGAATGTTGGGAAAGGTGCTTAGGAACAAGATGATAAGGTAGGTAGAGTAGGTTAGGAAGCATCCACACACACAATATATACAAGACAGACTGGAATGGTGATGGAGACAAAAGGTTGGAGGGCACCATGATTAAGGATGGGTAGGGGACATCATAGGTGCACTGACATCCAGCATGAGAACAGTGAGACTGTAGTCCTCACCCTCAGAACTGTCATCACTATCTCCTGCAGCAGCCTCCTGCATCACATGGAGATGGCATTATCTTTGCAATGCAACACAGGACCTTTTCAACCCTGTCACCAAGTGCACTGATGCCTCTCTGCATTCTATCCTTTTCCAGCTCTATCAGCTGTTGCCAGGTGACAAAGTCACCACCTTCATTAGTACTGCTCCCAGAGGGTAACAGTACATGAACAGCCAGTACAGAGTTGCCTGACATACTTGAAGCAGGTAGGGCAGGGGTTGTGGAGGCAAACAAGTTGTGACCTTGAAGTGCTGAGTGTCTGTGCTGCCATCAGTGGAGGTATGGCAGGCAGAGCCGCAGTGATTGTATACCTCTCTGTGATGTTGATGATTAATTTTCAGCAGCAAGTTATGTAAACAGCAGATTGTTATTAAATTATAAACCCTCCCTCCAAAAAAGAGACAAGTATGGGGGAGACAAAAATAAGAGATAATTAGATATGCTATGTAACAGTACTATATATGTTAAACAACCTTTTATTTGACAATATATAAACAGCTATGATAATTTACTATTGTATACCTTTGCAACATCCATATATGATAGAAAAGTACATTTTTGTTAACATATATACAAATATCATTGCTCGTATATAAGAAACAGCTGGTTTTATTTCAATATGACAGACTGGAATTATGCATTCTAACTTAATAATCACAATTACCATAATGTAATTCTTTCTGACAGGCTGCTGTTAAGATCTTATACGCAGTCATCAATTTAAAAATAATAAAAATTGTTTCTGGGTACTGAACCCAAACACACTGTAAAGCTGGTATTGTAATTGCCTAATCCAATAAGCAACAGTTATTGAGGAAGGCATGCATGCTTGAAATGAATGATGAGGTATGCCGGCTTGAGATGCCAGTACTTGAGGGAATGAAAATAATATTATGGCTTTAATTTTTACTTGATTCATACTTACCCTGTGCCTCTCTGAGGTGAGTTAATGTCTCCTGGTTTACATCATGGTCTGCAGCAATCTCCTGTGCACCTGTAGAGAACACGAAGAAATAAATCTATATGAAAACATAATGAGTAACTGTGTTGGCTGGCTAGATAATTACTGTCATATTACAGACAGGTCATGGGTTAGTACACTTACATAACTGGAGGATGTTTCCAGTCCTACATTCAGCTGCCAATTGACTTAACAGGTCCGGCTGGTGCTTTTTAGAGTCACTATAATGGTGATGACATTGTTCCCTGACCCCGGTGTGTGTGATGCCAGTTGCACTGGAGACAGCCTTGGCTAGGCTGTTCCAAGCCACAGCCTTATACTTATACCTGATATAATCCCCCTGCAGCAGCCTATGGCTGTAGCACATAGGTTCATAGGTTCATAGGTTCATGGTATAGGTACTAGGCTATCTGTCCAAGGGCATTTATAAGCCTAGCCAGAGTGTGTTGGCTTCTATCTCCCTTTTAAATTAGTTTCCTGAGCCTCTGTCCAGCAGGGCCATTGAAGTGATCCCAGCGGTAAATTTACGATTTCCCATCCACTCAAGATTTCTCTTGAAGAGAGTCAGTGAGGGGCTTTGCCTAACATAGATTGGGATTCTATTCCAGAGTGAGGGAAGTCTCTGGGACAGGAATCTATCCCTCCAGCATGTCCTATTTATTGTTGTGCTGAGGTTTAAATCCCTAGAGTGTGTGGCTCTAAGAGATTTGGTTTTCTTGAGATGGAGCATGTTCATTAATTCCGGGTTTGACATGGCCTTGTATGTCAAGCAGAAATCACCTCTGAGTAGGCGGTAAGCAACCGAGTAGAGCTAGAGTTTCTTTAGTAGAGCTGCATAGGGCATCTGTTTGAGGCCCCCGATCCTCTTGGTGAGGTACTTCTGCAGTCTTTCCAGCTGTTGCAGGTGTCGAGTAAGGTACATCCCAAATGGGGCATTGTGCTCTATTATGGGCCTGATGACTGATGAGAAGAGGGGCACAATGACCTCTCTTGATCTAGATGTGAACCCTTTCGTGATTAGTTGGCTACATAGAAGGATTTTCTAACCACTTTGGCAATGTGATTATCAAAGGAGAGGTTGCTATCTACTTAGGTACCCAGACCCCTAATTACATCTTCCGCACTTAGTGGATTACCACCTATGTGGTAGTTCGTGGGCACTTTGTTTTTCCCAAAGGGGATGACTATACACTTTTTGGCATTTAGCTCGAGGCCATGGTTCTGACACCAGGTATTCATCTCAGTGAGATCCTTCTGGAGGATGTCTGTGTCAGCCAGTCATTTATGGCCCCCCAGTTTGCAATCATCTGCAAACTTGGTCAGCCATAGTCCTCCCATGCTTACCTGTACCTCAGAGAAGTATATACCGAACAGGAGGGGTCCCAGGACTGAGCCCTGTGGGACGCCACTTGTAACCGGTTTAGAGTTGGACATGGCACCTGCAACTCTGTTCTATCCATGAGCCAGTTGGCAACGCATCTCATGACATAGGGGTTAATGTTCTAGCTGGTAAGCTTGTCTATAATGCCAGAGTGGGGAATGGTGTTGAAGGCCTTTGTGAGGTCCAGGTAGGCTGTGTGGACTACCTTTCCCTCATCTATGGCCTTGGTAACTGTTTCAAAGAAGTCAACTAAGTTAAGGAGGCATGATCTGCCTTTAACAAAGCCGAACTGGGTAGGGTCCAGTGTCTGGAGGTTCCCAATGTCTCTGTTAATGAGTTCCATGATGATGCACTCCATAGCTTTGCAGACCAGGCTAGTCAGGCTTATAGGGCAATAGTTCCCAGGATCCATTGTGGCACCACCTTTGTGGAGTGGGATAACTGTTGCTGTATGCCATTCTTTGGGTACATAGCCTGTGGTAAGGCTGAGTTTGAACAGTGAATTTAGGTGAGGGTTTAGTTCATTTTGGAGCTAGTGTAAGACGCAGCCTGGGATACCATCCGGTCCCATTGATGCTGTGTTTTTGGCTTTGGAAATGGCTGTTTTCACCTGTGTGTCTGTGATGTCTGGGGCTCTACATTCTTCTGGGATGGACACGGGCCCTTTTGGGGGTGAGGGGGGGTGGGTAAAGTTTGCACTGAACCTGTCAGCCAGGATGTTGGCAATGTCAGTTAGTTCAGTGTATTTTTTGCCATTTTGCACTAGCTCAGAGCAGATCTGAGAGTTGCCACCTAGATTCTTGACATAGCTAAAGAAGGCTTTGTGATTATCTTTAGAGTCTTTGGCAATTTTTCTTTCAAGGCTGGCCTTAGGTGATCTTATGAGGGATCGTATTTTCTTGCTAATACTGATCAGGAATACCTACCCTTTTTGGGATTTTGCTCTGTCATGTAATAGTTTCCTCCTTCTGTTGTATAGCTTATTTATGGCCGGGGTCCACCAGACTGGTTTCCTCTTTTTGGAGGAGTGAGTCTTGGTTTTACTTGGGATGGTTCGATCCATGCATTCCTGTAGGTGCTTTTAGAATGCATTTGTAAAGGATTCTGAGGTTTGTGCAGCATTATCCTTTATCAAGGGGGATTTGAAACTTTCCACCTTGGTTTTGAGAAGTGTGAAGTTTGCTTTTGAAAAGTTTTTCACAGTGGTTTCCTTGACAGGGGGTGGGGTCGAGATGTGGATGTCCACTGTGATGAGTTTATGGTCTGATCTTACCAGTGACGGGTTTATCTATGGTGTGGAATATTGATCCCCCATGTTGGTGATGATCCAGTCCAATATGTTGTCACCTCTTGTGGGAGTGGTGACCAGTTGTTCCAGGGCATTTGAGTTTATAAACTCTAGGAAGTGTTGGGCAAAGGAGTTAGTACTTGAGTAGTTTTCCCAGTCAATGTTTGGGTAGTTGAAATCACCCAATATCATGGTGTTTGGTAGGACCTTCATATTTTCCAGTGTTCTCAGGAATGCTGAGTGGGGGTCCTGAGACAAGGTGGGTGATCTGTAGCAAGCTACAATCTGAAAAGCAGCTTTGTCCACTGTTAGTTGCACATGGATGGTCTCCGAGGCCTCATGCTGTGCCACTAAGCTGGAGGTGTGGGTATCCTTGATAAAAATGGATACACCCCCGCCTTTTGTATTTCAGTCCAGGTTCTGGGGTCGAAAGGTATGGTATGAGTTATAGCCTGGTAGTGCTGGGGTGCTCTCTGGAGTGATTGAACCAGGTTTCTCTTACTGCACAGATATCAATTATCTCCATACTGTGGAGTGCCTCGAGTGCATGCATTTTGAGGTTTAGACTTCTGGCATTGAGTAGCATTACCCTCATTTTTTGGTTTCTTGTGTTGTTTATGGAGGTGGGTTTGTCTTTTGAGCCTTGCCTAAAAAAGGCACTATGGGGGTGGCAAGAGCCTTAGCCAGTATTCGAAAGCCTAAGGGTGACAGGTGCAAGCCATTTCTGGTGAAACAACGTGGCTTGTCGAGCATGTCATCCCAGGCTGACAGACACTGGATCCCCTTTGAATGACACCAATAGCTTAGCCAATTGTTAAAATTGATCATTTTATATTTATACTGTGGCATCATTCTTGGTGAGGGCAAGATGCTATTCAGGGTCAAGGTCATACTGGCCTGGGCTACATGATCAGAGAGCTCCTCTATGTCTCTTTTCATGTAGTCCAGGGAGGTATGTCTCAGGTTGTTCACACCAACACGGACAATGACAGAGTCATATTTGTACCTGTTTTGGAGTGACCTGAGTGCTTGTGTTATGTGGTGGATCCTGGCACCCGACAGGCAACTTACAGTAACCTTCTCCTTGTTCAGTCTAGTGAGTGGGACATCAGTGTGCCTGACAATAGAGTCACCTATTACTAGTGTATAGGGTGTGTTATTTAGCCTTAAGGGCTGTGATTGCATGGCACACTGACTTTGTGAAGTATGTGATACATGGTTGGTGTTGGGGGGTGGAGGTTGCTTGGATGTCTGCTTTAGAGGTCTCTGCTGCTTTGGCAGATTTTTGTTTAGAGCCTCCGAGTATGTTTTTGTGTATTTATGTGTGTTGTTTGCTGGTGCAGATATGACTGGTTTATGTGAGACTGGTAGTGTGGTGCAAGTGTTTCTCTTCTCCTCATGACTGGCTGTTCCAGTCTTGGGTTGAGAGAGCTTGGCCTCCAGTTTGGCTGTATAGTTGCATCTCTCACATACATTTGTGTTTGTGGAGGAGAGGTTTGTCTGTGTACATGAGGCAATTGTAACATTGCCTCAAGATGCCCAGATTCACCAGCTGGACTGGAGAGTACACCTGAAACTGCCCTTTGGACATGCCTGAACAGATAAAGTGAACTGTTTTACTGATTGTCTGGTAGGGACGAATAGAGAGCCCTTTTCTTCTGTATAGTATAGGGGGGTGTAGTGCGAGCATTTATTAGTGCTTACTAAGAGATCTGAGCAAGTGCTGGACTGTAAAAGGAAAGGTTAGAGTTCTTAAGTTGAGAGTTTGACTAGTTCCAAGGGAAAAATTGAAGAGAAGACTTAGTGGAGCCAGGAATAGTTTAACCCTAGCTAACCAGTGCTTCGTGGTGTGCAAAACCATGCAAATGCGGGTTTTAAAGCAGGGAGATGAAAGAGATAGAAATTAGCCCAAAATGGCCAATAAACTACTAGTTGCTGGGCTGAGACCACTCCTTCAGGGACAGATAAGCTGCTCAAAGCTCCTCACTCTCACTGGTGAACAGAGAAACTTCCTTCTATCCAATTAAGTTATGGGTAACACATCACAAGGAGTGCCAAATGTATCCTAGACTCCTCAACATATCACCTTTGTTCTCTAAATTTAGCACCATTCTTTTCCTCACCAGCCATGTCTGCAAAAATCAACTTTATAAAATATGTCACAATTAGCACCTAATTTGGATCTCATATGTTACTGGTATTGCACAAACATGCACAGCCTTGCCAACTGCTTTTGTGGGATTGTAAGTTGGTGTTCCCCTTGACAGACACATTGGCATTACTTGCAACAGATACCAGTAAAGGTGTGAAACATGGCACTGAAATGTGACATGTATGATGCTCCAGCCTTTAACTCAGGTTCCAGTGTTCAACTATGGACTGCTTACTGGCATGGCTTTTGAAGGTTGCACTTTGGAAGGAGAAATATGAGAAAATTCTTTCATATCAGTTTGGGGCTTACCCAATGTTTAATATTACTGTAACAGCTGGGAAATAAACACATGGGATAAAGGAGGCAAACAATTACAGCTTAATGTTTTAACTGACATTGCCACAGGTGAGCTAACTTTACACATTGGACATTTGACATTCACTGATATCTGAATGAACACAGATACACTTCAAAGCTGCCTAGTTGTGTGTGGTTGTAATCCTGTCTTGGAATGTATTCCTGTGTAAAAGTCATTCTTACTGCAAGTAAATATGGTTCACATGGATGCAGTTGAATGTGATGTTCAATACAGGGTGGTTTATATTACATACATACTTGAGAGAATATAAGGTTCCTAAACACATAGTTGGGATATGTGATGAGTCATAATAATTACAACAAATGTATTGATGTATTGTGCCAATCATACATATGCAAGTGATTTTGGAAAATATGTCTGTTAGGGGAGGGTGTGCATCCAAGTGGCTGGAGAGATACTCCATCTTCTGGTGTTAGCATATATGGCCATGCAAGATACTGCTCCTGCACTGCTCTGTAAGTGATTGCAGTGTCCACACACAGATATAGTAAGTCAAGGGGTCATGATTCTGGACATAGTCCTCATGACAACTCATCTACAGACATTGCTCACATTCAGGTAGCACCCCAACTTCTAGCCAAAGCCATGGAAGTACCAGTGCAATTCATGACAGACTTGGTGCTCTTGTTCAGGGGAGATGACGCTGAATGTCTGCCATGTACAGCTCACACCTGTACAAGATGCCATGATGTTGTGCTAGCACAGTGCTTGATTGTGTTAATGTAGACACACACACAGAAAAAAACGAATTCACTTGCTCATACCACTTCACACACACATGCAAACTATCTAAACAGTACGGTTGAGTGCTAGACATCTGTTGTTACTGGCCTTGAACACTGTATATCCTGGAAGATACACTGGTTTCTTTCTCACTACTCACATGCACTCTCACTTCTTTGGTGTCAGACTTGTCCTTCTACCCCCAGACTTGACCTTTTACCCCTCCCACCCTGTGCAAATGATGATGACTGTGCCCTGCCCTTTTCAGGTGTCTTTGTGACTTAAGGTTGCATATAAGCCTGATGCTTGCTAATTCATAGGATTGAATTTATTAGTATATATTGCATATATGAAGTTGTTGATTTCTTGTTCCTACTTGTGACTACTAACTGCTATATAGTTGTACCGCATCATATTACAGTTAGTATTGTTATTACAGCATTGGAAACATGAGGTACTTCAGTCTTTCTTGGTATAGTTGTGCAAATGAGGATTTAATCGATCTGTTCTATGTATTGTGGATGGTGGTCAATTGAAATGCTTGATGCAAACTAGTACTTCTAACATGTACCTGTTCTATTGCAAACATCTTATAGAGGAGATATTACTGGCATAACCTAACACAAATAGGACAAAAGGCTCTGCTTAGAGGCATGCACATATTTCCTTAGGAGAGTAATCATTTATATATTTTTTAACAGGTTCTACACTTACTTCTCATTACTGCAGGCAACAATTGTGTGCTTGAGGTTGTCCCTGTCTGATGCTATCAGAACACAGCCATTACATGGTTAAGTAAAGGTTGTGGTACCTGACATACATCATTTTTCCTATGTGGATGTGCATGGGATGTTGGGCTTTGAGCTATCTAGTGATTATGTGTGCTATCCTTTGACGTTTAGCCAGAGCCAGGACATACTGTGCACACCTCCTTGTGTGAACACCATCTGCAGCTGGTGGTTCTCCCTCGGACTCCTCATCTGTACCTGCTGCTGGCCCTGCTTGTGGTCCTTTAAACTGTGGTTCTGCCCATTGTTCTCCTTACTGAAGCTATTTCCTGAGAATGATACTGGTTAATATGGCACAGACAGTATTTCAGCACAGGTGCCTGGGTCATACTGCAGTGCATTTCCTAATGTGTGTAGAAACAGGAACCTTGATTTAAGCAAACCAAACACATGTTCCATGATATTCCTAGTTTGAATGTGGGCCTCATTGTATCATTACTTAGTTAGGTTGTGTGGGTGTCTCATGGGTGTCTGCATTTCCCAATAGATGACCTTGAGGGATGTCACTCCTAGTAATCCTGGTGTACAGTTTACAAGTTTGCCATATGTGTGAGTTATGAAAACTGCCTGGATTACTGTAGATGATTCCATGGGCATTACAGACAACATAACAGTTTATAGAGTCAAAACCTTTTATCTTTATGTACCTCCTTCCCAGTTCCCTGGGTAGGTAATTTATTTCCATGTGTGTGAAATCAATTGCCCAAACCTTCAAGGAAGTGTGTTATTGCATAAAAGTCCTGCATGGTTCTTGCCCTTTCTTGTGGTGTTTATAGGAAACAGATATGCTGACTTGCATGTAGTAGAATTGAATTTAAAAACTGATGTAATATTCTAGAGGCTTATGTTTGTGATTCTCCTAATATATCTCCTGTGGATCTCTGAAAAGTATCAGTGGCTAGTATACGTAATGGTAAACATACTTTTGTTTCCACTAGCATGGGTTCTCCACAATTTCGTTGTGGCCTGAGGTACGGGTGGCAGAGGTTGCATATTTCCTCCAGTGTTTCCCTGTCCATCCTGTATCTGTCAACAATTTCTGTTTCATGCAGTCCATTGTAAGTTAAAAAGGGGTCTAAACACCCTTCTTCTTGCCCAAGACCTGGCAGCAGCAGGACCATGATTGAAAGCCTGTTGCACATGCATCCTAATAACAGCAGCAGCAATCCCTAACATGTTTTTTTTTTTAAGCGTGACCGTGCCTGTATTCTAAAAGCTTTTGATGCACATGGCAAAAGCCTGCACCAAGTGTGCATAATTGGTTTATAGTTGCCTGAATGGCCATGTTGGATTGGTTAATCAGCATGTACTTCAGCGTGTTATGCTTTTATTGACTTATTCTGCCATTTCCCATTGTTTGGTGGCTCAACAAGTTGTGTAGAGCCACTTAATGAATACCAAATAGTGTGCTATCTGCTGCCAAGATGATCACTACACTTTGTGTAGCTGTTAAATGAATCCTGTCCATAGTATAATGCAAGATAGAATGACATGATAATGCCATTAAAAGTGTTTTTGATATATAAAAGGACAAATTAATGATTGTATTAGGGGAGTAATTATTTTGAAGTGAATTTCGTGCACAATTCATTTATTTTATGGCAATACCAACAATTTCATACTGGGCTCACTACTGAGCAGTTACATCGGGGTGAATGGTGTAAAGTTATTGGTGCAATACGACTGTCAAAATATGATTTTCTGTCAGTTAGAGCTACAGTACAAGAATGATTCACACAGTGTAATTGTACATATTAATAACATGCATAAAGGGAAGCAAAGTGCATTTTTGAATCAAACATACTTTCTGCCAAGTATACCAGAAGTAATTTGTATATATAAAAGTCATATGTGCTTTGAATGAACACCACCATGTGACATTTCATACAGTAAGAACTTTACAGAGTGATTTGCTTTTAAAGTAACTGGCTTTATTATCCCTAGCTGCAGATTGAGCTGGGTATATGACCAGTTTTAATTCTACTATGGGAAACTGATGTGTTGAAGGGACTACAGTAGAGGGTTGATTATCCGAACATTGATTATCCGAAATGCCAATCATCTGAATGCAGCCTTCCAAAGTTTTCAGGTAGGAAAAATCATAAAGTCTGAATGTGTAAATGGTATACGTATTCGGTTGTGTGTATTTTTTGAGCTTGTAGCCTACTCGTGTGTGAAAAATATACTTTATGGTCCACTGTAATCACTGAATGGTTGAAAAGTAATTCACTGCATGTAAAAAAAGCAAGATTTTAGAAGTTTTTATCCAGTTCAATGTATGTTTGATTATCTGAACAGTTTGATTATCCGAACTACCCTAGGTCCCAATTAGTCTGGATAATCAAATCTCTACTGTATACTTTATTGTAACATTAACAACACAGAAAATGTCAGAAGACATTTCTATATTACATTACTCAGCCATGGTGAATGCATTTGTGTTGTTACACAGTTTAATTACACCTGAGAAACCTCTGAAACACATTTTAATGAGATAGTAAAGATTTTAGAAAGATAACTTACCTGAAACAATCAGTAATTTTAGAGCACTTCATATTTTATAAAAGGAATTCAAAGTGAGATGAAAGTGTATTTGACTATGTTCCTGGGTTTTATGGTCTGGTAGTATTGTGTCTATTCTGAAGGAAATTAATGAAATGTTAGGAGACAAATTAGTCAATGTTGTGTAAGATAAAATACACGAAACATGCTATTGTCTAAACAAGACATAATACTAGACATGGAACTGAAGAGAGCCATGTGTATGGCATCTTGAAAAAAACAATGGAAAATCTAAAAGATATCACCATTCACAATGCACCACTGGTGCTTAGAACTGATCTGTAATCATTAGTCATCACTTTTGGTATGTTAACACAATCCCTACCACTTCTTTACCTAAAACAATTCATCTATACAGCAGTCCATGTTGGGAACTAAATACATGATGGTTTGCTTCAGAGCAAATCTCTTCTGTTGTACATTACGGCAAATATATACATAATTATAGTTGTACATTCTTGCCTGCAGTGTTATGAAGAATTGATTGTAAATATTGTAAAACTATACATACAAACTGCATAATTAAATTATTTCCATAAACAGTAAATGCATTCACCTACTCATCTACCTTCTTTGTACATCTTTCTTCATTGCATCTTGAGATGGCTATTTATTTGTTGTTTCTCATAATATTGCTTTAATCAGTAATATATACTTAATGGAGCTTTCCTTCCTGGGCCTCAATTTAAAGGTGCAATGCCCAGTTAAACAAATGCAAATATTTTCTTTTCATTGCTGACTGGGTTAGTTCCACTAGGGTAGTAGTCATTGTTCAGGGAAGACCTGAGGTGGTATTTCTTCTTCTAGGGAAATTTGTCCAGGGTATCAGGAAACTTCTACTCTTTTCATTAGGTGCCAAGGGATTTTTTTTACATTCATCTGAGTTACCAGCAACTTAAGCAGACGGGACCTCAGTTTAGCATCACATCCAAATGATGACATGCTCAGGAGTGCAGCACCCTCCTAATGCTGCAATGCACTGTGAACAATCCAATCACTTAAACTGGGAATAGAACCCACAACCTTTTGGTCTTCTAGGACAAAACGCAAGTGTGCTACCTGTTTTATCATGGACACTAGCTACATAAATAAATAAATAAGTGGGTAAATAAATAATCAGATAAATACATACATAAACAAAGGTAGGAGATGCCAGTGCAGTAAAATGCGGCTGAGTTTGCCATTAATCAAGTTAACTGTAAAAGCACGTAGAAACAAATTTGTTTTTGTGCTGGGAAAGCATTATATCATAAATGAGATTGCTGATCTATAGAGACATACATACTATAGAAAATGCTGTAGGACTGGGTATTCTGATCATCTGTGCAGACTGTTATATATTAAAAGTAAATTAAATAAACAGATGAAACATAACTAAGAATAAAATACAGCAGAGACCACAGGATATGCACAAAGTGACTCGTACAGACAGAAAAACTTAGAGCAGGAGCATTGAGAGTGAAAGAGAAATTGTACAACAGAGAGTACATCGAAAGTGTATGGTGGTTCTTGTAAGGACTACATACAATTGCATAGGTCACCTCAGAGGCATCAGGATGAAACTGAACAGGAACTGTGTACTGAGCAGCACTAATTACTATTTCTGTAACACACAATAAGAACACTGTTTTTGTATGTGCCACTGGAGGAGTCATCTTCCAATTAATAACTTATACTGGTGGGAATCTGGCTATAAAGGATGCTTTCAACATGTAGGACACACATGCTACAGCTCCATGAGTGGAGTCAGGCATGGCCACCATAGTTTGGCAAAGAATGAATACAAAATATTGACCTAAACTGGTATTTCAGTAATATCTCCTGAATTTCTTGATTAATGTGGATGTTAAAATATTCACCACAATAATGGCTAATAGATTAAAACCTATTATCTCAAACATTATTTCACCTGGTCAATCAGGTTTTATCCAATTCAGACAAACCTGTGACAACACACTCACTTTAGATGCCTTGATAAAATTTCTCAGGAACATCATAATCCCATGTTTGTCCTCACAGTAGATGCATCTAAAGCATTTGGTAGACTTAACCTAGAGTTTTTCCTTTCAGTTTACTTACTTTGGCTTACCTACTACCTTTATTAATCACAAAACGTATTAAGCGCTTTTGTCCCTACAACCTGGGACTTCATCAAAATACAATTAAACCATAAGCAAGTAACATTTAAATACCACTCCTCTCCTTAGGATAGGATCATGAACCAACCAATCACTACCCTTCACAATGATGTCAGTAAATGCTCCAGTTAGAACTTCAACTAAATAAAGAAGACAATACTTAATTGGGTTAAAAAATAGATAAAAATATATTCACAAAAGATCCATATTTGTACCAGCAACTGTGGAATCAATAAAAATATAATATCATATAATATAAAATAATATCATATAATATCTCAACAGACTTTTTAAAAGCATTAAACTATTACAACACTTATGTGTTTTATTATCTTACAGTGTTCTGGTTTGCACAACACTGTTTTAGTAATCATTTATCTACTACCTTTGTTCAAATAGGTAGGACCCTCTATACTAATGTTTATACCTTATTATACATAAACAAAACTAACTCTTCTCGGATTAATGTTAGAATTGGAACAAGACAAGGGTGTCCTCTATCTCAGTTACCTGTTTAACTTATATATTGAACCCTTACTTTTATATATTATTCAGAAAATAAAAATGGAACAAGACAAGGGTGCCCTCTATCTCAGTTACCTGTTTAACTTATATATTGAACTCTTACTTTTATATATTACTCAAAAGCCTATCACCATATACCAATACCTTATAACACCAAAATTGCTCTCTCAGCTTTTGCAGATAATTTAAATCTCTATTTTACTTTACCAAGTTCTGATATTCTGAAATTTTTAAATTCAATTCAAAATGTTCTAACTACAAACTAAACCTTGACAAAATCTGCCATTTTCCCTAATTTCTCCAGATCTACTTTTATTATACCCCAGGTCAACTGATATTAAAATAAGACATTCCCTGAAATATTTAGGAATCTTCTTTCAGTAAGATCCCAACATTTTCTATCAAAATAATGTTACCAATCTGTGGTTAACCCTACGTCAGGATTGTATCAATTGGAACAAACTCCAACTACCTTTCCTATCAAAGTGACAATTGTTAATATGAATATCTTACCAACGCTACTTTATATTTTCACTAACTCTCAGGTGACAATCCATAATAATTTCTTTAAAAGACTTCAGTCTACCCTTGCGAAATTTATATGATCAGTTAGAATTTCTTACCAAACGTTGATATGTCCTAAAGATAAAGGGAGATTAAATCTTCCTGACTTCAAATTATACTATGATATAATTAACAGTAGCAGACTAATAGTAATAGCAGACTATAACTGAAGTAAAACCTCAAGGTTCCCTCCTTGGATAGAACTACTTCATAATTATTAGGTCTCTTGACTTTAACCCCAAAGCTCTCCCCTTTTTGAATAAAATGAGTCTGCAGTATTCTAAACTACACACTTCCTTAAAGAACAATATAATTATCTTACAAAAACTAATTGAATCTTTAAAGTTATCCAGTGCTTTCTCAGCCTTACAACCATTACACCTCAACGCAAACTTAAAACTTAATAACTTAATGTTAAACTTAAATTACTTCCCCCAATTAAAGGAGAAGCAAATGCTCAACTTCTACACCTTCTAACACCAATCTATCTCAAACTTGAGAGCTTCACTGAATCTCCCTAAAACAATTAAGAGATATATGTTCCAAAATCTTATTTAACCCTAACTTAGATGATAAAGACATTAAAACTTGTCAAACTCTCTGGACTGTATTATCAGTGAGGAAGAAAATGATCTCTAACACATATAAATTAATCGTTTCAGCCATCAAAATGAAGTCCTCTTCTCGAAATACTGGACCAACTTATATCCGGCAATCTGAAATAATCAAATAATTGAATCTTTCCATCTAACTTCTAAGTCAATCCCCTTCAAAAAACTCAGCTAAACACAACTTATAATTATTAACAATGCATATCTTACCCCTACCATCATAAACAAATTTAACCCTTCATTCCCCCCTTTCTGCACGTACTGTGATTTACAAAGAGGTGATCTGCTCCACATTTTTTGGAGTTGCAAATATTCCTATAAACTCTGGTGCTCCCTGAGAGTTAGACTCCATAAGATGGGTTATGAAAAGCCACCCTTTCATGGGAATTCATCATTCTACATATTCCTCCACCTGGTCTGACAAAATTTCAAACTCGCATTATAATTACATTATTTACCTTAATTAAACTTTATATTGCACTGAACTGGAAAGATAGACCCTTGCTTACTTGGAAAGGGTTCAAACAAATGAAAATTAATTACTTATCAGCTCATAAACTTTTAATGTTTAATTTAAATGCTTCTCCACATTTTATTGAATACTAGAATATACTATTTGACCTCGAGCTTCTGGTGTCATTCAAAGGGGATCCAGTATCTGTCTGCCTGGGAATGACATGATCGACAGACCACAATGCTTTGCCAGAGATGGTCTGCACCTGTCGCCCCTGGGATTCAGGTTACTGGCAAAGGCTCTTGCCACCCTTATAGTGACTTTTTTAGGCAAAGTTCAAAGGACAAAACCACCACCGTAACAGGTACAAGCATGCAAAATCTGAAGGTAATGCTACTCAATGCTAGAAGTCTAAACCTCAAAATGCACTCTCTCGAGGCACTCCTAGAAATGGAGAACATCAATATCTGTGCAGTAACTGAGACCTGGTTCAAGGTTCCAGAGAGCACCCCTGCAATACCAGGCTACAACTCTTACCACACTTTTCGGTCACCAAACCAGGATCGAAACACTAAAGGTGGAGGAGTGTCCATATTCCCCAAGAATATTCACACCACCAGGTTAGTTGCCCAACACAATGCATCTGAAATTCTCCAGGTGCAACTAACACTAGGTAAGACTGCAATCCAAACTGTAGCTTGCTACAGATCCTCCACCATGCCCCTAGATTCTCACTTCACCTTTCTAAACATACTGGAAAATATTAATATACAACCAAACACCCTAATACTGGGTGATTTCAACTACCCTGCCATTAACTGGGAAAACTACTCCTGTACCAACACTTTTCCCCAACGGTTTTTGGAATTCAAAAATTCCAATGCCCTGGATCAACTAATCCATAGTCCCACCAGGGGCTCCAATATCCTAGACCTGGTCAATACCAACATGGGAAATCGATGCTCCACACCTATAGTCACCCCCTCATTGGTCAGGTCAGACCATAAGCTAATCACCCGTAACATCCACATCCCACCCCCACCCCCCCAGTAAGGAAACCTCCATAAAAAACTTCTTCAAAGCCAACTTCATGCTACTCAAGTCACAAGTTACAAACTTCATGACACCCATGCAGACGGGAACTGAAAGTTCGACTGCTGAGTCTTACACTAAGGCACTGTACGAGCACATCCAGTCATGCATGAATCGTGCCATCCCAAATAGAACCAAGATGCTCTCCTCCAAAAAAAGGAAGCCAATCTGGTGGCACCCTGCCATAACCAAACTTTACAACAAAAGGAAGAAACTGTTGCAGAAAAAAGGAAAATCTCAGGATGCAAAAAACTCCCTTACCAGCCTCAGTAAGAAGCTGAGATCCCGCATAAAATCCTCCAAAGCTAGTTACGAAAATAAACTTGCCAAAGATTCCAAAGACAACCACAAGGCATTCTATAACTATGTCAAGAATCTAAATGGCAATGCTCAGATCTGCTCTGAACTGCAACAGAATGGCATTAAATATACTGATCCCAAGGATATTGCCAATATCCTGGCAGATCGATTCAGTGCCAACTTCACCCCTTCTCTCACCCTCTACATGGCCCATCTCAATACCGGAAGATTGCCAAATTCCGGTAATAACAGCCACACAGGTAAAACATCCACTCTCCAAAGCTAAGAATACAGCATCCATGGGACCAGATGACATCCCAGGCTGTGTACTACATGAACTACAAAATGAATTGGCACCTCACCTAAGTGTCATGTTTAATCATATCTTCACCTCAGGCTTCATGCCCACTGAGCAGCGCACAGCTACAGTTATCCCACTCTAAAAAGGAGGATCCATCTTGGATCCTGGGAACTACCGCCCCATCAGTCTGATGAGCCTGATCTGCAAGGCCATGTAATGTATTATCATGGAACTTATAAACAAAGACATTGGCAACCTTAAAACACTGGACCCCACCCAGTTTGGGTTCGTGAAGGGCCGATCTTGTCTCCTGAACCTGATTGACTTCTTTAAATAAGTCTCCAGAGCCGTGGATGAGGGTAAGGCAGTCTACACAGCCTATCTGGACCTCACCAAGGCCTTTGACAGCATCCCCCACTATGGAATCATAGATAAACTTACTAAGCTGGGCATTAATCCCTACGTCACTCGATGGGTTGCCAATTGGCTTACTGACAGAACCCACACTGTAAAAGTAGCTGACTCCAAATCCAGCTCCAGACAAGTGACAAGTGGAGTACCTCAGGGTTCAGTCCTGGGACCTCTCTTGTTTGGCATCTACTTCTCTGAAGTACAGGCCAGAGTGGCTAACAAAGTTTGCAGATGACTGCAAACTGGGAGCCATTATTGAATCCCCAAATTATGTCGATATTCTACAAAAGGGCCTTACAGAAAAGATGCCTGGTGCCAGAGCCATGGGCTCAAGCTTAATGCCAATAAATGTATAGTTATCCCCTTTGGGAAAAAACATGTACCCATGAATTACCACTTAGGTGACAATACACTAATCACAGAAAGTGTGATAAGAGATTTAGGGACACAGGTGGACAGTGGTCTCACCTTTAATAACCACATCGCCACAACAGTCAGGAAATCCTTCTATGTGGCACACCTCATCACTAAGGGCTTTTCATCCAGAAAAAAAGAGTTCATTGTCCCACTGTACTCATCCCTCATTAGACCCATTATAGAATACAATGCCCCATTTGGTATGTACCTCTCAAGACATCTGCAACAACTGGAATGGTCACAGAAATATCTCACTAAAAGAATCACAGGCCTAAAGCAGATACCCTATGCTGACCGCCTTAAAAAACTCCAGTTATACTGTGTCACATATCGTCTACTCCGAGATGATCTCTGCTTAACATACAAGGCCATGTCAAACCCGGAGCTGTTGGACATGCTACACTTAAAGAAATCCCAATCCCTCAGAGCCACACACTCCAGGGATCTAAACCTTGTCATCACAATAAACAAAACATGCTGGAGGGATAGGTTCCTGACCCAGAGACTCCCCATACTCTGGAATAGACTGCCCATACATGTCAAGCAGAGCACCTCTTTGGCCCTCTTCAAAAGGAACCTTGACGATTGGGTGGGAGATAGGAAATTCACCCCAGGGACCATGTCAGTCACCCTGCTAGACAGGGGTCCAGGGAAGTAAATATTGTGGGAAGAAATATCCAGGGAATTGTTATGGCTCGGCTTGTATAGGCCCTAGGGCCGATAGCCTAGTACCAACCTATGAACCTATGAACCCTTTTGCAGTGACTGAATGTTTTACTTAATTTAATTGCTAACATTATTCAGAACTTGGACAAATTAATATTAGAATGTAAACACATGGTAAGAAACAACACATTATGCATTAACAATATACATTATTATGGTGCTCTGTCAGAAATCTGAGACACTATACTATAAGTCCCAAAACTCTTACAATGTAACTATTGTACCTAGGAAAAACAACAAAGTATGAAACTTACTGTTACACTTTAAAAAATTTATCCCACCACACCCCTATAACTTCTACATATTAACTATGAGATAATACTTTGGAGATGGAGAAATTCTCTAAGTTATATCAGTTTTGAACTTGGTGTATATTTCTCCTATGTTGCACTTAAATTTTGAGTGCACCACTTACTGTCTTGAACGTTAATATATATATATATATATATATATATATATATATATATATATATATACACACACATATATATATATATATATATATATATATATGTGTGTGTGTGTATATATATATATATATATATATATATATATATATATACACACACACACACACACACATATATATATATATATATATATATATATATATACACATATATATACACACACACACACATATATATATATATATATATATATATATATATATATATATATATATATATATATATATATATATATATATATGTGTGTGTGTGTGTGTCTGTGAGTTTATTATGAATGATCTCAGGCAAAATTACACAAACCAAAAAATATTGTGCAATTTCATCTATGACCATTAGCACAGAGCAAAAAACATTGTAAACTTATGATCACAAATATAAATATTACATTTACATTTGTGATCATCACTACCCTCCCCTAAAAAAACAAATAAAAAAAAGTATCGGGGCTTGGTATAATGGTTAAGGTGTTTGATTCACAAACACAAGGTACAAAGCTTGATTCTCACCTTTGGGAAGGACATTGGTTAGGCTTAGAATAGCCTGTGAAGAAAGCTAGCCCAGCAGTTAGCTATGAATTTATAAAACCATGAACCTAAGGAAAAGGGAAAATGAAATGTTTAATAATATACTAAACCTCCAGACACAGGATCTAACCCAGTTTGGTTTTGTCAAGGGCAGGCCATGCCTACTTAACCTGGTGGACTTCTTTGAGAAGGTCACCAACGCAATGGATGAGGGCAAAATGGTTCACAGTGCCTACCTTGACCTGGGCAAGGCATTTGATACAATACCCCACATGGGCATTGTTTTTTTTTGTGAACAAAACAAAACAACAGCTACAGTTGATTTAAGGTAAAAATGCATATTTTTCAACTTTTGTGAATGAGAATGCAGTGCAATGAGGATCAGAAAATGTACTCTTTGCTCCACTGTAGTGCGTTCTCGGAGTTGGTATATATAATTAGCAGGGAGTGTGGGAGGCACATCTCCCCACATAGGGGGTGCAGGGAGGCATGTCTCCCTGCAAAAATATTGAAAACGATATATTTTTAATTTAAATTAAATATTTAAATGCAGTGCCTCTTGTTTTGTGTTGTCCACAATCTCCATTCAAAACATCGAGTGTTGACTGACATACAAAGTAGGTTCTTAGCTCTTTCAACTTTCAAAATGTTATCAGTAGTTTTAATTTGCTGTCTTTTCATCTTATATATCTATATAAAAATTTTATATATATATATATATATATATATATATATATATATATATAAACATATACACACACACACACACACACACACACACACACACACACACACACACACACACACACACACACACACACATTTACTAACAATGTACACTGATAAAGACGTATGATAAACATGTTTATGAAGTCGAGAGTGTAATCACTGTGCACACAGATTTATAACTACTACATGGGCTTAATTTGTAAACGTTTACAGCATTTCAGTAAGCGAATTTGCATGATAAGCAGTAACACACAGGGTGTGTGCAATTCAGAAAACATAGCAGCATGGCACAGCCTGCTGAAATATCATGATCAGCTATGTCATATGTTAATGACCACAGCATGGTCAGTGGTGTATGCTAATCAGGTAAAAAGACATGGTAGAGCAGTTCTGAAATAAAATGATGTGCAGCAATGCAGCCTTTGCTTTAGTTCTGTTTGTGACCAGATGCTCATGTTCAGGCAGTGTAAGGTAGTGCACAGTATTAGGAGTTTCTCAGCCATTGTAAATATATATCTGTAAGAGGCTTTTTAAGCAGCTGCTCCATCTGATGAAGTGCACTGTTGCCCCTGGAGGCATTGAATCTTTCAACTATATTTATTATTTCGTTCCCTACATGACACCAGCATAGTGATCCGGTACTGTGTGGACAGGTACACCATGCAACAGGTCATGGACATGTGTTTGCCATGCCACATATGCAGCCCCATGGAAGTCATGGAGTACTTATCTCAGTAGATATAAAGTTATGTGTGGCACCTTTCTGTGACCCACTGGGGGCCCGGTGGGGTATCACAGGCATCTGCCTTGAGAATACTCTATCAGTTCCTCAATGCCATACTTCAGCATTTGGGGGCAGTTGCATTTCATAACAGTGAATACTCTGAAGATTGAGCTCTTTCTGTGCTGTTAAGTAATAGCAAATGCTCAGTATGCGTGTTTCAGCCTCCCAGCTGCTTTCTATGGTAGATTGCATTGCAGTGGGATATGGAATTTGCCCTTACCTCACTGTTGTGCAGTCTCAGAGCTGGTATATAGAATTAACAGGGGCGTGGATGGAAATAGGCTTGCCCCCTGTAAAATATATGATTTTAGTTTTTGTAATTTTTGATAATTTTAGATTAAATCTAAAATAATCACAGTTTTTTTGTTTATTTTCATTTTCAGTAATTGATGATATAATCATGGGGAAACTTTATGGTTCCATATACCCCTGGAGAAGAGAAAAGCACCATATGGGACTTCTATGCCACAGACTACTTCCTTGAGACACTAAGGGCAATAGACTATACCTCCTTTGAAATAAAGGCCCCACATGGTGCACTGGGAAGGAGTACATGAACCATAAAGGGTATCACTTCTTTGACTGTCAGGTGGTTTGTAATGGATATCATGTGCGATGTGTGTGTGTGTGTGTGTGTGTGTGTGTGTGTGTGTGTGTGTGTGTGTGTGTGTGTGTGTGTGTGTAGGCCACCCAGGCAGTTTCCATGACTCCCACATATGGCACACATGTGAGCTCTGTCAATGGTTTATAATGGGTCAATTCCCACAGAAGTATTTTGTGAGTGATGCTGGATAGGCCCTGGAACCCTGGCTTATGACACCAGTTAGAAATCCTCATAACCAAACTGACCACAGTGACAACAATGGCATATCACAAATTAAAAACATCACAGAATGTGTGTTAAGATTGCTGAAATCATGATTTCACTGCCTTGATATATCCTGTCATACCCTGTAGTATGACCCAACCACATGTGCAAAAACACTTACCATATGTGCGATATTACAAAATATTATAGTTAGGAAGCAGTTCCAATAGGGTGGCCTCTTGCAGGGAGCACAGTTCTCAGCACCTCAGGCAGTGGCAGGTGAGACAGATGAGGAATAAGTGGAGGATCCAATAGCAGGGGATGACCATGCCCAATGGAAGCAGGCACAGTAAGCCATGGCACTAGCAAAGAGCAAGTGGAGTTCACATAACTTTACACCATAAATATACAAAAGCTAAGCAGATACATACAATGAAAATGATGCATATGAAAACACCTGAGTGGGCTTACCCACAAGAAGGATAACCACATTGCGCATCAGATACTGGCAACCCAGATAATGGTGTACTAAAGGCAGAGCACAGTCTCATCATTTACAAAGATGGGGATGGGAGTACAGAACTACATGCTTTCACTGGAAAGTGTGTGAGTGGGAATGCTGAGGTGTATAAAAAGAAGTACTTTTATGGTAAGTGTCTGTACTGGTTTGAGTCAATGTTGGGAAGGGATAGGGTCAGTGGATGTGTGGGATGTGCTGGGGGCTGTGGTGGTGGTGCGTGTGTGTGTGTGTGTGTGTGTGTGTGTGTGTGTGTGTGTGTGTGTGTGTGTGTGCGTGTGTGTGTGTGTGTGTGTGTGTGTGTGTGTGTGTGTGTGTGTGTGTGTGTGTGTGTGTGTGTGTGTGTGTGTGTGTGTGTGTGTGTGTGTGTGTGTGTGTGTGTGTGTGTGTATGTGTGTGTGTGTTTGTGTGTGTGTGTCTACTGGGACACAGCATCAGTAAGTGGTATGGCACTGCCATGTGGCCTACTGGGCATGTAGAGGGTATGAATGACAGAGGGTGCAGCTTCCCATGCAAGCTCCTGTCCACAAGAGCTGACTCTGTCTGGACTTACACTGGCTGTTCCATGATTTTTCTAGATGTTGGTGTGCTACCTAACCATGACTGACATCTACTTAAGGATGCGCCAGTATGCCAAGGGCCACAAAGACAAGCTCTCCTGGGTATAGGCACATCTGCAACTGATGTTGTTGAACTGCTAGCAGTGTGGGAGTGGGATCTTGCTAACCCACAGGCAGGTCTGCTAACATTCGAGGGTGTAGCCGATGACCAGCTATGAGGTCAGCTCCCCACCCCTGACAGATTACCCATAGAAGGCACTACACATAGCAATGTGTGATTCATTCTATTCAACAAATCACACATGCAGGTCATACACTCCAATAAATCAGCAAACACAGCCTGGATCACCCTCACAACCCGTGCTGAGGCTCAGGTAAAACTTGTCTGTGCATCCACAATGTCCCTGGATAAGTGCATGGTGTCAGCTAATGATATACCAACATCAGGGAGAGAGTGGTAATTACACCTCTGGTAAACACCGGTACTAACACCCCTCCATGTGGACCCTCCTGTTCACTATGGCCGGCCAGTAGCAGATTCAGACATGTGCCTACTGGGAATCATCACACTTTCCTGATCTGCACTATCCCCATCAATCTGTCCACTCTCAGGTGATAGTGTGTCCTGAATTTGCACAGCCATAGAAACTGTGTCTATGCTCTGAGGAGGGTATGCGTGGGGTGTCACACTCCCTGTGTCTTACACACAGTCCCTACACCCCTTGATTATGCTAGCTCATCCACACCATTATTGTCAGAGGTAACAGATCCTCCAACATCAAATGAGAGTAGTTCCACAGTGCTGTTGCCAAAAAATGGTTTCCAGTGTAAATATGACCCAATACTACAACTACACATGCAACTGATATTACAGCTTTAAAAATATTATCTTGAGTTGTAACCCTGCCCATACCTTTTGCCTTAATTCTGATCATGCGTTTTGTATATGAATGTTATGCCTGGATGCCAGATGTACCTATATGCAAGAACTGAAACATGTATTATGAACTGCAATGTGACTAGCAGGTAAAAATCTGGGAAGACAGTGATAGAAGGACAACATACCTTGGGCATCATCAGCTGAAATTCCCTAAAGTCTTTCCAGTTCTGGACCAAAATCTAGCACTCTACTGCGGAACTCTGTGAAAGTGGTAGGCTTGTAAGTGAGGACAGGAACTCCTCTAGCTCTGTAAAGGGTGGTTACGTATGATGGCCCACCACCTGTCACCCTCGTTTTGACTACCCACAGCACTGACATTGGTGACAACTTCCTCCCAGACATGGTCAGTGGAATACACTGCAAGGAGTCATCTATCATGCAGTTGGAGGGTGGGAGGATGTGGCTTTCTGTACCTGTTTCTCAGGCATAGCTCTGTTGATATAGAAAATACTGGAATTAACAGCTGTGGTCTTACATATGTCTTAGAAATCCTCACAATAATACTATATTAATGGGAGATTTGCTATGCTTTAGTAGGGCCTGACACTAACAAAGATGTAGCCACAAAGCAATCTTTACCTGAATGCCAGGCATTATTGTGTCCAAAGCACAGCCCCCTCAAAAAATATTAGCACGACTGCAAGTTAACAAGCACACAACTTACCAAGCACATGATCATCAGCCACAACCTTTGTAAAAAGTATATTGTAATCACTTATGATTAAGGTATGAAACATTACAGTAGTGTGTGGCACACATGCTAAAACCTACTGTAGCATGCTGCATCTAACTATAACCAGTACTCTTGCAGTATACTTCTTCAGAGATCATGTAAGATGTACTGGAAAATTAACAACACTTCCAGGCCTTATAGTAAATTGCACACAAAACTTACCTTTGTACAAAGAAATAGGTGTAAAAAAGTACCACACACCATATGTAAGTGGACAAATCTTCTGTAGCAATACTTCTTCATGGTAATATGCAGGATTGGAACACAAATTTTGTTTTCTGTCACTCTTGAGCACAAAAGTAATAAACAGTGAAATGTTCTAGGAAAGCCTTCTCAGATACTATACCCAAGAAATCCCATCATCTACATAACAGAAAGTCATACCTGCAATAGGTTAACCATAGAGGGCTAACACATGCATTTACTCAATGTATGAGAAGCAAATCTTATCAACAAGAAACTGCATCACAGAAAATGGCAATGCGATTTGTCAACAATTTCCTTTCAAGTTCCTAATGACCTTCCTGCCCTAAGTTATAATGAGAATGAAACTCATTAGCATGAATGTTAGACACACTGTGTTCACCATTAAATTATAAAAAAGAGCATTTAAGAGTTTCTGCCAGTCACCAGTCACTTATTTTTTTAAGTTCAGTATTCTTAAATTCTGTAAGTTTCTGCATATTTTATTTGACTCATTTATTCTGTGCCTTTACAAGTAAATAGATTTCGATTCATTATTTCCTCCAAATACATTTTTAAGTAGATTATATTTGTAGCAGATTAATATTGTGGCATGAAATACATTTATATAGAAATTATCTCTGTAATTACTTCCTTGATCACAAACAACATCCCTCAAATGGAATTACACATGTTAATTAAAAAAAGTATAATTACCATTCTTTGTTATCTAGCCAGATTAGCCTCCCATGTGTCTTGTGCAGAACTCTGTGAACCTTGGTGATTTAATTAATCTGTACATATGATTAATGTGTCTGTTCCTTCTTACTACAGACTTAAAACAAGATGCAGGTGGATAGACATTGGTCAGAATTTCTATGGCTGAAACAGATGTCAGTAGGGAGTTGTGATGCTATTTTTGTTTCTTTCCTCTATCTGATACAGTGTCTCCGTTCTGACACAGCTTGGTTTGGTACTCATTCCCTGAGATTCATTAAAGATCATGTAGGCCTTGCTCGAAGCCAACACGTTTACAGCTTATTAGCGAAATGAGTAGCAGCACTCATTGAATATGCTTGCTGCTCATCGCACTTAACACATTTCCAAATACCACTTTGTGCCCAGCAGCAGTGTTGGCGGCCATGAAATGGTGCAGAGAAGCATGTGCACACAATGTAAACAAAACTGCTTGCCTGTAGGCAAAACTGTTATGTGAGGACATGTAGACAACTTATTTGAAGTAAGGATAAGTTGATTAAAAGAAGTAAGTTGCAAGGGACATTAAATGGGGAGAATGTACACAGAATGTTAATAGTGCAAACATAAGTATGAGGGGAGGGTAAACAGAGAAAATGTACTACTTAATGCAGTCAGATGTGATCACAAAGAAACATTTTAAAGAGATAGATGTTCACATTGATATAATAATAGTTAAGCCTTTTCCCAATTCTGCACCCATGTACATAATTAAAAATGGGCATCCTAGTAATGGATGTGAGATGGACACATTGCAACTTTGTAAGAAAGGGGACTAAATGTGATATTAATGTACATAACATGCTGAGTTAACAGTTAGCAAGAACATTGGCTACATTAGGGGCTATTCGGATAGACTGCAGTTACTGAATATGACACATATATGTGTGATAGACATTAGTGCTGTACTCTCCATTTCATCATGTATAAACAAGAAGGAATGACTCATACAGCTGATGTGTCATGCACATCAGAAAAGGGACATATTTTACCATTTGTTTTCATTTGACAGCCATCGGCAAGGGACATATTACCTTGCCAGATGTATTAAAAAAGCATATATTTTATATTTAGGTACATCCTAAACAGTAATATAATAATACTAGAAATACAAAAGTGACAAATGACAAAACAAATCTGATGACATTGCTTTAGTTCAACATTTACATTGTTAAGTGTAGTGCAACATGATTATATTGGGCATCTTCACAAGAAATTACAGCAAAAACTGCCATAGCAGCATACAAACAACAGATACACTCAAGAAAGTCTCCTAACACAGGCCCACTCACCCTTTATGATGATGTTGCATAATACCATACAGTAAGAAATGTTAGGTAAGTCATCATGTCCTATAAAGCTGTACAGTATGAAGAAAACAATTATCATAATACATAAATGTCTGGAGGAAGACATGCAATACAATGCATTCTTATTAATAAATTAAGCAATGCCTGTAAGCAAACAACAATCAATAACATACGCAACATTAGCATCTTGCCAGACTCTAATATATGCCAGGACAGATATCAAAAAGATGCATAACAATTCATCAGAAGTAGGCATACTGTGTGAGCCGTGACAAACACACTTTATAGGCTTACAGCACTTTACTATTGTAATGGGTTTAGATCCCACAACCTGGAAGGCGATGCCTTAAAAGTGTTACCTCTGACTGTGCCATAAATACTTCCTTTGCCTAAGTCACTCCTGCCTGACACAGTTATCTGACAGACAGTTGTTACCAGAGTCAAACTCCTGCCTTTCATACTACAAACTCCATAGAGCTGTGTATTTACTGGGTCTCTCACAAAACATAGCAATAGAGCTTGTCAGAAATACATGGTTAATGTGTGAAGAAATAAAATACATTTGAGGATAATTTCTACATTATAATTTTGTCAGAATGATGACAAGGAGGTAACTATGTCAATGTTAACACAACTGTAAGCAGTGCAATATCAATGTTTTTCAGCCAAGGAAGCTGTTTTTATTGTTTTGTCCAACAACATTTTCCCTAAAATGAACCGCACTCTGTCTATGTAAATATGTTATACAAGTCATTACTCAATGCAGGAGTACTCACACTACGACATTTACAGAACAACTGCTTCACTGGCAGGAAATTGCAAAATGTCTTTATATTTATTTTTCCAAAGTAAAAAAAATGAGAATAATAGCTTATTGCAGTGTTGTTTGTGTAATGACAGTACATTTATGTAATATTGCCCTTTTGCTGGAATTGATCAGCTATGTAAGCCCACCTAATAACAACATATGCATGGATCACATAGGCCACAGTGGAAGTCTTACCAAAGTTGTGAGACTCTACCTATGTAAAGACATTACATCATATGATTGTGTTGCAATTTATATGAGATAAAAGGGCTGGGGGAGGTTTCCTCACTGTAATTGTACACATTATAACAGTTGTGGATGTTATTTATGCAGAACAGTCAATGTGGGTTTTGAATACCTTACCATGTGATGGTAGAAGCTGCATGATATTATGAAGAATGAATGCATCACAGTGCAAGTTTTGCTACAACTGTTAGATATTTATGTCTTTGAAGCCATGACATAATGTTATTGCGGAAAGTTATATGTGTGCCTGTGATTTTTTTAAAAGACTGTAGCTATATATCTCTTTCACAAACTACATTGCCTAATGCTAGATAAACCCCAACACACTTGATACATAATGCAGTCATCACTGCGATGGGCAAATAGCAATCATGCACAATGTGTGGATAATCACAGATTCAAACACATGCCTTACTGAGGCAACAGCATTCAGAACATTGTCTGATGTCCTAATGCCATAGGAAAAGTGTTATTTCTTCTCATGGGAAAACCAACCATCATCCCATGGTATCACCATTATCCAATAAAGCATTTCAGTGTGAAAAATGAGCATAACATCTTGTAATAGGAATCCCTATCCATACATATACACAGCAGATAGCTGTCTGACAACATTGTTACCCACCAGCACATTCACAGACATATGACATGAGTGAGTCCAAGGAGTGATGGCTGGATTTGAACATTCTATCTCAGATCACAAGATACAGAACACTGCCTGAATTATATACATCACATGAGATGTTTCTTTGTAATTGTGACAGTGCACATTTGTATGGATGACATCACCATTTTTAATACACTGATGTTCTTCTAGAAAGATACGGAGGTGGTTGAAGTGCACATTAACACTACACAGATACTACACGCAATAGAAGCTTTCACTACTCAGCACAGCAGACACACACCCACATAGTCAATCATTGCTGGATTCAAACCTCTTCCCTTTGTACTTACACAGTATAGAGATCACATTATAAACAGCCAGCACCACAGGATAACTCATACTACAACTATGATGTAGTTCATTTTTGGTAGCATGATATAGCCATTTTGTTTCCAAAATTGAATATTGCCTGGAGGTAATACAAGTGTATCGGGTAGCCCTCTGTCAGAGAAAATGCATCTCCTAAGTGGAAGTTTACATAAGGGGTATTGTCACAGACACAGATATACATGGCAATACATGCAGTCAAATTAGTTAACCAGTGTTGGATTCAAACCCTCTACTTAATTAGACAATCTATAGAACACAGAATTAGTGCCACAGAAGAAGTCTGACTGTTAAGGATAGAGAGTGCACATTTGATATGATGGGATAAGGGGATGGAGGCATTATCTCCCATATTAAAGCCTTACTCTGACAGGAAGTTAATACAGCATGCCTGTTCAGGAAGTTATATGTACCTGACATTGAGACCACACACGCAAATTCACCACTGAGAAATGAACCTCCGAACTCTTTTGTTAGGCAGACTAGAAAGTACAGTATTATCCACAATTGCCAGAGGGGAAATCTGACTTTTAAGGGGAGAGAGAGTACATTTTTGACAAGATGACCTCATCAGTGTGATGCAGAGAAGATGCCTGTGGTAAAGGTGGAATAAAGACAAGAGGGAACTGGGTACAAAGTTAAATTCTTATCCTTAGAGGAAGTATTCACAGCACATCTGTTGTTGTGGCTTTACTTACCTATCAGTAGAAACACACACACTCGCACACACATACACACTTACACATACATTCATCAATGTAAGATTTGAACCTCCTACCTATTTAGTCATATAATCTAGAGAACACAGTAATATTTACAAGCATCGTGGGACAGGTCTGACTTTTATAGTGAGAGAATGCACTTATGAAAGGATGGCCTCATCATTGTGTTGTAGAGATGTTTTTGGTAGAAGTGGGAAATGAAGATGGTGGAATACTTCCCGGGTTAAAATTTTCTTATCACTGGATGTTGCTACAGCATGCCTGTTCAGGAAGCTAGATGTACCTAATATTGTAGCCACACACAAAGTTCACCACTTTGAGACCTGAACCACCTAACTATGGAGTTACACAATCTAGAAGGCACAGTATTAGCTGTAAACACCAGAGAAGAATTCTGACTTTTAAGGGGAAAGAGTGCACTTTTGACACAATGACCTCATCATTGTGCTGCAGAGAGAATGTCTGTGTTTAAAGTGGGATAAAGTGCAGACAGAGCAGGGTCCAAAGTTATATTCTTGTCCTGAGCAGAAGAAGCCAAACACATCTGATGCTTAAGCATTACTTTCCTGTGACTAGAACAACACACACACACACGCACGCACACGCAAGCAAGCACACACACACACACACACACACACACACACACACACACACGCACATACGCATGCACGCACACAAGCAAGCACACACACACACACACACACACAGACATGCACACACGTTCATCACTATGATAAGTGAATTTCCTACCTATCTAGTTACAGAAGCTAGAAAACACAGTATTAATTGCAAGAGCTACAGGACAAGTCTGAATTCAACAATATCAAAATGCACGTTTGTAATTAGTCAAACTTTATCATTTGGAAGATCAGATACTCTGCATCACATGTTTTTGGGACAAATGTACGTGTCAGGACAGGTCAGCATAAAAGCATTGTGCTTGCCCTATGTAATTGCATATTTCTCTGCTAATATTTATATACTGATATGCATGTACGTTGCGCTACTGTGAGGGATGTACTTGTTTCACAGTATGGGGTTTCAATGGCAATCACAACTGTAAACCAGTGAATTGACAAACAAACATTCATGCCAGGTCATCCCTGGATGATTGAATACAAACAGTTAATACTTATTGAACAATGTGCATTGACAATGCAAATAGGCACTTCCTAAATATGATAGTGAACTTCTGAATAATAGTGATGGAGTATGTGTGAAGAGGTTACACACCATTGTAGCAAAGCTGCAAATATAACTATAAGAGACAGGCATACATTAACAAACTGACTTAAGTGAATCAACATCACTCTGAAATTCAGATACATGGGCTATTCAAAATTAATTAAAGACATACAGAAGTTTTGCTACCTACACAAAGAATTATTTGATATAAATATTTGTTTACTATCTCCCTGAAGTGCAGCAATTGCAAGCTCATTTGCACTGCTAATGCCAATCGTATCTTGAGGTTTTGAACTTAGAATGGGAATTAGCAGTACTCTATGGTACTTTCTGCTGATCTTTGCACAAATAAGCAGTATACACATACAACTAGGTCATAATCTGATGGAATACAGAAAATATATGTCTTCTGGTCATGCTTCATTTATCATGATTTACATATTTGTTATGACAGCTACAGTTTTTCACTCCTTATATGTATGATATAGGTGTATTGTAAAACACGTGAGGGACCAAGCATGTTATTACTGATTGAGACATGGCTTATGGAATCCAGTTTGAATCAAGGAGATTTATTTGATCAGAACTTGTATTATTGAAAATGCGTATCTACAAGAGTGTATAGCTAAGGAAATAGTCCCGAAGGGACTACGTATTTGTAAATACCCTAATAATGTACAAATTGGAACTGTCTTTCACGAAAGCTTGGTTAAAGCGTTTAATAAATGTGGGTTGGAGGTTGTCCAACTCATTATCGATGAGAATGAAAGGAAATTAAGGGTTTTAAATGAAGAAATTGAAGAAATAGACATCTGTATTAAAAATGATTTGATTTTTAACATTAAGGAAGAGAAAGAGAAATATTTAAAAATAAGAAGTGATATTGACAGTAAATGTGATGAAGTGATGCAGCGTAAATTTAATAAATTAAACAGGGACATTCAAGAATACGCCAATGACATTAGTTACCCCAAACCTGTGTATAGTAACTACTACAATACCAGTAATAAAAACAAAAATACGTATAACAAAAATACGTACAACAACTATAGAATGGACAAAAGGAAGAATACATTAGATATGCAAGAGGAACATTGGTATGACACAGAATTTCCACCTTTAATAGATAAAGAAATGCAATTTGAACAAACAAAGGATAGGAGAGGAAATTTTCAGACACGGGGGGGCGGGGAAGAGGGAGATTCTGGTAATGGACACCCTCACCCCCAATAGTTCTAACACTGACATTGACAATAACAATTCAGAGAATGTATGTAATGACATCTTTCAGGAAAAAGTCAAAAACAGCTTTCAAGGGTTTTCTATTTATAATTTTAGTAACGTGATTCTCAACAGAGAACACTTCAAACTATTGAGCAAAGGATTAAAATATATTCCAGCCAAAAAAGGTGACATTGCAAGTACAATAATGGACATAAAACTATTTGTTAGGAAAGTCAACCTAACTATACTTGCATCTAGAATAGGGTTCAATAAAGAGACCAGGGAAAACACAGATTTTGGTTAAGAAATCAACATACAACCCCCCTTTACTTCCACAAATCAAGAACTTTGAGATGGTCATGGAAAAGGAAATAAGGAAGATGGAGAATAAGAGTAAAATTAGATTCCACCAGAACTTAGATATAGATGAAAAAGAAGTGTTAAAGGAACTCACCAAGAACAAAACAGTGAGAATTATGAAACCAGACAAAGGGGGTGGGATTGTTATAATGGACAGAATATTGTACGAAGCAAAAATGTGCACCATTTTGAATGATGACAACAAATATTGCGTAGCCTTCAAACATGAAGTAGAGATGGCACACAAGAAAATAGAGTTATTAATTCAAGATTTATTAATGGAAAAAGTCATTAATATTAAAACAGCTAATTATTTGAAGGTTTAGAAACCAAGGGTAGCCACAATATTTGGCATACCCAAAATCCACAAGAATCAGGAAACCCCCCCCCCCCCTTAGACCCATTGTTTCAGCAGAGGGTGCAATCACTGTTCCTTTAGCCAAATTTGTCGATACAAAGGCAAAACACATTTGGGTTAACAACAAAGTTATTTTAAAAGATTCCTGGGACTTTCTCAGGGAATTAACACCCAATGTCTATAAGGAAGACATTATTTTCATCACCATAGATATTATTGATTTATTCTCCTGCATCCCACACAATGAAGGGATGGACATGTTCGAAGAGAGTATATTCCTTGATAAAGTGATGACACATGAAGAAAAAATAGCGACAGTCACTTTCATGGACATTGTGTTGAAAAACAATTACTTGATTTTCAATGGAGAATATTATCAACAAAAATCTGGAGTCTCTATGGGAGCAGCGTGTGCCCCCACATACGCTAATATTGTACTATCCAAATGGGAAGAGAAATTTATTATAAATTCAAAGTACAAAGAACATTGGGTACTATATCACAGGTTCTTGGATGATATAGTGATCTTTTGGATAGGGGGTGAAAAGAATTTTCTGGAATTCATGGAATATATCAGCACTACAACAAGTTTTTTGAAATTCACTCACGTTTTGAATAGAGACGTTTTAAATTACCTTGATGTGGAAGTATACAAGTTTGAACATAACTTTGAAACAAAAGTGTATAGGAAAGCAACATATGTAAATTCTTTTCTACATTTCGACAGTGCGCATCCCCTGCACAGTAAGAAAAATATTGTAAAAGGACAGTTTGTGAGGGGATCTAGAATGACTAGTCGAAATGAGGACTTTTCCAAAGAATGTGATAAATTGGAAAATATGTTTTTGGAGAAAGGCTACCCCACAGACTTCATAAAGGACATCAGAAGGGAAGTAGAGAAAGGTAGAGAAGGGAGATTTCACCCTATAAAAGGCGTAGAAGAAACTAATACAAAAGAAGAAGGATATGAAAGAAACTCAGATAATGGGGAAAACTTTCAAAGAAGACTTGTGATAGAGTATAATTCCTTCAAGAAAAACATTAGGGGAATTCTTAATAAGGAATGGGAGAAATTTTCAGCACTAACTGATATGGAAGAGATCAGGAATATTGTACCTAAAATAGTATATAAAAATTCCCCAAGTATTCGTAACATGACAGAAAGAACAGGGAATATTGACAGAATAGAACCCAATCGACAAGTAGGAACATTTAAATGTGGGAGATGCTCACAATGTGCATTTATAATGAACAAAAGGGAAATATATTTAGAAAGTAGAAAGAGATTAATAATTAGTAACAACTATTATAACTGTGAAACACAGAGGGTTGTTTACCTAGCGGTATGTCAGAAATGTCAGTCATTCTACATTGGAAAAACTGAGAGATCCCTAAAAAAGAGAGTGTTTGAACATACATACGATATTCTTAAAGAAAGAGTAACTAATGCACAGTTTAAGCACACCAAGGTCTGTCAAGAAGCATCATTTTTATTCTTTGTCTTGGAACAGATACATGTTGATATTAGGGGAGGCCCCTGGGAGGATATACTCGAAAGTAGGGAGTTATGGTGGCAGATAAACCTGGACGCAAGTAGGAGTCCAGGATTAAATGAACATCTATCTATAGGGGCTATTTTAAGGTTAAAATCTAACAAGATTTGATTTAAAGAAAATTTCCACCTTTCAACACTAGATGGCACTACTTCACTATCACATCATTTCTCAGATAAGGAAGTACATATTGTTTACCTATGCACTTGTTGCTACAATATAGTAAGAACAACTTATATAAGATCAAACATTAATATAATGCACTTTATTCAAGTAGGTTTGACATAATGATAAAAGTAAATGAACGCTGCTTGTCACTAAATCTGTATGTATAAAACACGACTAAATATTTTTTAAAAAACATTTGCACACTGCACTTTATTCAATCAGGTTAGACACAATGACAAAAGTAAATAAACGCTGCTTGTCACTAAATTTGTATGCACAAAATACGATCAAATATTTTTTAAAAACATCTATGATTTTAAACACAAAGAGGAAATCCATTTGATTAGTTTTTAGTAATGTATCTTATGAATTGTTTTATTTGTACTTAGGTACGTATTTATTTATTTATATATCTGAAACTCTTAGTTAAATATACTGTTTTTAATTTCATTTAATGACTATTTAACTATTTAACAACAATAATTATCTATTTGGATCATGAATATCATGAATATTAAGAAAGCATAACCCAAGCTGATTTGACAGTTCAAACTTCAAACAACGTAATTGATTGGCAATAGGAATTAATTGAAACAGAATTAAGGTATTTAAATAGAAAAAAACACTACATGACTTTATCTGATGAAGTCCCACTTTGTGAGACGAAAACGCATTTGTGATTTTACGATGGAAGAGCGTTAATTTGTTTTATTGTTTGTGAGTCTAGAAGTTGGTCGTGAATAAACTGTGGCTTTTACCATTTCCTGGTGGTACTTTTTGGCACACTGCATTCAATTTGTTTTGGATTTTTGGTAATTGTTTTGGATGCTATCGCTCTCACCAGTTTACTAGATTTATTTGATGACAAAGAAGCGGTGGGAAGAGCCAGACAGTTGGTGACAGGAATACACATACAGACATAATAAGACATGAGTTTGCTTTATCATCATAATTATTCAGGCAAGATGTGTACAACACAGTGTCCAGAATATGTAGCAAGCACACCAATACAGCAGCTGGGTAATCTTGAGGTAAAATGTGTAGCCAACAGTTACACCTGCAGGAGTCATACCAAACATTCAAAAACACTTTGGCATACATCTGGATTTGAAACTTGACAGTATTTCAAGAAAATAATTTACAGAGCTGAGTATTATCTAGATACACCACATTGGAACTCCTACTTTACACACTTCGAATACGACAACAGATTGAAGAAAAGGAGAATGACTGCATTCCTGTTCATTAACCTCATGGCAACTGGATGGTGTACACTCAGCTCTTCAGCATGTTCAACTGAACAGTAGCCTGATTATGCATAGCTAAGCAAATTAATGAGAGGGGTACCAGAGTAATGTGGTTGAAGGAATAAACTCACAAGATGTTGCCCTAAGCTGTGTACTTCCATTTAGCCTAAGATGCAGGTAGTGATTGGCACTAGACATTGTGCAAATGCAGAGAAGAAAGGCTAATGACACAGAAGAAAGAAGATCCATAGATGGGGAGAGCAAGGCAAGGACCAAGTACCTTCTGACAGAAGCAGGCTGATAGTGGCTCAACACAATATGTAGGAAATGGCTACACATAGAATAGTGTACCAAAAGCAGTTTGCTAATGCCTGGAATTAGAACCCTTGAAAGTATACAAAAATCAGTCTGTAGATCTGAGCATTATCTCATCACATCACAGAGGCACTTTTACCTCACAACACTTTAAATCACATAATTGAAGGGAAGTGACAACTTACTGAAACAGAAGGGGTGAAGAGAGAGAGTGAGTGATGGAGAGATAAATAGCAACAGCATTGCTTATGCTACATTTAGGGCCATCTTTACAGTGTGTTACTCAGGTTTTTCCTCAGCATTATGCTGTCATGCTCTGTACAATAAAATGCTTGCTAAAGGGAGCAAGAAGGGGTAGGAGAGTAGAAACAATATTAAGACATATGAAGGATAAGTGTGGCTTAGCAAGTCTCTCTGCTGGGAATGGAATGTTTTTGCAAATTTTTTTTGCTGCACTATTCATATAGTTGGATACTAAAATGTAACTGGAGATAAACACAGACATTTGCATTTAAACATGATAGGAATATAAAATGCCATGAAATAATAATTTGACATACTAAATCCTAAATAGAGTAACAAACGAGTCTCAGCAGCAAACACCGGCAAACGACAAGGAATTGGTAATGAAGGTATACGCAGCTGGTTCAGCAATTTCTTTTATTAAACCACTTCACGAAATGAAACAAAAGCACGAACACTAACATCCATAGATCCACTAGTTGTTGTTAAGTGCTATCATCTGCTCACTGCAGACTTCATCAGAACTAGTGATACAACATTTAAAATTCAAATATATACTGTGTTTTGGTGCCAATTCTTGCTAACTCTCTTAAAGGCATAGTTTTACTTTACTTTCTGTATGTATATTTCCCTTTTATTATATATACCGTATATAACCAAATTATGTAATATAAAATCCTTATATATGTTAAAAAACTTTATACTAAATGTTCTGTTTAATAGTAAGTACTTCCATAAAAATAAATATATAACTTAATAATTGCATATAAAACATGTGATATGTAATACAATACTATAAGTGTATTATAAATAAATATAAATATATATTAATAAAATATGAATAAATTAATCCATTTTTAAAAAAGATTTGATGCTTATATAATCATTAATACCTGGACTTCTGGTTGCATCTAATAATATTTGCCATTTACTTTCCTTACATGCTAACCTAGTTTTCCAGTCTCCCCCAAATGGTACATAATACTCTTAATCTATAATGGTAAAGGTGAAAGTATGTTGTTCCCCATGTTCACTAATATGTTTATACAATGCATTTTTTGAATCCTTAATCTGTATCTTGTAGTAGTGTTCATATATCCGTTGTTTTAACCTTCTCTCTGTTTTACCTATATAATAGGCTGAACATTGCATACATAATGCCAGATAAACTATCTGTTTTGTATTACAATTCCCCCCTCTACTTCTAATCTGTGTGTGGTTGACATCTCCTAATACAAAGCTAGCTTTCTCATTAATGTATTTGCATTGCTTACATCTTTCACATCTCATTGTTTTTACCATTTTTCCTTTCTTACATATCTTGTTATTACTGGCCCTTTCTAACAGTCTTTTTATATTGGGTGCTGTCTTATATACCACCTTCGGTTGATTACCCAGTTTTACTTTAGATATCTCTGATAAGGTGACAATATCCCAATGTCTATCTAAAATTTCTTTTATGTAGTGTATAAATGGTGTGTAAGTTAATACACAAACTCTCCCTGAGTAAACTTGATTTTTAGATGTGTTCTCCTTCATTTCCACATGCTTCCCTAATAAAGGCAAATATTTTTGTCCCCATTGGGATTTAACATAAGTAATAGTATCATCTAACATTCTTTTTGGATATCCTCTATTAGAAAATAAATTGTATATAACTTTCATTTCATTTTCCATCTCTTCCTTAGTCGAGGACATTTTTGCTCCCCTAATGCATTGTCCTTTAACAATGTTCTTGAAAATATGTGGTGGATGATTACTAGTATAAAATACATAATCATTGGAAAATGTCTTTTTTCTATATACTTTTGATGAAAAACCATCAGTAGTCTTATTAATGTATGTATCCAAATAAGCTATTCCAGTATCACTAATTGTATGAGTGAATTTTAAAAAATGAGTTGTTCCATCTATATATTCTAAAAATTTATTTATTATTATTAAGACATTTTCCAATGATAAATTTTCTAAAAGAGGATATCCAAAAGAATGTTAGATGATACTATTACTTATGTTAAATCCCAATGGGGACAAAAATATTTGCCTTTATTAGGGAAGCATGTGGAAATGAAGGAGAACACATCTAAAAATTAAGTTTACTCAGGGAGAGTTTGTGTATTAACTTACACACCATTTGTACACTACATAAAAGAAATTTTAGATAGACATTGGGATATTGTCACCTTATCAGAGATATCTAAAGTAAAACTGGGTAATCAACTGAAGGTGGTATATAAGACAGCACCCAATATAAAAAGACTGTTAGAAAGGGCCAGTAATAACAAGATATGTAAGAAAGGAAAAATGGTAAAAACAATGAGATGTGAAAGATGTAAGCAATGCAAATACATTAATGAGAAAGCTAGCTTTGTATTAGGAGATGTCAACCACACACAGATTAGAAGTAGAGGGGGGAATTGTAATACAAAACAGATAGTTTATCTGGCATTATGTATGCAATGTTCAGCCTATTATATAGGTAAAACAGAGAGAAGGTTAAGACAACGGATATATGAACACTACTACAAGATACAGATTAAGGATTCAAAAAATGCATTATATAAGCATATTAGTGAACATGGGGAACAACATACTTTCACCTTTACTATTATAGATCAAGAGTATTATGTACCATTTGGGGGAGACTGGAAAACTAGGTTAGCATGTAAGGAAAGTAAATGGCAAATATTATTAGATGCAACCAGAAGTCCAGGTATTAATGATTATATAAGCATCAAACCTTTTTTAAAAATTGATTAATTTATTCATATTTTATTAATATATATTTATATTTATTTATAATACACTTATAGTATTGTATTACATATCACATGTTTTATATGCAATTATTAAGTTATATATTTATTTTTATGGAAGTACTTACTATTAAACAGAACATTTAGTATAAAGTTTTTTAACATATATAAGGATTTTATATTACATAATTTGGTTATATACGGTATATATAATAAAAGGGAAATATATATACAGAAAGTAAAGTAAAACTATGTCTTTAAGAGAGTTAGCAAGAATTGGCGCCAAAACACAGTATATATTTGAATTTTAAATGTTGTATCACTAGTTCTGATGAAGTCTGCAGTGAGCAGATGAAAGCACTTAACAACAACTAGTGGATCTATGGATGTTAGTGTTCGTGCTTTTGTTTCATTTCATGAAGTGGTTTAATAAAAGAAATTGCTGAACCAGCTGCGTATACCTTCATTACCAATTCCTTGTCATTTGCCGGTGTTTGCTGCTGAATAATTTGACATACAGTTGTGATCGAGTCCATGACACTATACAAAAACATCACTCTACAGACGGTAGTTATCTCAACCCACCACATAGGAACTTCTAGATCATTACATCCAGCAGCCTAGCAAGTCTTAGAGTCATTGTATCAAAATACAGCCTTTACTCTGTATTCTCATAGCACAGTGGATTTAAGCAGATTTGTGCAACATTAACTGGACTACTGTAGCTAAAACTAAAACCTTCAGCTTTTGCCATATGAAGTTAGATTGCATTCACCATTACTCAGTATCATTGCCCAATGACAACCTCTGAGCAAAAGTGAATTATTTTCAGTGGGTCATTTATGGCCATGTATGTTGTGTGTTATTCTTATTTTTGACCAGATTAACATGTGAAAAAGGGCTTGATAGACAGTGGTGAAAAAGGGGGTAGCAATCAGAGGGTAGGACACAGAGGAAAAATATAGGAATTTGCAGGAGGGTGGTGGGAGAGCAACAGCTATCCACTTCTTCAGAACATAAATATTGTCTTGTAGACACAATTTCATGACTTTATAGAGTCACCACACCAGGGATGGGTGACAACAACATTGTAATGTAATATAGCCAGTTGGAACAAATCAAGTATGTCAGGATAACACATAGGTGAAGTGGAGAGCTATGTGTGGGGTGTCATTTTTTGCAGGACATGTGCCCATTTTTATTTTTTGGGGAGATAGAGAGAGAGAGAGAGAGAGAGAGAGAGAGAGAGAGAGAGGAATGCTGGAAATATGCGTAGCAATGACATGGTCGGTCAGGTATGGTAGGTTAGGTAGCAAGTACAAACATATTGGACATACAAGACAGGCATAGATGGTGATGCATACAAAAGGTTGGAGGACACCATGATTGTGGATAGGTAGGGGACTTTGATGGCTCATCCATGTCCAGCTTGTGAACTGTGAGAATTGAGTCCTCACCCTCAGAACTGTTATCACTGTCTCCTGCATCAGTTGCATGGCTCAGTGCCAGATGTGGCATTGTTTTGGCAATATGATATGGGAAGTTTCAACCCTGCAGATACAGGTACCAAGGCCCCTCTCCAAAATACCCTCTCCCAGCCTTGTCAGCTCCTGATGGGTGACAAAATTGCCATCTTCACTACTACTACTCCTGCTAGAGGGTAACACTGCACCAGCAGCCAGGGCAGAGCTACCTGACACAGGCAGAGCAGGTCGGGAAGAATCTACAGAGATAGTGCTGACAGATTGTGACCCAGATGTGCTGGGTGCCTGGGCTGCCTGTAGTGGTGCTAATGCAGCCACCTGTGGAGGAATGGTTATCCAAATCCCAGTGGTCAGTCTACCTCCTTATGCTGACAGTAATTTTATTTTCAGCAGCAATGTATTAAAAAAAAAAAACATGAAAAAAACAGAGCTAGGGAGGGGGAGACAAAAAAGAGAATTAGATCAATGGCATGTCACATTGCTTAATTATTTCAATACATAAGACAGTATAACAAATACATAAGTACACCTTGGTCACATGCAGATATGATGGTAAGGCATTAACGTGCAATAAAATCAATCAACCACAATGGTATTATATGACTAATAGAATCATGTATCTCACTGTGCCATATCAGAAATCTGCTTTCAAAGGTAATACTTGGATTTGTCAAAATGTAATTGTTAATGTCATGTACTGTTGCAGTTATTATATTCTAAATAATATCCTAAAATAAAATCCAGTGTTTTGATGGGTATTGAACCCACACACAATTAAGATGCTGAATTCAATGCCTAATGCAATCACCAAGAGCTATTGCAGCAGGCATGTATGCTTGATATCAGAGTTAAGATATGTCTTTTCAAGAAAATATACAGTGATGGAATAAGAATACTTCTTTGCCTTGCATTTAGGCCTGAGGCATACTTACCCCATGCCTCTCTAAGGTTAGTCTCTTCTGATGTGCCTCACAGTTGTCTACTATTTTTGCTGTAGCAGTACAGTACAGAAATGAAAAAAAAATAGATATATGAAATCATGATGAATAACTGAGTTGGCTGCTTAATTAATGCCATATCATAGACAGGTGATGGGTCAGTATACTTACACAACTGAGGGGTGTTTGCAGTCCTAAACCTATCCTCCCATCAGCTAAGAAAGTCCCTCTTGCACCTCTTTGTGTCACTATAGTGGTGCAGACATAGCTCCCCAGTGTGCAGGATACCAGTTGCACTGGAAACAGCCTTGGCCAAGCTATTCCAAGACTCAACTTTATACTGAGACCTGGTATGATCCCCCTGCAGAGGTCTCTGACTTCACAAGGAGTGCCACAAAAATCCTAGACTCCTCAACAGCCTACCTTTGTGCTCTAAATGGGACACCATCCATACTACCACCCAGAGCTGGATCATGTTGAAATGGGACCCTAGGCAAGATAATAAATCACCCCCCACAGCCATTCTGGTGTTCCATTTCTTGGCTTTTTCTCCCCATTTACAGCAGACACTGTTCAAACCTATCAGTGTGTATAGTATTTTTTTCTTTACTTCTACAATGATTACAGATATTTGCATTTAATTTAAAACTTTTATTTCAAATTTTATAGCATAAGCAGTGATAGCTATTTGCTAAACAAAGCAATACAGTCTCACAATGAAAACAGACTTAACATGAACAACAGTAAACTTCTCTGCCCTTGAAACTCACATTCATTGAAACTGCATTGAAAGCCACATTCAAAGAAACTACATCTGGCCATTTGCAGAATAAGTTTACCTTCGGGACGTTTTCAAATCATAGGCCCTTGTACACATTTTTAGGGCCATGCATACATGCACGTGTTCTTTGATTAATCTTCCTGATTCTATTAAACTACATTCCTTGTATAATATGGCATCGCTTGTTAGAGTGTGTTTTAAAATTGTAGTTTTTAACTTTTTCCAGTAAGCAATGAAGCAAAATGTATGAACCAATAATGACAAAACTACCCATTTCAGAACATTTCAACTATAAAGTGCCACTCAAACTTCTGTCATCACAATCCACCAATATCAGTCAGTATGCACAATCACTGCAGAAGTAAAAGTCATCTAATTAATTCCACATTAAAGAGTTCTGTAACTAATGAAGAGGCTGCTGCTGGCAAACAACTTTACTTTTCAGTGTTTCATCCACAAATTCAATGCCTGCTGCCCTTCCAGGATAAATTGCGTATGCTGTATTTAAAAAAATAATAAGCTGGTAGTATTGCTATAGGGAATGGTTGGCAAACCAACAGCAGGTTCCTAGTTACTAGGCATCTCATCCAAAAGAGGACAAGCTCAGGAGAGCAGCACTCACACCCCCTTTAACGTGCATTGTTGTATTACACAGCAATCCATCTACATGGAATTGGACTAGAAACCAAAGCCTTCTGCACCAACACTGATGTTATGCTACTAACACTGCAGTCAAATTCTTTACTACAAAAAGTGATGGCCCTTTATTAAACAAAACAGTTGCATGTAGAAAATAGACATCGCATGAGCAACAGTAAACGTATCTTCCTTTGAAGCTCACAATTATTTGAAAATGAACTGAAACTCACAATTCCTTGAAAATGCACTCTTGGTGCAGTCTGGTAGTTGTAGCATATTCAGGTGATGCAGTCTGGTAGGTGGTGTAGCAGATTCAGACTCTTGTCTCCTGTAACCAAGATACAGGGTTTGAAACACATCAAGTTAATTAACTAGGCTGCCATCCATAACTAGGGCATGGTACACCAACATACAGAAGGAAGGAATGGCAGTAGGTTATATGGTTTGTAGCAATTCTCTCTCATTACAACAAGTTCCCTGTGTTTAAATTCCATGTAAAAGCAGGAAGTTCCAATATTTAAATCTGTTTTGCTGTGCATATGTTGTCCTACAGATGCAGAGTGTGTCCTTGTTGAATTGTTTAATTAAATATTATGGCAGACCCTCAGCCAGCAGGCCCTAGGTAACTGCCTAGGTTGCCTAGTGCTGGATCTGACTCTGCCTCCACCAGCCATGTCTGCAGCAGTCAAGCTAGAAATATGGGGCTGATTTGGTACTGTGTGTAACATAACACCTTATGTGCAAAAACACAGCCTTGCCAGCTGCATTTGTGCAACTGAAAGCTCAGCAGTGGTGTGCTGGACACATTGACATTAAAAAGCACAGAAGGTTTGAAATATGGTAGTGAGATTTGGTCATGTGTGGTGATCAAAACTATTGACACATGTTCCAGTGTTAAACCTTGAAATGCTGTATGGTGTTTGTTATAATCAAGGTTTTTCGGAGGAAAAAATGGTACGACTTGAGACATATTGAGATGTTGGGTCTTGTATACTATTAGGCTTGAGTAGTACTAAATGGGAATCAAACCCCTGACAAATAAGGGTAGAATGCTAAACTTTGCTTATATACTGTAATATTAAGATTCTATAGCAAGTTGTAATGCTACATTTGTTACAATAAAACGAGTTATGATGCTCATGCATTTACTGTAACATTCATAATCAAAAAATTGTGACAAATGGCATTCTGACCTCCTCTATAAAGTATCTGACAACTGGATTCAAACCCTGCCCCAGCTTTCCTTTTTCAATAAGCTCACTTCTAGTACACTTTGTACCACAGTTATAATTTATTCCCTGAGTACTATCCAGAGTGCTAATGGTCATTCATTAGCACCAGGCTTGTTTGTGCAACAGACGGTATCCAAAATGACATTTTTTACCTTTTTCCTTATGAAGTGAACTGTCTTTGCATGCTGCCAACTAGAGTGAAAATATAAAAGGCATTATAAAATTTATTTTTATGAAAAGTATCTTGTATTACAAATTAACATATTTAATGAATATTTGTAGCAAACAACAAAGATGTTATAGCATTATTTTTTTTTCTTTTCTAAGTTTTTATTTTATCATAATTTTGACTTTGTTTTTTTTTTCCAAAAAACTTTTTATTTGTTTCATAAGAAGTAACAACAATAGGGTGGACAGCCAGTAATGAATTGTTAATACATGAAAGAAAGTATAGGCTGAACACATAATTAATAAGAAAACACAGTCAAAACTTATAACCTCATAACAAAGGATATACAATATAAACAAAATATACAAATAGCTAACCATGGTGCTACCATTGAGAAAGTAATTATAAAATAGACGTAGTCCCATTACTTAAATTGGAAAATTAAGATTATCCTTCACTAAAAATGAGGACATTAACCCTTTCCCAGACTTTTATTGAGAGGGCAATCTTTTTAGGACTTTTTATAATGAGTTTTTGTGCTGCAATGTATGAGTGAGCCATTTCCTTAAAGTTATTCCAACATAATTTAGTACGGTCTGTCCAGTTTTTAGAGATATAAAGCTTCATGAGCGAGCATAAAAAAACAGGACATGTGTGTCGAATTTAGAGAGATCACTAGTAGGGATGTGAAGGATGGCTAATTCCCAGGAGAGGATCGATTTATGGTATCCCATTTTCTGGAGGCGGATTTTTAGTGAGGTCCAGAGTTTATGCAAGTATTTGCAGGACCACAGTACATGTAAGAGGTCCGCATTTGGGAATGGGCAGCTCGGGCAGGAGGGGGATTTCTTTGAGTCAAACTTAGATAATACAGAGGGAGTATAGTATGCATTGTTATTGATCATTAATTTTGTGTAAAAGAGTTTTTTAAAGGGGGAAAAATCTAGGGTGTTTTTTATGGCGGAGAGTTTCTGTTTCTTCGACAGTTGAGAGTTGTGCTTATCCCAGTAGCTAGAGAAGAGACAGTCTGATTCGTGGATTATGGAGGTTAGGAGTTTGTATGAATTGGAGAGCATTTTCTCTGGTAAAATCAGGGTTTGAATAACAATCTCTAGCTTGGTGACATCTTGACTGTTATCTAAAAGTTGGATGAATTTGGATGCAACTATATCTCGCAACTGGCGAAGGATAGTTAAATACTTCTTGTTTACTTTGAGAATTATGCAGAAGTTGGCAAGTGTTTCGTTATTGTGTTTGAGTATATCCCAGACAGTAAGGTTTTTAATAAGAGGGAAGTTAGAAAGATTGATTAACATGTTGTTCATTTTAATATTGGGATTTAAATGGAGAGGTTGGAGCAAAGGAAGAGCTTTGTCTAGTTTAATGAGTTTTAGCATGCTTTGAAAGGATCTAATTTTTTGTTTTATGTTAGCGGATAAGTTAAAACTGTCCAAGGTGTTCAAAGAAAGAAAAGGGAGAGCAGCGGGATTGATTTTACTGCCTAGGATATGTTGATACCATAATTTGGACCAGGTAGGGTAAGAGTTATATTCTTTATTATTGAGTTTCGAGATGAATAACAGCCTACTGGCAGATATGATTGTATAGTAGAGATGAAGATTCGGGAGGCCAAGCCCACCTTTAGTTTTGGGAAGTATTAATTTAAAATATGAAATTCTCACTGATTTAGGATACCATATAAATTTGGCTAGTTCTTTGCTAATCCTATATAAAAAGGATTTAGACACTATCTGATCTGTAGAGTTAAATTGATAGAGGAGTCTGGGGAGAATGTTCATTTTAATTATCACTGATTTAGATAGAGGAGAGAGATTCAATCGTTCCCATCTGCGAAGATCAAGAGATATTTTTGACCAAACATTAAACATGTTGCTCTGAAACATCGACAGCTGGTTGTGTTCAAAGTGGATCCTTAAGTATTTAATGTCAAATATTGTCTTGAAGGGAGAAGTAGGGAAGTATATTAGTTTATGACCTAGAGAGTTTATAGGAAAGATATGCGACTTCTTAGAGTTAACCTGGTAATCTGAAGCTTTTGAGAATATGTTAATAGAGTTAACAATCTTATTCAGGTCAGTATTAGGAAGTTGAAAATAAATGTTTAGATCGTCTGCGAAGGCTGGTAGTAATATTTTGGTATTTAGTATTTTGGGAATCGTATGAAAAGTGTTTTGGCCTATATAAAGAAAAAATGGTTCTATAAATATGTTAAAGAGAAAGGGGGATAAAGGACACCCCTGTCTTGTACCATTAGCTAACTTTAAGGGTTTGGAGATACTCTTGTTGATCCGTAGATAGGTATATGAATTTTTGTATAAAGCATTAATCATATCTATAAAGGGGGTGGGTATGTTAAAGTGGGTCATATTTTTGAAAAGGAAGTCCCAGTTTACCCTGTCAAAAGCTTTTGCCGCATCTAATGTCAAGGCATAGATCGGGTTTTTCTCTTTTTTGGTCAAGTACATTAAGGAATCCAATGTCAAGGTGTTATCCCAAGTATGTCTATGCGTCATAAATCCTGCTTGTTCCGTGGAGATTATAAAAGGTAAAACTTTTTTTAATCTGTTAGCTAGTAACGAAGCTAGAATCTTAATGTCAATATTTATCAACGAGATGGGGCGATAGTTATGGGGGTCAGTTTTATCTTTATTATTTTTCAAAATTAGAATAGTTTTTGAGGTGTTCCAGTGCAGATCAGATATGCCATATTTTATTATATAATTAAATACCTTTAGCAAAATAGGGGAGACTATTAAATTGAATGTTTTGAAGAATTTGGCTGTAAAACCATCTGGGCCTGTGGACTTACTTACTTTAAGATTTGTAATGACTGTCCTAATTTCCTGAAGGCTTAAGGGAGCTGAAAGCATCTCACTTTATGATTTATTTAAGGAAGGAAATTTAATAGAATTCAGAAAACTAGTCATGTGTTAGTTGATGGAAGGATCTATATTTTTTTGGAATATATATCTGAGTATAAGAGCATGAATATCTGTATTATTTCAGAGTCCGAATTATAGATCTTGTTTTGGAAATATATAAGCGAGATTCTAGGAGGAGCTTGACTGTTTCGAATTATTTTGGCCAATAACTTGGAGGGGACCTGTGCCCATTCTGAGTAAGACGCAATAAGTTTTGTTCGAATAGAGTTAGATTTTGTTGATGAAGATGCAGCAAATGATTTTGGGAATCGGTTATTTCTTTGTATATACTAGGGTCTGGGTTAAGTCTTTGTTGCTTCTCTAATTCGGAAATCTTGACTGTAAGTTTAGATTCCTTACTTTTATGAATTTTTTTAAGATAAGAAGCTTTATTAATGATAATACCTCTAATATAAGCTTTACAGGCAGCCCATTGTATATCCATGGGGATGTTGATGTTGTCAAGATTAGAAATAAGGTCAAGTAGTGGTTCTGTGATTGCTTGAATAATATCTTTATTGAGAAGCAGGTTATTGTTTAGTGTCCAATTATTATATTTGGATGGAGAGGTTGAGCTTGAATCAGGATTAGTTGATTTTGAAGTGAGAGAAGGAGCAGGAAATTAGGAAAAAGTCTAGTCTTGACCACGTATTATAGCATTTCGAGTAATATGTGTATAATTCATCTTTAATTAAATGGTCTTTGTAAGAGATGGGGTCAATAAGGTTGAGATCATACATTAATTCTTCTATAGCTATAGATGATTGAAGGTTATAAGAGGGAGATTTGCTAGTTCGATCTGAATTAGGATCTATTACAGCATTCCAGTCTCCACCTGCTATAATATAGTGGTCATTAAATAATGAAAGAATGTTGTGTATTTCTGGAATAAAGGTATGTTGCTGGGTACATGGGCCATATAAGTTGAGAAATAATACTGGTTTATTAAGGCTGTATAGACGTGAGGTAAAGAGGCACCATCTGCCATTTTCATCATACTTCTCCTCAATAATATCTCCTTGGAAATTATTTTGATTATAATAGCCACCCCTTTGGATTTCGAGCTGTTCCCCGCAGAGATGATGGCTTTTATCCACTTTTTTTCCCCTCTTTGGCCAAATCCTCTTTGTACATGTGTGTTTCCTGTAGGTAACATATATTAGCCTGAGACTTAAATAGCAAATGAAAAAGGAGAGATTTTTTGGGTTTAGCATGAAGCCCTCTGACATTCCATGAGTCAAAATGTAGCGTCATAGGCTACGAGACAAGGTATATTAATAATTTGAAGATTATTGGTTAATAGGGTTAAGGGACTAACTAATTTTGGAGACCATAATGGGAAAAAATCATGTGTAACATGGGTACTAGTGTGGAACATAACAACAGTAGATATGGTAGCATAGTATTCCTTCAAGACCCCCCCGGTGCCTACCCACCTCAACTCTCTAGCAGAAGGAATACATATACAATATTGAAAGGACCACTTAGTATTGGTTAGCAAAACAAACATAGTAAAGAAAACTAATATATATATAAAGTCCTAAGAAGGACTAATCCAACAGTAAGTAAATATATACATATATACAAAACAATCCATTTCCATAACAAGGTCATACTAGGACCCTAAAGCATAAGCTTCCATGAGCTCTAATCTAGATCCAGGAATAGCCAAGTAGAAAATTATAGATATGGAGAAGCATGAGTATAAGAGAGACATAAGAGGATTTTAGTTAAACAGGTATAGTAGAGATTTAATAGAGTGATCGTTACTAGGAGAGTACCAAGATACAATTATGAATAGAGAATAGCATAGAATAAGGGCATGAGAAAAGAGATAGGGCTAAAGCTATTACTATAACAAGGTTTTAAGTATGTTCTGACACAATTTATTAATGTGAGCATTATGTGCAATTGTCTAGAAATTTGGTGAATAACCGACCATAGGTTAAAATATATTTATATAGTGTAATTGTCACCATTATAGACCAATATGGTATATGGAACTAGGGAGACAACACCACAATCGGTGCACTTTATCATTGCTCATATTTTAGCTGGTAGGATAGCTAAATATTAATACAAGCAGAGATTATTAACAAAATAGTAAGAGTAAGAGAAAAACAGTCAGAATAAGATAAGTAACTTAGATAGCATAGCGTGAGACAGTAGGTTGTGAAACAATTTGCGAGAATATTTATTAGAAATACACATCATAGCTGTAGTGTAAAACACAATGTTCATTGCTGTGTATATCAGTGCCCGCGCTTTGTTAAAACTAACATTGAGGGAGCACTAAACTCTGACTATTACGTAAGGTGACCATATTCAGCAGTACTATCAACATTGTCCGGGCACATACCACAATAAGCAACATAATTGAGTAAATCAGCTGAACCTCGAAAAGTCTAGTAGAGCATGGCAGGAGATTGACAGAACATGTTCAAATGATCTGTAAATCATATTGTGTGTTAAACAATCTGAGCAACTTTCTATCTCCTGTATACAAAATTGGTAATCTGATATAAGTAACAAAAGAGACATATTGTCCATAACAGGTGAACCACCAAGACAGATTATGACATGTGAGTCACAGGGAAAGCTTCACTTTAAAAGTCTGTCGGAAGTCTTCCAGTCTGGATGTTCTGCAGAAAACCGAAGCTGAGTACAACAAGGTTCCTATTCAGATCCAGCGACCAGGAATATAAGAGCAGAAGGTCAGCTATAGATTCAAATAACACTGACAACAATTATTTTAATTAAGGACAGCAACTCTAAAAATTGAGAGAGGTATGAATGCCTAATGAGACCAGGTAATTGAGACTTAGTGTACTTTACTCCAGTACTCCTGATGAGGGGATAGAGAGAAGTACGCTCGGGTACAACATTTTAAAGAGCAGAATAGCTGTTAAAAGCTTTGATAAAAGCTTCTTTTGCTTCCAATGGAGTGTTGGCTGTGTATCTCTTTTCATTGTAAGAGAATTGCAAAGTGTTTGGATACCGCATCTGGAATTTCACATTCCTCCTGATCAGGTCAGTGCAATAAGGGGCTAGATTTTGTCTATTTAATTTGATTTGGTGAGGCAGATCTTGGGTAAAGGTAAGCTTGTGGTTGTTCCATGTAAAATTTCTTTGTTTTTTAGCTGACATTAAGATTTTTTGCGCGTCCTGGAAATTTAATATTTTAGTGTATATTTGAAGTGGAGTAGTCGAGTTTTGGCACTTATGAGATTGTGCTCTCTCTATTACTAGGTCCTCAGAGCTATTTTCCGACCCCAATAAAGCAAGAAATATCTGCCTGCAAATTAACAGTAAGTTTTGATTATCATATGACTCTGGTAGCTTCTAGCCTCCAGATCTGTTATCTTAGACTGTAGATCAGAAAGCATAGATGTTTTTACGCTCAGGTCTTCCGATATGGATTGGATCAGCAGTCCATTGGCTTGACTTTTGTGTTCGAGGGTGTCCACTCTTTGTAATATCTGATGTATGGATTTTCCAAAATCTGTGAGTTGTTTGGAGAAACCCTGTATGGCAGTATGGATGGGCTGTAGCGCTGATTTAAGTTCATCAAGATGAAAGTTGGCATCAGTTTTTCCTTTAGGATTTGTTTTATTAGTGTCGGCTGGTTGTCTAGTAATTCTTTGCCTTTTGGAAGCTGTATTCTTTTCCAGAGATAAAATTGAAGAGATTTTTGCTTTTGTGAGTTGAGTTTCCATATTTTCAGCGATGTCAGACATGGTTTATAGGCAACGGTTATTATAATGCAGCAGTTGTCTCAAGGGCCCCTTGGATGCACGTGGCGAGGATCCCAAGCGTAAAGTTGAAGATAAGTTGCTTATTTTGTTTTAGATAAGTCAATACACTTCCGATTGCTTTGGAAGAGAGTTAAATTAATTAGTCCTAGTATATGATTAATGATAATCAGCTTTCAATGCACTTTAAAGCTAAGATAGTTATAAATTACAGTAGGAGCTCTGTGGATAGGGTGCAGACTAGTCGACCACCATTTTGGAATGAAAGATGTTATAGCATTAGCATGGCAGAGTCATGCTTTTCACATCTGCTTGTAACATTACAAGTAGCATTTAGGTTACACATAACCAGGATTTCATATAATAACAATTGTTCAGAAAGAGGACACAAAGATAATGACAGGAGGCCATTCTTGTCACAGTACATACAACTGCGCATTACATCAAAGTTTACAATATATTGTATAAGTGTCATTATGGTAAATAGCGATATATGGATAATTTCTCCAAGACACATGGCCACATTACTCATAATACTGCGTTTGAGTTAGTGTACTCTACAAAATGTCATATGTCATAACATCCATAGCACATATTATTATTAATAATGTGAAGTGGTGAGTTTATAACAACAACACCTTTGTACTATACATTTATATGGACTGTAGGTAAGATTTGTATCATGTATCACACCCTGGGATTCAATAAACTCCATGCAAGAAAAGCACTATTTTTGCACAGAGTGGTTCGAGTCCGTATAGCACATCAGCACACCTTGAATATTCATGAAGGCACGCTGCTGTTCAACCTACACAGACACAAGCCATGAACAAGTGCAGAAGGCATGTTCAAGTAGTGCACGGACATTGAACACGCTCCCTGCACTCAGAAAGTGCTGCATGGCACTTTCTTATAGGATCTGGCATAATATTAAAAAATTACTCTAATATTATGCCAATATTTCACTGTCTGTGGACACTGAAATGAAATAAATGATCATTTCAGTGTCTGCAGACACTGAAATACACACAGCATCAGGCAGCCAATGCAGGGGGTGTGTGACAGGTTCTGTGGCACACCCCCTGTATTGTATAAGTGTCGTACGACACCTCCACAACCTGCTAAAGCAGGAAATGTGTCCAAATGCACAAATAATGGGGGATAAATCTCTGAAAAGGGACACAACATATGTATTGCACTCACAAACTTAGAAAGTTGATAGAAAACAGGTCATGCATTAGCAAATTGGCGAAGGATAGTAGTCTGAAAGCAAATGTACACCAATATTCCCTGACGGCAGTCCATCTGGACAAAGGCACAAATGATGGGGGTAAAAAACAATAAAACAGGGACACTTCTGAAAAATTGCCCTCACACACTTAGAAAGTTGCTAGAAAACAGGATATATATTAGCAGGAGTCTCTGAAGGATAGAAGCTTGAAAGTCAAATGAATGCCATTATTTCCTGATTGCAGTCCTCAATGACTTGTCAGAACACCACAATACTTACTTACTTATATAACATAATAATATAATAATAATATTATAACTTTTTTTTCTAGGCTAAGGAATGTTTAAGTGTAGCTAAACAAGTGTGCATGTTATGGCCCAACGCTTATCATACTTTAAACAACCCCTAGGAGATAAATACAAATATACTAGTGAAATTTCCAAGTGGAGATAGTGTAATGGCTAGAGTCCCAGTTTTGCATGCAGGCACACACGGTTTGAGTACCAAGAAAGGCAAAGTATTCTTCTATGGAAAGGTAGTGTTCAAATTATTTTTGTATACTTAAATTATGCAGCAACTGTTTTTTGTCAACCAGGGTAGTGTAACTGATGTACAATGTAAGTGTGAGTGCATATAACATGTGAAACCACCCATGTACACACAAGTGCTCCATACAGTATATTCACACCCCTTGCCAATGTAAGGAAAGCACATAGAGGTATGTCATGTAAAGTATATGCTATACACATAATAAATTAAGTCAGTCCTCTGATATATTTATAAAATTAAAAGTAAGCGATGGTTAGGAATGTTCAGCTATGCTTAGCAAGTGTGACCATTGCTAAGATGTGAATGCTAAGCAGCAGGTAGCTCAGCTAAGTGGATTTGCACACAGTTAAACACTGCTCAACAACTTCTCCTTTAAGCAGTGTTAAAACCAGCTAAGTGGGTTTGCGCACTGCTTAGCAGAGCTTAACCTTTTTAAAATGGTCCAATGACAGCAAAGGGTGGGAATATCACACTATTTAAATGGTGCAGGTGGGAATACAGCCATAATCTGTTATAGTCCATCTGAGCAGATACAATGGCTGGTGTTGGAGAGGGAGTGTGCTTTCGGGCACAGTGCTAGAGCACTTGGGAGTCCAGGGTCATGGCTGGACTCCTTGTTAAAAGCCATGAGGAGAGACTGCATCAGGGCCAGTACCAGGGCTCCCAATACAAATTAGAAGCCTGGGACTGTCTCGCACATGACCTCACCAGTGCTACTAGCATCCCCCGGACTGGGAAGCAGGTACAGCACCACTATGCTGACTTAAAGCATTGGAAGGGGGCACTCTTGGACCAGTGGATCCAAGATGGATGAGCCCAGAATGATGCTCCAGTAGTGTGTAAGTATCACTATCAAGTAGTCTGTAGCAAATACTAGCCTGAGAATGGATATGCATAATGTGTATTTTTCTCCCCTACAGCTGCAGAGGAGAGGGCTAGTAATGTGGAAGCCCATGGTGACAGACTGCTGAGGCTGCACTGACAGGCTGGTGACTGCAAATCTATGTTGCAGTATTTTTTTAAAATAGCTAAGAAGGAGTACATTGCTTACTGCTAGTAGGTATACTGTTGCTGTGTGAACTGAATAAATCAAAAAGTATGACTGATGAATATTGAAGTCCAATAAAGACCTTTAAAAAACTGTAGTGTTTATTCTGTTTTGTTGTTGTAGACATATATAAAATGTATACAGGTTCTTCATGGCAAATATGGCTATGACAGCATACATTAACTGAGGTGCATCTGTAAACATGCTCTTAGGAGAAACCGTAGATGGTGTAACTGTAAAACGAGATATAAATGAAATGTGAAATATATACTGCACTAAGCTCTGACCCCTGAATAGTAATACATCAAGTTTCAAAGTGTGTTCCATCCAACATTGCCTTGTGTTAACCTTTCCTTTCCAGGTTGTAGTAATCTAAACGATTAATGCACAGTACAATAACTATCTGTCATGCATGCATCACAGAATTACAAGCTCAGACTGTCTAACCAGGAGACCATTAGGCAGAAACCATTGAAACAGGAAACAGCAGTTCCCCAGTAGCTCAGTGTGATGACAAATAGCTTAGCTGTTACTTTTGCATACCTAGACACGGTTTGAATCCAGGAAGTGGTACTGAGATGTGTGCATATCTACACACAAAAAATCAGGAATAAATGTAAAAACAGTCAGGTAGTGTTGACAGATATTTTCCCCACAGGTTTTACAGGTACATAAATGCTGCCAGTAGCTTTATGGAGGGTATAATAATAAATTGTGTACAACTGTTCAATTGTCCCACCACATGCCTGCAAATTACAGCAGGGTAGGTACATACAATAGGCACTCTTCCCGAATCATACCTCTCAACTGTACAGATATTCACTGAATGTCCAGATATTTGTCTCAGATCTGTAGTCTATTTTACATAAAGTAGTGGTGTCATGGCAAATCAAAACATTATAGACTGAAGTTAGAAAATAATAATGATAGACATACAAGTGTCAGATATCATATCCATCAGAAAAGCCATGCAAATGCAATAACTGTAATTTTATCAACTTTCTAAGCTTGTAAGAGCAATATCTAAAAATTGTCCATATTTTTGGGCCTTTGTCCCACTCCTATGTATGGCTTTGTCCAGATCTCATGCTCTAAGATGTTGAGAGGTATGTTTCCTAAACATGTCTCTCAAGTGTCATGCTGTCACGGCTAGTGGTCACTACTGAAAATAATCCTGGACACAGATAGGAAACAAGTTGATGTATGCCTGTAGCACACTCACATAGCAGTTCAGGGTACCCCTCCTGTGTCAGATATGTAACCCTGACATGTATGATTCCCCTCTAGTCATGTAACCAGAGTTGTCACAGTTTGCCTCATACCATTCCAGGCTGACAGTTTAATAGGTATGTCTGTACTATAGAAGCTATAGCCATAGGTAGATGTAAAGTGAGGGCAGACCCATAGAGTATTGATCAGTACTGTTAAAGAAAATAGAAACATAAACAGTTGTTAATGGATTTTCCGTCCCCTTCTGCCATCTGCATCAATAATTATTACTCATATACTATGGGTATGTTGTGCTCCAACCCAATGTTGGGACTTGTGTTATATTTATTGTTAATATGTTTGATTGCTTGCATGTTAACATATCTTGTTCAAATACCATTGTTGGTGGCCTGTTGCCATCAATGTTACTGACATGCTGTTATGATGCATACTGTTATTCCATATATGCATGTGTTCTGTTTGCTATGCAACTGTTTCAAATCTGTTTATGGAGTTAATTTGGAACACTCATGCATGTTGTTATAACTAATCTTGAAATTTGTTGTTCATGACTAACTGACATATTTTGTAAAACCTCAACACCATAGCTCGTTAGAGAAGATGGATCCCAGCAGATCCTCCTGTCCCACCTCATCTGGCCATGGCACTGAGCCCCAGCACATCTGGGACCAAACTCAGATCTCTCTTGTCTGCTGGTCCTGCAATGCCTTTGGGTGGAACCACTGCAGGGGATGGTCCCTCCCTGGGAGTGGGAATGGACAGGAGGCTGTCACCCACAGTCAGGTCCAGGATTTGGTGTGCAGCACCCTTCAATCTGAGTTTGGAGAGCAGTTGCATCAGATTGAAGGCTACCTGGCACAACTTGAGGGGCAGGCCACCCTCCTGTCTAGCCCCCAGCACAGCCACCTTTGGGGCCGTGAAGGTGCAGTGGTGACTGCCCATGGGTGGGGATCTCAGTTCCACTGTAACCATATGGGTCTCATGGGCTTCCGATTCCCAACCACCCTCCCCATCAAATGTGTTTACCCCCTCATGTGTCATATACTGCCCCTGTCTGCTATCGTGTCTGTCTCCCTACCCAACCTACCTCCCCAGACATATCTACAATCCTTCCCCAACATCCCACTCTCACTTTAAAAAAAAGAATAGGGCATCTGTCCCCCCCAAAAAATATCGCCCCATACATAGATGTCCATTTCACACACATGTCCACTGGACAAGTGTAATCTGGTCCAATTGGCTTGACAACACATTTCTGTTGTCCTTGCCCCTCTTTCTGGGGTTTGAGTGTCCAAATTCACCTCCAAATTCTCTACAAATTCACAGCTGTTGCTGTATAAGAAATTGACAGCTATGGACCTTCCCTACACCTATCCTGCACATCCCTAGCTTTCTTTCATATTGTGTTTCCCTCTGCATGCCTCTTTTTCTTTTCTTTTAAAGAAATTAGCATGGGTGTAAGCATGAGTAAGTGGTAGTAAGTGGGAGTAAGTGAGTTTGCCCGATGCTAAGTGAAGCCAACACAGATTAAGCATCTGTACGTTTAACCATGTGTTGGCATCGCTTAGCGTTACGCAAACCCATGCAAACACTCTTACAACTGCTAAAAACTGCTTTAATCACACTGTTTCCATCAGCCACTGTTCTGCCTAGCAACAAAATAATCTGCGCTGCCAAGGCTTGGACCCAGGGCCCTGTATACCATAGTCAGAGTAATGTACCACTACACCATTTGAGCTATAAGGATTGCTGATGATTTTTCAAACATATCATGCAGTTGAGGCATTTAACAATAGGGAAAAGATTCTGTGGAATCAGTCAGGTTTTATATATATAAATATACACATGTATATATGTATGGAGATGCATATATATGGAAAAAGATATACATAATATAAATATATACATATAAAATATATACATATATATATATATATATATATATATATATATATATATATATATATATATATATATATATATATATATATATATATATATATATATATATATATATATATATATATATATACTCATGACATGTAGTGAAGTCATACCTCAGAACCGTACCTCTCAACATCTTAATGAAGAAATCTAGCCAAAGGCTGTCCACATGGGGGGACAATGGGCAAAAACTAGGGATATATTTTAAATATTGTTCTTACAAATATATAATGTTGCCACAGTGACAGGGTTTGTTTCAGCATGCATGTTCTGAAAGATGTGAGTTATGAAACTGAAATATATGTCATCATTTACTGTCAGAAATCCTCAGATTATCACAGTGATTTACCATGGAAATAAAAATAATGAATATGTGGAACAGACCAGAAATATGTGCAATGAACCTGGACATTCTGAAACAATCTGGCCGGTCGAGAGGTAGGCTCAGAACCCCTTAGTGCAATGAATCTGACCGCAGCCTGAGAAAGTGGGAGGAGAAAGGCATGAAAATAGGGACATATCTGAAATACTGTAGAAGATAAGCTGACACATTTGCTGCAGTGACACCCTCCTGTCTGTCCTAACATATGTTGACTAGATAGCACAAGTCCAAAACTCAATTACTTCTCACTAGTTAGTGACTCCTCACATCATCTCACTGATGTGTCAGAAATACACAACACTTATGGAGGCCAAGCAATAGTACATCCTACAAATATCTGGATATACACTCAGATGCTAAGCATGTCACCAAGCACTGTCCAAACTACAGTCAGGATGACACAACACTTACCCAAATCTGCTATGGGGAATTACACATGTATTTGCAAATATATCAGGCACTACAGGGATGTAAACAACACTGAAAAACAGACACCAGTGTGAAAGTTAATATCAGAGGGCATAATATCAGAGCTTTGGCCGGCTAACATCTACCTGAAATCAGCTTGACATATAAATGAATTTAAGTACACTTTTATCTGCTCTTTTGCATATAGTAATGTATTTAATTTATTTATATGTGTTTTTCACTGAATATTAACTCAACTGAAGTTGTGGCTGTCTCTCTACAGAGTACTTTTTAGAATTTCTGTGTAGCCATTGATAGCAGTGAGGGTAGTTTCAGCTCATCACTGACATCCTGTCTTGCCTTATATAAGTGGTACATTTTGAGTTATCTCTGCTTAATATCAGAGCTTTGGTCGGCTAACATCTACCTGGAATCAGCTGGATGTATGAGTGAATTTAAGTACACTTTTATCTGCTCTTTTGCATATAGTACTGTATTTAATTTATTTATTTGTGTTTTTTACTGAATATTAACTCAACTGAAGTTGTGGCTGCCTCTCTACAGTTAGTTCCCCACTCATCCTCCCTGTTTTTGTTTTGGTATTAATGTTGGTGACTTTGAAATTGCCCACCTCTCTTGTAGATTTGTATTTGAATACTCCTTCTGGGCCCATCTCATTTGCTCACTCAACTGAGTGCAGTGAGATCATATTCTTATTTCAGGCACTCCTGCTGTGTACAAAGAGAGCATTTGGGAAGGTCAACCCCTGTAGCCTCTTAATCCTGCTCTGCCCCCCCCCCAAAAAAAAAAATAAATAAATATATATTTATTTATTTTATTTATTTATTTATTTAAATTTGTTGACCGGGAGTGTCCGACTGGACGTGGGTCCATTTTCAGCGGAGGCCCGGGGAGAAAAGCTCCACAGTAAAATAAACAGACAGTAGTTACATTGGATTACATAGTGATTAACAATTTAACATAGAAATTACTTACAACATATTTACAGATGAAGAACATAGTACATCAGCAGACAACTAGAATCTTTATCTGTGAAGTACATAACAGGCATTAACAAATGTAACAATGAGAAGTTCCTGCTGTATAATAAGTACTAGGCTTATGAGCATCTGAGCTTGCTATCATCAAGGTAGTTAGTGGAGGTGAAAGAAAGGTAGAAGTTGGTGCATGATGGCACGGAGGTAATTGTGGGTGGGAGTGAGTTCCATAATTTGGCTATAGAGAATAGTGCTTCACCAGCAGAGTTATTGGCTTTAGTGATCTGCAAGTGATTTTGTTGCTGGATCTTAGTGGTCTGGTGGTGCGATAGGGTTGGAGTAGATTCTGGAGGAATGGGACATTTAGTGGATGGTTTACTAGTTTGTGGGTGAGTGAGAGTTGATACCACTGAAGGAGGTGAGGGAGTTCAAGCCAGCCCAGTTCAGCAAGTGAGAGACAGTGGTGACTATGGTAGGATGCCCCTGTGGCGATTTTTTTTGATTTTGTGCAGGTCTCTAGCTTGTTTAGATCACATTGCCTTAGGTTGGTATATACTGGAGAGGCATAAAGTAGGGTGGAGATAAGGTGGGAATTTGCTATTGAAATCTTTGCTGCTTTGGTGAGAAATTGTTTATTTCCTTATAATGCTCCTAGTTTTTTGTGGACTTTTTTTATGGTCATGGATATGTGAATGTCAAATTTTAGTTTATTGTCTATTTCCACTCCTAGCAATTTGGTGTGTTCAGTTGGGTATATAGTGGTGTTGTCTTTTGCTGTGATGTTAAAGTGAGAGTTGTTTTGAGTTATTTTGATATATATATATATATATATATATATATATATATATATATATATTATTCATCTGCTCTTACTGTAACTGTCTTAGTTGCTCTTCTGCGTGCTGTTATCTGTTCAGTCACTCTTACTCTACACTTATTATTGCTTGTTAATAGCCTTCTAATTTACTGTCTTCTGCACTTGTTTTTTAGTAATTTTTTAATTTAATTGCACTTATTTGAACTGTATTTGCCATAGTGTTGCTGCACGCTTGGGTGTGCTGGCCTGCACTACAATTTGAATTGTATTTACTGCTGTTTTAGCTGCTTTTCTGTAACAAAAAAAATTTTTTTCTAAGCTTGTTTCCTGCCTTTCCTTTAACTAGTCAAGTCCAGATACAGACTTGCTGTATCCAGGACTGTTGGTAAGCTTCTGAGCTCCCCAAGCCTTTCTGTGTTGGAGGGAAGCCTTTGAGCTTATCAGTGGGAGTGGTAAGCACTAGGTAGCCTATCGACCATGGGAAGAGTGGGTTTTGGCCCTGAAATTGTAGTTCATTGGTCGTTTGGGCAGTTTTTTCATCTCTTTCTACTTTCTGGTTAAAAGCCTGTTTTGCATTTGGTCCCCACCTTTCCTATAACTAGTGTAATCCAGGTACAGATTTGCTGAATCCAGGACTGTTGGTAAGCTTCTGAGCCCCCCAAGCCCTTCTGTGTTGGAGAGAAGCCTTCTAGCTTATCAGTGGGAGTGGTAAGCACTAGGTAACCTATCTACCACAGGAGGACTGGTTTCTGTCCCAGAAATTATAGTTTATTGGCCTTTTGGGAAGTTTTTCCATCTCTTTCAACCTTCTGATTTAAAAGCCTGTGTTTGCAATTGTTTCCTGCCTTTCCTGTTACTAGTCTAGTCCAGGTACAGATTTGTTGTATCCAGGACTCTTTGTAAGCTTCTGAGCCCCCCAAGCCTTTCCGTATTGGAGGGAAGCCTTCTAGCTTATCAGTGGGAGTGGTAAGCATCAGGTAGCCTATCTACCACAAGAGGAGTGGTCCCTGGCCCATAAATTGTAGCTATTGGCTGTTTGAGCAGTTTTTTTTCCATCTCTTTCAACTTTCTGGTTTGAAAGCCGCACTTGTGCCTGTTACCCACCTGTCCTATAACTAGCCTAGTCCGGTTACAGAGTTACTGTATCCAGGATTATTAGTAAGCTTCTGAGCCCCCAAGCCTTTCTGTGTTGGAGGAAAGCCTTCTAGCTTATCAGTGGGAGTGGTAAGCACTAGGTAGCCTATCCTCCATGGGAAGAGTGAGTTTTGGCCCAGAAATTGTAGTTTATTTGGCTGTTTGGGCAGTTTTCCATCTCTTTCAACTTGCTGGCTTTAAAGCCTATGTTTGTACTTGTTCCCCGCCTTTCCTGTAACTAGTCTAGTCCAGGTACAGATTTGCTGTATTCCAGGACTCTTTGTAAGCTTCTGAGCCCCAAGCTTTTCTGTGTTGGAGGGAAGCCTTCTAGCTTATCAGTGGGAGTGGTAAGCATTAGATAGCCTATCTATCACAAGAGGAGTGGTTCCTGGCCCAGAAATTGTAGCTATTGGCCGTTTGGGCAGTTTTTTTCCATCTCTTTCAACATTCTGGTTTAAAAGACACACTTGTGCTTGTTTCCCATCTTTCCTGTAACTAGTCTAGTCCAGATACAGAGTTGCTGTATCCAGGACTGTTGGTAAGCTTCTGAGCCCAGCAAGCCTTTATAAGTTGGAAGAAAGCCTTATAGCTTATCAGTGGGAGTGGTAAGCACTAGGTAGCCTGTTTACCATGAGAGGAGAGGTTCTTGGCCCAGAAATTGTAGTTCATTGACCATTTGGACAGTTTGTCCATCTCTTTCAACTTTCTGGTTTAAAAGACCCCATCTGTACTTGTTTCCCATCTTTCCTGTAACTAACCTACTGGGTAGCACTAGAAAGCCTTAAACTGATACAAGCCTTCTAGCTTAGGAGAGAGACTTTGGAGTGATTAAGTATCAGTTTTCTGTACTTTCTTGCTGTACTTAACAGTTTTCCTCCTAAATGCAGATTTTCCAGTGTTTATTGTGATTTAAAAGCTTGTTTTTTTCACATATTGTACTTATTTGACTGCCTGCACTTTTAAAAAGTTATTTTTTGTTTAAATAATTTGTATAACTGTTGTAAGCTACACACTAAAGTGTGATAGCCTTTTCTGATTGTATCTAGTCAATTAAAGCTGTTTTAAGTGTACTTTTTACTGTTTTTGCCTTATCTTTTCAAAAAACCAAAAAAACCCCATAAAAATTCCTTGTTTCCCACCTTTCTAAGCTAGTATAGTCCAGTTTTTAGGCTAGTGCTGAATTCAGGGCTGTGATACTAGTTTCTGAGTTGCCCATACCTTACTTGGATAGAAGGAAGTTTCTCTGTTCACCTGTGAGAGTGGGGAGCTTTGAGCAACCTATCTGTCCATGGAGGAGTGGCTCCAGCCCAGAAGTTAGTAGTTTATTGGCCATTTTGGGCTAATTTCTATCTCTTTCATTTCCCTACTATAAAAAATGCATTTGCACGGTTTTGCGCATCGAGCAGTGTCAGTTAGCTACGGTTAAATTATTCCCGGCTCCACTAAGTCTCCTCTTCAATTTTTCCCTTGAAACTAGTCTAACTCTCAACCTAAGCACTAAAAAAGCATCTTACAGCCCAGCACTTGCTCAGACCTAATAGCAAGCACTAATATACCCTGACACTGATTGCCCAGCAGGGAAGGCTCTTTATTCACCCCTCACCAACCAAGTGACTAAGCAGCTCACCCTACTATTCAGGCATGACCAAAGGGCAACTTCAGGTGCACTCTCCAGTCCAGCTGGTGAATCTGGGTATCCTGAGGCAATGTTACAACTGCCTCATGTACACAGACAAGTCTCTCCACAAAACACTAACATATGCGAGAGATGCAATTATACAGCCAAATTGGAAGCTAAGCTGTTTCCATCCAAGACTGGAACAGACAGTCAAGAGGAGAAGGTCAACACTTGCACCACAACTCCAGCTGCACACAGACCTACTAAAACAGCACTGGCAAAAAATATACATAAATACACAAAATCATACTCGGAGGCTCTAAATAAAAACCTGCAAAAGCATCAGAGACATCCAAAGCAGACACCCAAACAACCTGCACTTCCCGTCACAAACCAGACAACACATAAAACACAAAATCAGTGTGCTGCACAATCACAGCCCTTAAGGTGAAATAACATACCTAACACACTAATAATAGGTGACTCTACAGTCAGGCACACTGATGTCCCATTCATTAAGCTGGATAAGCAGAAGGTTACTGTTAGCTGCCTGTCAGGAGCCAGAATACACCACATAACACAAGCACTCAGGTCACTCCAGAACAAGCACAAATGTGACTCTGTCATTGGTCATGTTGGTGTGAATGACCTAAGACGTACCACCCTGGACTACATGAAAAGAGACATGGAAGAGCTCTCTGATCATGTAGCCCAGGCTGGTATGACCCTGACTCTGAGTAGCATCCTGCCCTCACCAAGAATGATACCTTAGTATAAAGAAAAAATGATCAATTTCAACAATTGGCTAAGTTTCTGGTGTCATTCAAAGAGGATCCAGTGTCTGTCAGCCTGAGATGACATGCTCGACAAGCCACATTGCTTCACAAGAGACGGCTTGCACCTGTCACCCCTAGGCTTTCAAATACTGGCCAAGGCTCTTGCTGCCCCCACTGTGCCTTTTTAGACAAGGCTCAAAAGTCAAACCCACCTCTTTAAACAGCACAATTAACAAAAAACTGAGGGTTATGCTATTCAACGCCAGGAGTTTAAATCTCAAAATGCACACGCTCAAAGCATTCTTCAGTATGGAGAACGTTGACATCTGTGCAGTAACTGAAACTTGGTTCAAGACTCCAGAGAGCACCCCAGCACTACTGGGCTACAAGTCATACCACACGTTTCGGCCACAGAACATGGACCGAAACACAAAAGGAGGGGGTATATTGATATTCATCAAGGATATCTACATCTCCCGGTTAGTGGTGCAGCATTATACCTCTGAGATCATCCATGTGCAACTAACATCGGGCAAATCTGCAATGCAAATTGTGGCCTGCTACAGATCACCCTCCATGACCCAGGATCACCACTCCACCTTTCTGGAGACACTGGAAAACATGAAGGTCCTACCAAACACCTTGATATTGGGCGATTTCCATTACCCTACCATTCACTGGGAAAACTGCTTGAGTACAAATTCCCAGGCCCAGCATTTCCTGGAATTTATCAACTCAAACGTGCTGGATCAGCTGGTAAACTCCCATACCAGAGGTGAAAAATTATTGGACCTGGTCATCACCAACATGGGCGACAGGTGTTCCACACCGGAGGTCAACCTGTCACTGGTTAGATCAGACTATAAACTAATCACTCTGGATGTCCACACCCCACCACCACCCCCAACTAAGGAAACCATAGTAAAAAACTTTTCTAAAGCAAACTTTACCTTACTTAAGACAGAGGTGGTAAGTTTCACAGCCCCCACGCTAAAGGATAACTCTGTCCAAGATGTACAATCCTTTACAAATGCACTCTAAGAGCACCTACAAGGATGCATGGATTGTGCCATCCCTAGCAAAACCAAGACTCACTCCTCTAAGAGAAGGAAACCAATTTGGTGACCCCCCTGCAATAAACAGGCTATACAACAGAAGGAGGAAATTAGTTCAGAAAAAAAGCAAATCCCAAGAAGGAAAGATATCCCTGATCAGTATCAGTAAGAAACTGAGGTCCCTCATGAAATCATGCAAGGCTAACTTCGAAAGAAAAATAACCAAGGATTCAAAAGATAACCACAAAGTCTTCTTTAGCTATGTTAAGAATCTAAGTGGCAACTCACAGATATGCACTGAACTACTGCAAAATAGCACAAAATATACTGAACCTACTGATATTGCCAACATCCTGGCAGATAGATTCAGTGCAAACTTCACCCCCCTCTCACCTCTCAAAGGGCCCACAACAATACCAGAAAAGTGTAGTGTCCCAAAAATCACAGATGCACAGGTGAAAACAGCCCTTTCAAAAGCTAAAAACAGCGTCAATGGGACCAGATGGTGTCCCAGGCTGTGTCTTGCATGAACTACAGAACAAACTAACCCCCCACCTAAACACGCTGTTCAACCTCAGCCTCTTCACAGGCTACATGCCCATAGAATGGCGCACAGCAACGGTTATTCCTCTCCACAAAGGAGGGGCCACAACTGACCCTGGTAACTATCGCCCCATAAGCCTGACTAGTCTGGTCTGCAAGGCTATGGAGCACATCATCATGGAACTCATTAACAAAGACATTGGGTTCCTCCAAACACTTGACCTGACCTAGTTCGGCTTTGTTAAGGGCAGATCATGCTTACTAAATCTGGTTGACTTCTTTGAGACAGTCACCAAGGCCATAAATGAGGAAAAGGTGGTTCACACAGTCTACCTTGACCTCACCAAGGCTTTTGACACCATTCCCCACTCGAGTATTACTGAAAAACTCACCAGCCTGAACATAAACCCCTACATCACGAGAAGGGTTGCCAACTGGCTTACAGACAGAACTCACATGGTAAGAATAGTGGGCTCCAGGTCCGACTCTAAACCAGTCTCAAGTGGTGTCCCACAAGGATCAGTCCTGGGACCCCTACTGTTTGGCATATACTTCTCAGAAGTACAGGAAAACACAGGAGGACTATGGCTAACCAAGTTTGCCGATGACTGCAAACTGGGAGCCATAATTGACTCTCTGACTGACATGGACATCCTCCAAAAGGGCCTTACTGAGACGGACACCTGGTGTCAAAGTCATGGCCTCAAGGTAAATGCCAAAAAATGCAGTCATCCCATTTGGGAAAAACAAAACACCCACAAATTACCACATAGGTGGCAGCCCCCTTAATATAGAAGAGGTAATAAGAGATCTGGGGACCCAGGTTGAAAGTAATCTCTCCTTTGACAATCATATTGCCAAAGTAGTTAGGAAAACCTTCTATGTGGTCCATCTAATTACTAAAGGGTTCGCATCTAGAAATAAAGAGGTTATAGTGCCCCTCTTCTCGTCACTCATTAGACCCATCATAGAATACAATGCCCCAGTTGGGATGTACCTCACAAGACACTTCCAACAGCTGGAAAGACCACAAAAGTACCTCACCAAGAGGATTACTGGTCTCAAACATATGTGTTATGCAGCCCGACTGAAAAAACTATATCGCTTACTCAGAGGTGATCTCTGATTGACTTACAAAGTCATATCCAACTCAGAATTGATGGACATGCTCCACCTAAAGAAATCTAAGTCACTGCAAGCCACGCGCTCTAGTGAGCTAAACCTCGCCACAACAATAAATAGAACATGCTGGAGGGATAGATTCCTATCACAGAGACTCCCCATGCTTTGGAACAAAATTCCAAATTACATCAGGCAGAGCCCCTCACTAACACTCTTCAAGAGAAATCTTGACGAGTGGATGTGTAACAGAAAATACACCCCTGGGATTACTTCATTGGCTCTGCTTGACAGAGGATCAGTTAATTAATCAATGGGGTGGCGAAAGTCAACACACTCTGGCTAGGCTTATAAATGCCCTCGGGCAGATAGCCTAGTACCTACCTATGAACCTATGAACCTAAGTGCATACCCACAACCAATTTCACCACAGTCACAGTGACATACTGGTTAGCCAAATGAACAATACAGTATAAGGACTGTGTGAACAAAAACATCTCAACATGTTTGCCACTCACACATTACCCCTTCATATACTGGCCCAATTCAAAGTGTAGTATGACAGTGGTATTGGACATGTCTCAGTCTGTCCTTACAAACATACACAGCCGATAGACCACCAGAAACTGGAGCAGCATGTACAGGCAAATAGAAAAGGAGCCATAACACATACATCTACCCCCCTCACTACACAGGCCAAATAACATTGACACACTACACTGCTACACAATCCTGACAGACTGTCAACAATTGCCAGAAATACACAGACCTCTCAACTGTTCAGAGTCCCACAAAATGTCCAGGCTATGTCCTCATATATAAGGCCTCTAACACATAACATGTCTGGCAGTCTGATACATCACTGGGATGGTATCAGGAATGAAGGCACTAAATAATGATATACCCTACCTATCACCCTCTTACTGCATGATATCTGGACAAAGCCTGACATACTCTGGGGACAAAGGCTGAAAAAGAGGGGCATGTGTGAAATATTGCTGTCATAAACTGTGACAGTTGCTGATGTAACAGGGTTTGTTATAACATATATTTTCTGTGGATATGAAGTCAGAAGCACAAATGGATGATACAATTTACTGACTGCAATACCCACAGTATGTTACTGATTTTCCAAAGACAAAAAAATGTCTGAGGAATACACCAAATATGAGAGTCCAAAATCTAGCCATTCTGTGGATAGCCCTACAGTTGAGAGTTATTTCAATCACATAACACTGTCAGATGTAAACTCACACAGAAAAGCCATGTCCACACAAACCCTGTTAAACTAGCATTAATTCAACAGTGTAACAGCAATACTTTCATTCTGTCCCTATGTCTGGAACATTCTTCCCCAGTTTGTTGGCTGTCTCCACAGTTTTTGTTGTAAGAGGTATTTCCAACTACCCTCTGTAATGCTATTGTTCACACACCTCCATGAAGTCCTCCTCAAAGGCAAGGAAAAGGGGCAATGTGCACATGAAGTACTCAATTATAGGAGTTTGTTGCCATGCCATTGGCTATAGGAATAACACCATAGCTGTTCTGCATGCAATTAGCACATGGGGGACACCAATTGGTGCACAGGCCATCAGCTAATCATGAGCATTACCTACAAAAGGCAAGCTGCTGCCTATGCAAAACAGATGTACACCCTACATCTGGGAGTGAGAGAGAGAGAGAGAGAGAAAGAGAGAAAGAAAGAAAGAAAGAAAGAAAGAAAGAGAGACAGACAGACAGACAGACAGACAAAGAAACCAAACAACACATATTGGAATAAAACCAACCATACTTGAAAAAAAGGTATGTCAAACAAGTAAGCATGTAATGGAATGCAGTAGGGGGTATGTATTAATGGGAAATAGGAAGGTCAACAAATATGTCTCAACAAGACTTGTTGTACTGATAGATTTCTGCTCAGAACCCATGGCCATAGCAACTGTCTATCTGCAGTGACATAGATCACAGCTCAGGCCCCTGAGTCACCCCAGGAAAGGATGGTTCACATATGACTACTACTGGAGTGTGTGTTGAACAATACTGACTGTGACACTGCTAGGCCAGCTACTGGGATGTTGTAAATATCCATATGTTAACTGTGAATACAACTATGATATACATGTTTGTCTTAGAAATGTGACAGAACTATACAGATTATTTGCATAGTGAAATAATGTTGCAGATGTGTGTGTTGAACTGCATGTGATATACTGAGCTCATACCATTCAACTCTCCAATGTTATGCACACTGACCATATGTGTGCCTCATATCTGTAGTCATTTACTAATAGAGTTGTGTTATGTCTGGAAAATCATTGGTAACCTGTGAAGACTGACATTACAACATCTCCTTACCTTTCTTTTGGCTGTTCACATTAGGGGTTGCCACAGTGGATCATCTGTCTCCATTTCCTCCTGTCCCCTGCTTCTTGCTCTGTCACACCAACCACCTGCATGTCCTCTATCACCACATCCATACACCTTATCATAGGCCTTCCTCTTTTCCTCTTACCTGGCAGCTTCATCCTTACCATCCTTTTCCCAATATACTCAGCATCTCTCCTCAGCACATGTCCAAACCAACATAATCCCGCTACTCTCTGGCTTTGTCTCCAAGCCGTCCAACCTAGGCAGACCTTCTAACATACATATCCCTAATTCTGTCCACCCTTGTCATACCTAGTGCAAATCTTAACATCTTTAACTCTGCCACATCCAGCTTTGACTCCTGCCTTTTTGTCAATGCCACTACCTCCAACCCATATAACATAGCTGGTCTCACTACCATCTTGTAGACCTTCCCTCTCACTCTTAATGGCACTCTGTCACAAATCACTCCTGACACTCTTCTCCACCCTCCCCATCCTGCTTGTACTCTCTTCTTCACCTCTCCCCATCACTCACCATTACTCTGAACTGCTGTTCCCATAGAAACTCTTCCACCTTTGCAAACTCTACTCCCTACATCCTCACCATTCATCTATCCTCCCTCCCATTCACACACACATATATTCTGTATTAATCCTGCTGACCATCATTCCTCCCCTCTCTAGAGAATATCTCCCCCTCTTCAGGGTATCTTTAACCTGTTCACTACTCTCACTACAGATCACAATGTCATCTGCAAGCATCACAGTCAAAAGGGACTCCTATCTGATCTTGTCTGTCAACCTGTCCATGACCACTGTAAATAAGAAAGGGCTCAGAGCTGATCCCTGATGTAATCCCACCTCCACCTTAAATGCACCTGTCAGTTGCACCACATAACTCACAGCTGTCACAATACCCTTGTACATATCCTGTACCACTCTTACAGATTCCAAAACAAGGGCTCCAAGCCGACAAATAACTAAATAACAAGGTGGTCCCAAAGGAAGAGCACGCTAAAAAACTATAATACGTCCTTTAATGAACAATAAAACACACAGACAGGAAATGACATTTGTCACGGTACTATAAAACAAAATGAATCAGACAAAAACAGATCAATGGATCTAGCGCTTTCATCCACCGACCTGTGGATTTCTTCAGGATCAATTAATCAATTATGTTGACTAGTTTATATCTTTTTTTTTGGCTCCAAAATTCAGAATAGTAACAATGTGAACCTAGATGTTTCGTCCATTCCAATTAATATATCCATAGCACTCCAAAGCATATAATACAAGCGCTAAACTATGCTATATAGCATTACTGTCACACAAAATGGTCCATACTTAACATATATCGTTAAATGCACTTTCCAAATAATGCTTTACCTAAGAGTGTACAAATAAAAATGTTCGTTCTTAAAACACTAATTATCTATATCATGTTTTCGTATTAAAAACTATAAGATAATGCAATATCTAAAACCTAATGTAAATCTTTGATATTTAATGTGCATTTAATATCTCTTTAAATTTTATAAATTAATAATATAATATATACCAATACTCTATGGGAATATAAAAATAAAAATGCAATAATAATGAATAATATATATATGAATAAATGTTTAAGTAAAATTCCTTATATAAATATGGTTTCAAGTACTGTGTTTAAAAACTTATGTACATCAAGCCATACACATTTTGTACTGTAATGTACCACCTAAAATGTTCTATGTAAAAATATGTGTAGTTGTAAGTCAAAATAGTTATTGTAACAATTGTAGTATAGGTTTTATACTAATATATTCATTTAATCCAGGTAGTGTGGATGCATCTGTTAAAATTTGCCATTTCACCTCTCTCTCAGACAGTAATGCCTTCATATTGCCTCCTCTTATGTTCATTCTTACTTGTTCTATTATAGCAAATTTAAAACCATGGCTATGTTCCGTGGCTTCTGTGTGCCTATATAATGCATTTTTACTGTCTTTTTTCTTAATGGCATATAGATGCTCATATATTCGCCTCTTAAATGTTCGTTCAGTTTTTCCTATGTAAAAACTGCTACATCCTTGACATATAGCCATGTATATAATATATTTTGTGTTGCAATTACCTCTTTTAAATGTTATTCTAGTCCTGTTAGTATTTCCCAAAATGAGACCATCACTCTCTAATATATTTTGGCAATATCTACAGCATCCACACTTTCTCGTACCTTTAACTTGAGTTCGACTACTTTCACCTTCATTGTTATTCTCTAGTATGAGCTTCATATTAGTTCCCATTTTGTACACTACTCCTGACTTCCTCATACAATACCACGACTCCTCTCTAGGCACCCTGTCATGTGCTTTCTCTAAGTCCACAAAGACACAACACACCTCCTTCTGACTTTCTCTGTACTTCTCCATTAATGATCTCAGAGCAAACGTCGCATCTGTAACGCTCTTTCCTGGCATGAAACCATACTGCTGATCACTAATCCTCACCTCCCTTCTTAACCCAGCTTCCACTACCCTTTCCCATAACTTCATGCTGTGACTGATCAGTGTTATCCCTCTGTAGTTACTACAGCTCTGTACATCACCCTTATTCTTATAATCGGTACCCAAACACTTTTTCTCCACCCCTCACGCATCCTCTCACTTTCCCAGATTACATTAAACAATCTAGTTAAAAAGTCCACTGCCATTTCCCCTAAACACCTCCATACTTCCACAGGTATGTCATCTGCACCAACAGCCTTTCCATTGTTAATCCTCTTCATAGCTATCTTTACTTCCTCCTTGCCAATCCATTGCACTTCCTGATTCACCATACCCACATCATCCAACCTTCTCTCTCTCATTCTCTTCATTCAACAGCCTCTCAAAATACTCTTTCCATTTACTCAACACACTCTCCTCACATATGAGTACATTTCCCTCATTATCCTTTATCACCCTTATCTGCTGCAAATCCTTCCTAGCTCAGTCTCTCTGTCTTGCCAATTGGTACAGGTCTGATTCTCCATCCTTAGTGTCCAACCTTTTATGCAACCCTTTATACGCCTCATCCTTAGCCTTTGTCACCTCTCTTTTTGCCATGCACTTCATCTCCTTATACTCCTGTCTACTTTTTTCATCTCTCTGACAATCCCACTCCTTCTTCGCGAACCTCTTTCTTTGTATACTCCCCTGTACTTTCTCATTCCACCACCAGGTCTCCTTGTCCTCCTTTCTCTGTCCAGATGTCACACCAATCACCTTTCTAGTTGTCTCCCCTACTAGCTGTGCTGTAGTTACCCAGATATTTGGTAACTCTTCACTGCCACCCACTGCCTGTCTTAACTCATCCCTGAACTTTACCTCACAATCACCCTTTTTCAGTTTCCGCCATTTGATCCTGGGTGCTGCCCTCACACTCCTCCTCCTCTTCTTGATCACCAACGTCATCCCACAGACCAACATTTCATGCTGCCTAACTACACTTTCCACTGTCACCACTTTGCAGTCTCCAATCTCCTTCAAATAGGCCCTCCTGCATAGGAGATAATCCACCTGTGTGCATCTTTCTCCACTCTTGTATGTCACCCTATACTCCTTTGTCTTGTTAAAATATGTGTTCACCACAGCCACGTCCATCCTTTTTGCAAACTCCACCACCATCTCACCTTCTGGATTCCTTTGCTTAACACCATACCTATCCATCACTTCCGCATCCCCTCTGTTTCCTTCACCAACATGTCCATTCAAATCTGCTGCAATCACCAGTCTCTCACCCTTGGGTACAGTCATCACCACTTCATCCAGCTCACTCCAAAATTTTTCTGTCTCATCCATCACACACGCAACTAGTGAAGCATATGCACTAACAGCAGTCATCATTATACCATCTAGCCAACACTCTTTTCACCTCCAAAAACACTCTTGCCATACTGTTCCTTCAGGATAACCCCTTCACCATTTCTCCTCCCATCCACACCCTGATAGAGCTATTTAGTCCAGACTCTGATACACCTAGCCTTATGCTCTAACAGGTTGACAGGAATGACTGAGCAACAAGAGTGTAAATACAGTGTGCCATACTGACATAGAACAGAAATGTATATCAGGTATTACCCCAGTACATGTATGTATGAGTAGGTGTACCTGACTACCTGATAACAACAGACATGGGATGCAAAATGTCAGGTAAATAAGCTGTACATGTTGTACATGTGTGTAATCTCAGTTTCTGTGCATCCAACAGAGTTAGATTTCTACAGATACTGGTTGCTGCATTGCCCTGACACAGACATGGGTACTAGAATAAGCATGATTATCAGGTTGAAATTGGAGAGGTGTCCAACTGTGTTATGACATCGTGTCCATGCTTACTACAAACAGCCATATGACCACCAACATAGCTGTATGGACTCAGCAATACCTAACCTATAAAACCTGTCTCCACCAAAGTAGAGTAATCCTCTTTACTGGACAGCAGCAATACACAAACCACATAATTGGTCGCTATATTGGCTGTACAGGTCAGAGTAGGCACAGGCACCAACTTGGCAGCGAATCAACCTTTGTCTGAATGAGCATATCAGGTCACAGGTGGATTACTGTAAGGCTAACTATGAGGACAAATTGGACACATCCACCAAGGGCAATCACAAGGCCATCTTCAAATATGTCTGCAATCTCAGAGGCAACAACCCACCCCACCCTGTAATGGTGGTCAGTCGCACCACATACACACCATAGCTATAGCCAACCTGCTGCAGACAGGTTTAGGGCAAACACAACCTCCCCTGGCTCACCATCAGCATAGGTGATTATGCACAGCACCCGCACCCTTCCCCTCATCATCACGGAGTAGGTGCATACTGCCTAATCAAAGTAAGCAAAAGCAAGTCTCCATGGGACCTGGAACATTCCTATCTGCATCCTACATGAACTCAGGCATATGCTTCCATTACCATTACACACTGTATGCAAGCAAAGCCTGAGCACCATTGACATCCCATCTGCAAGAAAGACAGCCACTGTCATCCCTCTACACAAACATGAATGATGAATGGTGGTTTATGCAATGTACTGGCCCTTATTGGGGGGAACATGACACATAAGGACCAGGAGTGCAATGCAGTTTCATACTGTGCTGATAGATGACAGGGATATGATGTGGTTGTAAGTGGGGGACAATGCAATGCAATATTGATGTGCTGGCTCTCTAAATAACTCTGAGAAATGTCTGAGGTCCTGTGATGTGTTTCCCTGTTTACGTCTTCCAGGTGGCATGCAGCATCAGCCGGCACACTGCATTGGAGAATGCAGCTATTACTAAAGCAATAATCCAGCACCATGGGGTGCTGTTCGGCTGGAGCCGACAAAATCTACAGGAGTGGCCTGCCCTGTGGGACGACCTTCTCCACAGATTAAATACCTTGGACCACCATGGCCACACATACGATCAAGTCAGGCATCGGGCAACTGACTTGATACATCGTGCCCGGCAAAGGGCTGCTGCCATGGCCAGGGACTGTACTGCTAAAGGTGGGGGTCCAGCCACACAGGCCCCATGTATGGCAATAGAGGAGCTCCTTACCAACCTTGGGGAAACCCCCACATAACATCCAACATATGAAACACCAGTCGTGGAGGTGGGTGGCACCCAGGCAACAGGCGAGGAGCTTCCAGGTAAGGCCACAATGCACATCAATTTAATCATGTAGCAGTCATACTGTCTTCAATAGAGTATCTAGATGCATATGTCAGTTCAAACTGCATTTGTGGATGGGGTTTAGTAATGCACAGAAGTGCACATCTATGGTGCGAGACAGCAAATTATGTACAATCATAGCTTGTACTGTACCTGTGCAGACATGTAGCATTCATCTTGTACCAATGCCAAATGCGAGTCTGCTGACAATACCTCACCCCCACAACTACAAAGGTACCTCTGGTCTGCATGTGGGACATCAGCCTGAAGTAGGTGAGTATGGGATTTTCCTGTTGTGGCTCACCAGTACCTCAGGAATGTTAAGGTCATGCATGTGACCATGCACACAACTGTTACTCTCAGCTCTTTTGCAATATTTGCATGTTCACTTGTGGTGGGGTTAACTGCATTGCATCACAGTGGTCATCACAGAGGCCTATTTGCAGGACATGTCACATATCTGTAGCATACCTCACAACCTGTTATTGCAAGAAATCTGGACAAAGACTGACAAAATGGGGGGATGAAGGCCCAAAACTAACGATACATTTTATAAATTAGTGTTATACAGTGCATATACATGGTGTACACACACCTATTAGAATGCTAGGTATTTGTGAAATACAAAAATGAGAGCACAATAACACATTTTCAAACCCTTCCAACCATTCATGTGACCTATAACCTGTACAATTCAATTATAAAACAAACAGATCTGTTAGGGGAACAATTATGACACATATAAAACTTTCAAGAAGCTAGATGCATGCGTGTGTGAATACTGTGTTTAAGCAGCCTTTCAATATTATTACAGCATTATGTCTTCTTGGGTACACACCTACCATCAATTACAGAGACTCTTTGATTAACAGCAAATAAAGGTCAGCTGTCCTACCAGGATCATCCTAAATTTGCTTAATTGCCTGCTACAGCAACAGCCATAGTTTGCATACAGGTTACAAAGCAGCGAAGGGATGTCATTTGTGAAAGGTATCAGCCCAGACAAGGGTACACACACATTTCCACAGCATTGAATATACCATGGAACACAGTGAAGACAGTCATCAAATGGTGGTGGAAATATGGGGCAACAGTGACATTGCAAAGAACTGGACATCTTTGCAAATGTGTGGAAAAGACAAGACTCAAACTGGTCAGGGAGGCTGTCAGGAGATATACAGCAACACTACAGGAGTTGCAAGAATCACTGGCAAGTACCGGTTGTATACTACATGTGACAACAATCTCCTGTATTCTCCACATGTCTGGCCTATGAGATAAGTTTGGAAGATGGAAGCCTTCTCACACACAGAACAACATCCAGATCTGGCTAATTTCTCAAGAAACATACATCAGGTCCCCCAGTAGCAGGTGAGGAAATGTGTTATGGTGTAATGTGTAATGAGGCCAAGGTTGCACTTTTTGGCCACAATGCCAAAAGGTTTGTTTGGCACAAGAACAACACTGTGCATCACCAAAAGAACAGCATCCTGCTTTGGGGTTGCTATATATAAGCTGAAAGTGGGCCTGTAGCCAAGGTGGAGGGGATTAGGAACAGTTCAAAATACCAGTCCCTTTTGGCCCAAAATCGTCATGTGTCTTCTAGAAAGCTGTGGATGGAGAGGATTTACACCTTTCCACACAACACTGACCCATACCATACATCAAAATCCATAAAATAATGTCTTCACCAGAAGACAATCAATGTTTTGGAATGGCCCGGCTACAGTCCATACATACATCCAATAGAGAATCTGTGGGGTGCCCTGAAGAGGGCTGTGCAGAAGTGATGCCCTTGCAATCTGACAGAGTTGGAGGGCTTTTGCAAGGGAGAATGTACAAATATTGTGAAAGTGAGATGTGCCATGCTGATACACACCTTCCCAAGAGGACTTGACTGCTGTTATGAAATCAAAAGGTGCTTTAACAAAGTATTAGTTTAAGGGTGTGCACAGTCATGCAACCAGCCTATCGTATGTATTTTGACTTCTTTATGTTACCCCTAACTGATGTGTTTGTTCTTAAATTGGATTGCAGAGGTTATAGGTCACATTAAAGGTGGGAAATATTATCACATGATTTCTGTGGTCTCATGTGATATATCAGACAAACCTGGCATGTTAACAGGTTGTGTTTACATTTATAATATCCACTGTAAGCTTAGAAGGTTGTTAGTGTAACCGGTTCTGTTGTAACATACATGCACTCCAGGTTTTGAAGTGTGAGACTCAAAATATGTCTTTAAATAGTGACACCAGTCCTCATATCATCCAACTAATGTGTGAGACAAATACAGGATTTATGACGAACACTCCAGAAATATGAGCCACACATGTAGACATTCAGCGACACTCTGTTCAGTTGAGAGGTATGTTCCATAGGAGTTGCCACTGTGCTATACAGGTGAACAGCAATTATGTGTACATGCGTGCAGTGTGTGCTAAATGAAGGCCCATCACCTACTAACACTACTCACATATCACAGAAGTGTATATAAGTTGTAAAAGGAAGTGGAAAGGGCTGCACTGCATGATGTTGAGGGCCTGTCCAGGGTATGTATGCAGTGGTCTGATTGTGTTGTGAATGTCACCAGTTGGCTATTGTGAGGTCTGTGTAATGCCTGTCTGCCACTTCACCTGTATGTGTGTGTGTGTGTGTGTGTGTGTGTGTGTGTGTGTGTGTGTGTGTGTGTGTGTGTGTGTGTGCATGCATGTGCGTGTGTGTGCATGCATAGCAGCAAATGATATAGTGCAGGTATTAATTTACATATGTTGTCTTTCCCCCACAGGTGATCATGGTGGTCACAGTCCCTCCCGCTCAGTATCTGATGTCAGTGTCACTGCAGACTCTGGCAATGATGATGGTCATATTCAGGCACAGGTGGTGTTGTCAGGGGCTGAATCTGTGTCATCAGTTGGCATCCCACATTCATCCACAATGTCCCCACACACAGTCACAATGCCTACATATGCCCCACCCCCAGCAGCCCAGATATTGGACAGTTGGCAGGTGGTGGCATGAAACAGGCCAGTGTAATGAATATGGTAGGCATGAGTGTAGGCACTGTCCATAGCCAGAGTGCAGGCGAGGTCCCACACAGGTGGATGGGCAGGCATGCTCGTAGAAGGACTGCTGCTCATTGAACTGCTGTTGCAAGTGCCACAGCAAGTGTCACTAGATGCATGTTTTGGGCTGTCATGGATGCAGAGGCACATAGTGAACACAACACCAGACAAATACTGAGGGTGGTGGATGCAACTCTTCCTGATTTATGTGGCAACATGTGTGACCTTGTTGAGGCCACATGCCAAAATACTGAGGTCATAAATAGATGGTGGGGTGAGACCTTGGCAATCCTTGACCTGTGGCATGTCTGTGCTAGAGCATGTGGTGGGAGATGGGGTTGGCTGCATGGACGTAGGTCAGCACCAACATCAGCTGAGAGTCTACGGGGCCATGCACCTTCACACTCCCATAGTGGCAGTGACACCAGCACTACTGAAGGGAGGTTGCTGTTCACATCACAACATAGCAGGCCATGGGCACGTGGTCCTGGCCGATGCCATCAGGGACATGGATCCAGCAGACACCAATCACCATCAGGAAGCAGTACTGCATCTGGCTTTGGGCCTGTTGGTGCCAGTGAGACACCTGGCAGGACCAGTTCACACGTCCATGGCCAGAGACAGTGAACTGGACACCCTGCCATGTACAGTCCACAGCTGTCCAACATACCCCTGTGTATGGCAGCCGCATGGCATGACTGTGTGCATACATATACACACACACATCTGTATCACAGACAGGTCACCTCCAGAGACACACAGCACCTCTGCACAGCCCATTTATAGGATACCCCTCCAACACACACACACACACACACACACACATGGATGTCAACCGTATGGCCCAGTCTAGGCCTCTGGCAAACCCACACCATGACCCTGTGCATATGATGATACTTGTGCCACATCCCTGTCACCCATACCATCGATGCAGGGACAGGCTTATATGGGTTTGATGCACACGATGAATATAGTACAGAGTAGCTATGTAATACTGTTTAAGGTGCTGTCTGCTTGCATTTGTTATGGGTATACATAAAGGTGTAGTATGTACCTTATCAGCCATGATGCATTATTGCTGTTAGTACCACTGACTGAATGTAGTCTGACATGCTGTATTCTGCTTGTGTTCCAGGTGTCTGTGTGTCTGCAGGTTGTGGCCCTGCAGACATTATCAACATGAAGTATGATAGAGTGGAAATACACTGACCATTTTATAGCCAAAGTACAGCTTTATATGTATGTTTACCAGGTGTGTATGCATGCAACAGTGTATGATAAACACTGTTGTCAGACAGTGTGACCTGGCATACATAGTCTTTGCCGCAGGCAGGTAGTCTTCAGACATGTCACCTGAGTGTTGTGTAGTACTTATACATATGGAAAAGGTTATTAGAATACTGTCAGTAGGTCCCTCACCAGCTTAGCCATTAGACTGACCACAACAGATTCACATTTTGGCACCTGTTGCCCCTGCCATTTCTTTCCCATACACTCAACCCTGATGCAGTTGGTGAGGGCATGCATGGTACTGTGTATGACAGGTTCGTGGTATGTATTCCTGAGTTCACAGGGTGGAACAGGGAGACAAAATGGTATATCCTTTGCATACACACAGTAAAGACTGACACAGGGGATGTGCATACAGTAACACAAACACAGTTGGCAATGGACAGATTCGTAAACCTACATATCCACTTTAATGTACTATATTGCTACATACACATGACATACTCCACATAGATTATATGCATGGGACATAACCCACTACTTCTTGCAACACGTAATGTTGTGAATGCCTTCATGGATGGTGAGATAACCCACCAGAAATAGCAACTGGAGTCATCTATTGCTCCTACAAGCCTGGATAAGTGATAGGATAACAGACTTTATATCAGCATGATGTTTCAGTCAGGTATGATATCTGATGCTGGCATGTGTGTCAGTAAACTAACTTTGACCTATCTGGCAACAATATCACATTCATGTACATTGTTAGGGGACACAGACCACATATTCATTTATTTTATTTTTATTTTATTTTTATTTTGTTAACTGGGAAAGTCCAACTGGATACATATCCATCTTCAGCAGAGTCCGCGGAGAAAAGCTCCCACATCACATTACATATATGAGAGAACATATAACCAGCCACATATGATCTCCATGAAAGAAATACCTATGGGCGTATTTACAGTAATTATAGTTTCATAGTTTCATAGTTTAGTACTAGGCTATCTGCCCTGGGGCATTTGTAAGCCTAGCCATAGTGATGTGGCTTTCGCCACCCCATGAAATGGTACAAAAATGCACAGAATAGATTTAGAATACTGTGCCTCTGTCTAGTAGTGACACAGTGAATAACCTGTTATTAGCAGGTTCTTGTTGTATATACTACATACAATCACATACATTTTTCATTTTTGTTTTCCCAAGATGGGAATTTGTTTAATACAGTATATGTCATTGAATTAAAAGGTACATATCATTGGATTATCAAGTATGCCAGGGGATACAGGTGATCTCTGATGGAATCCTTGCAAACAGTGCATTGGGGTGGGTTAGCCTGGGCTATAGCATGAAGAAAGCCAGCTGTTTTCATAATGAGTTTTCAGGAGTTTTTTGAAATGGGTATATGAGTTGCAAACATCCAGATATTCAGTAGACATCTGTACAGATGACTGGAATGTCCTGTACAATGGTTTAACATGCTGCATGTGAGGCCGATAGAGAGGTGGTAAACAAGAGTGGATGGTACACACATCAAAAGGGTATAACTCGCACAGGAAATGATTTTCACCCAAACACACACAGTTGACAGTATTGAGATTTGAACCCCTACCTATGTAGTTATTTCTACTATAGTGTTATGCAGTTATCAGACACACCACAGAGCTTATATGAATTCACCTTCTCCCAAGATACATCTAAGGTGAATGACATCAGCAGGCCTTGTAAAGTAGGGTGATGGGAAGTGTACAGGGTGGTACACAACTCAAAATGGTATAATGCACACATGATATGATTCTCAACCCAAACACAGATGCACACATGCACACACACTCACACACACACACACACACACACACACACACACACACACACACACACACACACACACACACACACACACACACACACACACACACACAGTTGCCAGTATTGAGATTAGAACCCCTACCTATCTAGTTATTTCTACTATAGTGTTAAACAGTTATCAGATGTACCATGGAGCTTATATGAATTCACCTTGTCACAAGGTTCTTCTAAAGTGAATGACATCAGCAGGCTTTGTAAAGTTGGGTGATGGAAAGTGTACAGGGTGATACACAACTCAAAATGGTATAACACACACACAATATGATTCTCAACCCAAACACACACACACACACACACACACACACACACACACACACACACACACACACACACACACACACACACACACACACACACACACACACACACAGTTACCAGTATTGAGATTAGAACTCACTACTTATCTAGTTATTTCTATTATAGTGTTATGCAGTTATCAGACATGCCACAGAGCTTATATGACTTCACCTTGTCCCAAGGTACTTCTAAGGTGAATGACATCAGCAGGCCTTATAAAGTAGGGTGATGGGAAGTGTACAGGTTGGTACACAATTCAAAATGATACAATCTGCACACAACATGATTCTCACACACACACACACACACACACACACACACACACACACACACACACACACACACACACACACACACACACACACTTACTTACTTGCCAGTATTGAGATTAGAACCCCTGCCTATCTAGTAATTTGTACTGTAGTGTTACACAGTTATCGCACATGCTACAGATCTTAGTGGGCTGACAATTGGCCAAAGGTGCTGATAAGGGGAATGACATCAGCAGGACTGATACAGTGGGGCACTGGGAAGTACTGTGGGTGGGAATGCCCTAACACTGTTTCACCTACAAAAAAACACACACTCCCTCACACAACTGTCATACACACACACACATACAGTTGCAACTATTAAGATTAGATCCCCTACCTAGCTATTTATTTGTATTATAGTGTTACACAGTTATCACATGTGCTACAGAGCTTATAGGGGTGATAGGTGTCCAATGGTACTTCTAAGGCGAATGACAGCAGCAGATCTTGTGAAATAGGGCAATATGAAGTGTACTGAGTGTGAACAGTCTCCTAATACTTAGACCTATGGACCCACACACAGACACACACACACACACACACACACACACACACACACACACACACACACACACACACACACACACAAGCAGGTGATGTGATATTATACATCCGACCTCAGTACTATTACACAATGGAGCTCACCTTTTATGCTGGCATGCACAACTGTTTACAACTGGTATGCCACTGTCCACAGCAGGACATCGCTGTATGCCATTCAGGGTATCTGTGTGTGTGACTCTCTCTGTCTGTGTCCCCCTGTATCTCTCTCTCTCTATCACTGTCTGTCTTTGACTTCCCACATCTATGTGTGTGTATGCTTGACACATTTTATCTGTTGCCCATATATATGTCTGTGTATCTCACGCAACAGATACAGATATATCACATATGGGCCACCTACAGCTAGCTGAGGGTAATCTTGGCTGATGTGTGTGTGTGAGGACAGTTAAGGAGTACATAGCTGTTTGTATACACAGACAAATATACACAATACAGTCATATAGTCTGATGTGGGTTCCAACATGTCCTGTGATTCTCTAAGTGTAGGAGCATGCCCAGTGTGACCTTCTATAATTAGAATGGGACTCCATTCCAGAGATAGGTGTACTCCAGTCCAGAGTTTTGTGTGCTACAGCCATACCTCTCATAAGTATACAGGACTTTCCTCAGGGTACTGGGTTTCTTTAGCAGATATTTTCTGACATATCTGTAGTCTAACACTGCAATGTGCTGTCATTACCTAGTGCCAGATATCCTCAGATCATCACAGTGCTTTACCAGAGGAATACTAGTTGTATGATGTATAGACCAATATCATGAGGGCAGCTATGTACATTATTGCCCAACAAGTTCATTTGTGAGGTGTGGCTTCAGTCAATTGAGTGATGACACACTGTGTAAACAGTCCAACAACTTGGTGATATACTGGCTGGGGATCTCCTGCTTGTGTGATATCTTTCTAACCTGAGTTGTCATATCCTTGTGTGGCCATACCTCTCACCTATACATTTTTTGGCAGGTTGTCCAGGTGTTTGGCTAGAGGTTTCATCCTGTTTACATAAACCTGTATTTTTATGACAAGTTAGTTACATATAATTGAAGAGTGATGTTAAAAAAATAATGACAGACATTACTGTTTCAGACTATATAACCTTCTGGCAATTCCCCACTACTGCAAACCCCTCACCCTACCAACTTTCTCAGTATGCAAGGACGATATTTACAACAAATGCCTATCATTGTGCCTTTGTACCACTTTTATTTCTGCCCTTGTCCAGACATCTTGCTGTCAGAGGTTGGGAGTTATGGGTGTGGGTACAGAGTGCATTATACTGTGAAGGCATGTCCATTATATGTAAAAGCAAACATAAGAAAAAAGGATTATTGAGAATAACCACTGGCAACAGTATCAAACAGCACTTATATTCACAAAAGCCTTAGCACCTTGGCTACACATACTTCAAGGTGTCCATTACATGTGTAGTATATTCCACATAGGACTGCGACTTCCAGGTATGTCAATGGCACAGCAGTTGGTGTCACTGACATGCATAACAGTTGGCACTGCAGTTATATGCACATGGCACTGTCAAAGACAGCACTATACCTATGGCACTACAAGAAGACTGCCAGGAGAATGTGCTGGCCAGATCCTGACAGTATTAACCACACATACATATAGCTCATATTAACCACACATACACATAGCTGCATATTGTGGATGGGCAACATGTTTTCATGTGTATTGGTACAGCCCTGCCAATGAGTGCTATGCTGCTATTTCCCTGCAAACATACATGTTACTGCATTTGTGTGGGTATATGGGGGGCACACCTGCCAACTGTACACATTTGCACAGACTGTGCTGATATTTGCTTTACATTTTGGTTCCATTTACTATACTACTGTACCCTATCTTGGGGACTAGAGGCATATCAGTAAAGAGCACAGGTCAGATTGTAATGGCATACATTTGAGTTTCAGACTTCTTACCCTTCATAGCCTTACTGCAACTTCAGGTCTTGCTGTGCTTTCACTGTGTGAATCTGTAGGAGGTTAATTTAACATTGCCACCATTTGTGTGCCTTTACCAGACATTTCTCTCTGGTTTTCTACAGCTGACTTGCTGTGTGGGTGTTAGGGGTGGGTATGCAACCCCCCACCCTGACATCCATGCCTGTGACCTATGCCCCCCCCAGTTAGTTGTCCCCACACATATACTGCAGTGGGATTTGCCACCTTGGGTACTACTGCATAGTGTGTGGATGCCAGTTTTGGGCAGACATTTCCTGGTGTCCCACATAGCTGTCAGTTGTATGCTGCTATCCCAGTAGGCCACCCCATTCCCTTGCATGCATGCAGCATTACCATAGATATGCTAGCAAAACATATTAATCCATTCATTTATTGTTAAGAAGAATGACTTTCCTTGTGCCTGCGGCAGCTGTGAGGATGGTGCTTGAGGGCTGCCTATGTTAGATGCATACAGTACATTGCCTATACATGGTAAGTTACAGGTAATGTGATGTATGTGTCATCCATTTTACTGACTGTGCAAGTCAGACAGAGGTGTCAGTCCCTGGGGTCCCTACAGTGTCAGTGTGTGTGCTATTCGTTGCCTCTTTGCCAAGGCCTGAGCATACTGGGCATGCCTCCATCTGCCTACAGGAGCAGGATCAGGGGTCTCCTCCTCTGAGTCCCCCTGTGCCTGTGAAGACCTTGGCAATGGTGATGCAATGTGTGGCCCTTCCTCGTGCTGTTTCTGATGCAGCTGTTTTGAAAGGATCATATTGTGTAGCATGGCACATACTATGAACATGTGTGCACATGTGGCTGGAGAGTACTGCAAGGCTCCACCAGATATGTCAAGGCAGTGAAACCGTGACTTGAGCATCCAAAATACACATATATAATGATCCTGGTTTATGCATGTGCCTCTTTATGGCGTTCTTGTCTGGATGTTTGTGCATTTCTGATGGGTGTCATTATCCATGGCTCCAGTGCATAGCCAGCATCCCCCACCAGATGGCCATATGGGATGCCCCCACTGGCAAATGCCTGGTACAGCTGTGATGAATGCCAAATGTTGGAGTCATGATAGCTTCTAGGGCTGCCAGCACACACATTCATGATAATGCCCTTGGTATTGCACACTATCTGGCAGCTGATGGAGGGGAATCCCTTGTGGTTTATGTAGACCCTACCCTGTTCACCGATTGGTGCTTTGATGTGGATGTGCCTGCAGTCTATTGCACCCAGTACCTCTGGGTATTCTGCTACATGGTGGAAGAGACGCATATTGCTGGTCCTCTCCTCATGGGTGTTGGGGAAGTAAATGTGCTCACTGGCATGTGGTAGAATGGCATCCAGGAAATGTTGGAGTACCTTGGCTACAGATGCCTGTGAGACCCCCCATGGTGTCCCTAGTAGGTCTTTGGAAAGTAACTGTATCTTGAATTCTTAAGGCTAAACATACCTTGGTATCCACTGGGATGGGTTCCCCTCTGTTGGCTATAGGTCCGAGTTGAGGCCAGCACAGCTCAGTGATTTGCTGAAGTATGTCTCTGTCCACCCTGTAGTGCTTTACCATCTTCAGATCATCTAGCCTCTGATAAGTTACTCTGGGTCTGAACACTCTTCTCGTCAGTCTGTGGTGGTTGTCAGCATTATCCTACTCTCCGCCCTCAGCCTCTAGCACATACTGATGGATCAAAGCAATGGCTATCCCTAACATTTTTCCAGTTAAAATTCCTCCACATGTGTACACCAGTGGTGCAGAGTTTGTGGGAAAAACCAGACTGTAAGGTGTTTCCATAGTTTATACTGTTGTGCTGTAGATGCTGCCTGTATGATTGGCTGACTATGATGTATTTCCTTTTTCCTTCTTTTCCCTTCCCATTTCCACCCCTTTTAAGCCACAAGGCATGCCGCGCAAATGCTCATATGTAAAGAGTCCTGCTATTTCCGGGGTTTTTTTTAGACCCGGTGCACGATGCACATACATGTTTAGTTAATGTAATCACAAAGAAATGGCCCTCCCTGGATGACAACACTCTCTTCATTTCATGGAATAAGTCAATACAGCCTCAGACACACCCCCTTGCTTAGCTGTGCTTAGCTAAGGTTATCTGGGTGCTATAGTGAATCTGGGCATTTTGAGACAATGTTACAACTGCCTCATGTACACAGACAACCCCCTCCTCCTATCACCAAACACTAATACATGTGAGAGATGCAATTATACAGCCAAACTTGAGGCTAAGCTCTCTCAACCCAAGACTAGATCAGACAGTCAAGAGGAGAAGGGAAATACTTGCATCACACCACCAGTCTCATATAAACCCATTAAAGCAGCACTGGCAAAAAACACACATAAATACATGAAAACATACTTGGAGGATCTAAATAAAAATCTGCAAAACCAACAGAGACCTCCAAAGCAAACATCCAAGCAACCCCCCCCCCCCAACACAATCCATGAAACACATACTTCACAAAACCAGTGTGCCATGCAATCACAGCCCTTAAGGCAAAATAACATACCCAACATACTAGTAATAGGTGACTTTATAGTCAGGCACACTGACGTCCCACTCACTAGGCTGAATAATGAGAAGGTTACTGTTAGCTGCCTGTCGGGTGCCAGGATCTGCCACATAACACAAGCACTCAGGTTACTCCAGAACAAGTACAAATATGACTCTGTCACTGTCCATGTTGGTGTGAATGACCTGAGCCATACCTCTCTGGACTATATGAAAAGAGACATGGAAGAGCTCTCTGATCATGTAGCCCAGGCCAGTATGACCCTGACCCTGAGTAGCATCTTGCCCTCACCATGAATGATACCACTGTATAAAGAAAAAAATCTCGATTTCAACAATTGGCTAAGTTTCTGGTGTCATTCAAAGGGGATCCAGTGTCTGTCCACCTGGGATGACATGCTCGACAAGCCACACTGCTTCACTAGAGACGACTTGCACCTGTCACCCTTAGGCTTTCGAATATTGGCCAAGACTTTTGCTACCCCATAGTGCCTTTTTTAGGCAAGGCTCAAAAGACAAACCCACTGCCATAAATAGCACAAGTAACAAAAAACTGAGGGTAATGCTACTCAATGCCAGAAGTCTGAACCTCAAAATGCATGCACTCGAGGCACTCCTCAGTATGGAGAAAATCAATATATGTGCAGTAACAGAAACCTGGTTTAAGGCTCCAGAGAGCACCCCAGCACTACCAGGCTACAACTCATACCATACATTTTGGCCACAGAACCCAAACCGAAATACAAAAGACGGGGGTGTTTCCATATTCATCAAGGATATCCACACCTCCAGGTTACTGGCACAGCACAATGCTTCAGAGATCATCCACATGCAACTAACAATGGGCAAAACTATAATTCAAATTGTAGCTTGCTACAGATCACCCACCATGTCCCAGGACCCCCATTCCACATTTCTGGAAACACTGGGAAACATAAAGGTCCTACCAAACACCCTAATATTGGGTGATTTCAATTACTCAAACATTAACTGGGAGAACTACTCAAGTACTAACTCCCTTGCCCAACATGTCCTAGAATTTATAAACTCAAGTGCCCTGGTTCAAATGGTCAACACTCCCACCAGAGGTGAAAACATATTGGACCTGGTCATCACCAACATGGATGACCGGTGTTCCACACCAGAGGTCAACCCCTCACTGGTTAGATCTGACCATAAACAAATCACTTTGGATATCCACATTCCGCCCCCACCCCCGGACAAGAAAACCACCATGAGAAACTTTTCAAAAGCAAACTTCACGTTACTTAAGACCGAGGTGGAAAGTTTCAAAGCCCCCATGCTGAAGGATACTGCTGTCCAAGCTGCAAAATTCTTTACTAATGCATTCTACGGGCACCTACAAGAATGCATGGATCATGCCATCCCAAGCAAAACCAAGACTCACTCCTCCAGAAAAGAGTAAAATCCCAAGAAGGGAAGACATCCCTGATCAGTATCAGCAAGAAACTACGATCCCTCATAAAATCATCCAAGGCGAGCTTTGAAAGAAAAATTGCCAAGGACTCCAAAGATAACCACAAGGCATTCTTTAGCTATGTCAAGAATCTAAGTGGCAATGCTCAGATCTGCTCAGAGTTAGTGCAGAATGGCACAAAATACACTGAACCGACCGATATCGCCAACATCCTGGCAGACAGGTTCAGCACAAACTTCACCCCCCTCTCACCTCCAAAAGGGCCCATAACCATACCAGAAGAATGTAGAGTCCCTGAAATCACAGACAATCAGGTTAAAACAGCCCTCTCCAAAGCCAACAACACAGCATCAATAGGACCGGATGGTGTCCCAGGCTGCGTCCTACATGAGCTCAAAGATGAACTAACCCCTCACCTAAACACACTTTTCAAACTCAGCCTCTCCACAGGCTGTGTACTCATAGAGTGGCGCACAGCAACGGTTATTCTGCTCCACAAAGGTGGAGCCACAATAGACCCTGGGAACTATTGTCCTATAAGCCTGACTAGCTTGGTCTGCAAGGCTATTGAGTGCATCATCATGGAACTCATTAACAGAGACATTGGGAACCTCCAAACGCTGGACCCTACCCAGTTCGGCTTTGATAAGGGCAGATCATGCCTCCTAAACCTGGTGGACTTCTTTGAGACAGTTACCAAGGCTATAGACGAGGGAAAGGTGGTACACACAGCCTACCTAGACCTCACAAAGGCCTTCAACACCATTCCCTATTCTGGTATTATAGACAAGATCACCAGCCTGAACATAAACCCCTACGTCACAAGATGGGTTGCCATCTGGCTCACGGACAGAACTCACATGGTGAGAGTTGCGGGAGCTAGGTCCGAATCTAAACCGGTTAAAAGTGGCATTCCCCAGGGCTCAGTCCTGGGACCCCTCCTGTTCGGCATATACTTCTTAGAGGTACAGGCAAGCACAGGAGGACTATGGCTGACCAAGTTCGCAGACAACTGCAAACTAGGGGCTATAATTGACTCTCTGGCTGACACAGACATCCTCCAAAAGGGTCTCACTGAGATGGCTACCTGGTGTCAAAATCATGGCCTCAAGCTAAATGCCAAAATGTGCATAGTCATCCCCTTTGGAAAAAACAATATACCCACAAACTACCACATAGGTTGTAGTCCCCTAAATACGGAAGATGTAATAAGGGATCTGGGGACCCAAGTAGATAATAATCTCACCTTTGATAATCACATTGCCAAAGTGGTTAGAAAATCCTACGTGGCCCACCTAATCACAAAAGGGTTTGCATCCAGATCAAAAGAAGTCATTGTTCCCCTCTACTCATCACTCATCAGACCCATCATAGAGTACAATGCCCCATTTGGGATGTACCTTACAAGACACCTGCAACAGCTGGAAAGACCACAGAAGTACCTCACCAAAAGGATCACTGGCTGCAAACAGATGCCCTATGCAGCTCGAATGAAGAAATTACAGCTGTACTTGGTTGCATACTGCCTACTCAGAGGTGATCTCAGCCTGACATACAAGGCCATGTCCAACCCAGAATTGATGGACACGCTCAACCTAAAGAAAACTTTATCCCCGCGAGCCACATGCTCTAGGGATCTAAACCTCACCACAACAATAAATAGGACGTGCTGGAGGGATAGATTCCTGTCCCAGAGACTTCTCATGCTTTTGAACAAGATCCCAATCTACATTAGGCAGAGCTCCTTGCTAACACTTTTCAAAAGAAACCTTGACAAGTGGATGGGAAACAGAAAGTTTACCTCAGGATCACTTCAGTGGGTCTGCTGGACAGAGGCACAGGGAACTAATCTAAGGGGGCAGCGAAAGCCAACACATTCTGGCTAGGCTTATAAATGCCTTCGGGCAGATAGCCTAGTACCTCCCTATGAAACTATGAACCTATAGGGCTCCAATGTGTTTACACCATGCATGACACACTCCCTTTTCATGTCTGTTGCTCCTCCTACTAACATGATCATGTTATAGCACCTACACGGTTAGGTGCAGTTTGGCACTTAGAAGAATTTTGTGATTCAGTAAATTTCCCCTCATTTGCATGCCCCACTACCTTACCCTCTCTGGATTTGAACCGCAGGACACCAGGGTATTCCCAACACACACTTGCGATTATTATTAGTATGTGTCACATATACATACTTATACTGTGAATAAAAAAATGAGGTTACACTTACTTAAGATGTGGCATAGTATCAATTGAAATTACAGGTGACACGGGCATGTACAGCACTTATTTCTTGACCCTGAATCATTTTTCTAAATAATGTTGACATTTAATGGGAATTTCAATCTGGGAAGATGACCACTTAATGAAGAAGACTGCTGGATTACTTATTACTAAGGTCATGGGTCTTTGCATTATTAACACAGAAAATTGTTGAACCTCTGATATATACCTGGCTGCTGTCCATGGAAGTGGATAGCACACAAAATTGTTATCCATTTTTCCTTGAGTGGTGTACATTATCTTTGTTACTGCTGAGTTACAGAAATGTTTGTCCTGTTATCAAATTATTATCAATTTATTTATTTCTTTTACAAGTGTGTGTGCATGTGTGTGTGTGTGTGTGTGTGTGTGTGTGTGTGTGTGTGTGTGTGGTCTGTATTAAGTTATTTGTACTCATAGGCAGCCTTCCTTTTTCATGAATTTTGTATATGATGGAATAATACATTCAGAGATTTTTTGTTGTTAACAATCAATTTTGTTTTAATTATTTATTTTTTCTTTCCTGTTATGTTTCCCCTCATACATGACTATGACACAAAACATCTGCACCCTGTAAACTGCCATATACTGACAGAGAATGATGTGATCATTCAGGCACTACATCTCCATGGGTCATTCTTCTTAGAGAGAGGCAGGGGTGACAAGTCCTCCCGTGACCATATCTAGGAGCAGATGGTGAATGATGTGAATGCAGTGGGAGGTCATGGACATACATATTCCAACATTTTACTTGAAAAGCTACACCCAACTTGCTGTGAGGGAAAGATTAGTTTGCTTTTGCTTTCTTGTATTTTATATTACTTTTTGCCTTCTTCTAGTTTGTATATTGTGATTTGCTTTCTTTACACTGTGTTTTACTTGTATTCTGCTTTTAACTGCATATTTAAATTAGGAAAGAGATCACGGCTGTGTCTCTTGTGAGTCACCTAGAAGTTAATTTTCCCACCCTCCCACTCTGGAGCTGTTGTGTTTTAATTGTCTTTGTAGTTGCCTGTCCCTTAGGTTAATTTGACCACATATCTCCTTCCCTCTCCCCTTTCATTGGCTGTTGTGAGTAAGCACACAATTATCATTTTGTGAAATTACTCCCCTTCAGCTATTTAAATGTATTGGCCAAACTAATCAAACAACTCAGAGTCTACTAAAGCCAAATGTAAGGTAAATTTGGCCTCCCAGACCAAGGTCAACCACAAGGCATTCTTTAGCTATGTCTGCAGCATCAAAGGCAATACACAAATATGTGCAGATTTAATTGTAAATTGAGCTACCTATACTGAACCAGCCAGAAGATATATCAAACCCGCTGACAAAGGTGGGAGAGTTGTAGTACTAGATTGAGATTTGTATTTACAACAAATGCAAAGTCTTTTAAATGATGAGAACACATATATTTGTATTTCTAGAAGCGCTGTGAAAGGGATTATTGACAAAATTTCATTTTTGGTGTTTGATTTATTAATTACAGGTATGATATCAGAACATTTGTTTATTTATCTTTTTTAATTCTTTTTATTTGTTTATAGTAGTACAAAAAAAACAAAACAACTGACAACCAACAAATCTACATGAACTATATACATGTCAAATTATGTACACTTATACAATGCCCAAAAATACAAAAGTGTGTCATGGTAAGGTTACAATCATTTCAGAATATGTTCAAAAAACATCCTCCAATATTCTTTGAGATAAGGTTTCTGATTTAGGTTGTGGAATAGATACTTATGAGCCTTAAGGTGTTTAATTGCTAGGAGCTTAAACCCATCCCAAGATAATAGGTGCCTGTTTTTCCAATTAAGTGTGATGTAATACTTTATCAACATGAATATGGAAATTAATATTCTGAGTTGAACCTTTGATAGTCCAGGAGGAGAAATATCTAAAAGGGTAAATTTCCATGACAAAGTTGATTTTTCGAAGCTTATTTTCTCCAGCTGGACTCTTAAGACACACCATAATTTATATGAACATTTACAGCTCCAGAATATATGTAAGAGATTGTCTGTTTGATTTTGGCAGAATTGGCACTGAGGAGAAGAGTTAGGGTAAATTTTGTTGATTATGTTTGGGGTAAGATATACATTGTTCATTAACATGAGCTGGGTATATTTAAGTTTTTTTAGAGGTATGAGATTGGTGCCAGTTTTGATGGCATTCAATATTTGATTGTGGGTGATAGAGGGATCCTGATTCAGCCAGTAGTTAGAGTAAATGGGCACCTTTTGTGTTTTAAAGGACATAATGATTTTGTAGATGTTTGAGATCATTTTCTTTTTGATGAGGAGTAGGTTCCATAGTACTTTGCAGCAGGAAAAGTCTTTATCTGTTACCAAGGGATGGTCTAAACATTTATGAGATAACTCCAAGATTTGTCTTAATATAATTGTGTACTTTTTTGGGAGATTCATTTTGATTCTTATATCTGAGATGGAGTAGTGCTTAAAGGGTAAGAGGTCAATAATGCTTTTATCCTTCAGAAGGGGGAATTGATTTAAATTTAACATAATCCCATTCAATTTTAAGTTAGGATTACGATGGAGTGGTTGTAAAGTGTTAAAGGCAGGGGTCAGCTTTAGAGAGTGAAATAGTTTTTGTAGAGTCACTATTCTGTTTTTTATGCAGCTATGCATCTTGATTTTGCCCAAATTTTCTTTATTTAAGAAAGGCAGAGCTAAAGGGTTGAAGTTCAGAGATTTAACATAGTTATTGTAGAGTATGACCAAAGCTGGATGCCATATAGTGGAGTGATTATTGAACCTTATTGAATTAAGCTATGTTAAGTATCCTACTGCAATTTATAATTTTGTAGTATAGTTTAAAATTCAGCAATCCTAGGCCTCCTTGTTCTTTTGGGTATGAATGTTTGGTGTAACTAATGCTAACAGATTTAGGGGACCATATAAATTTCGAAAGGGACGAGTATATATTTTTGAAGAATTTGTTGTATAAAATAATATTTGTTGCATTGAAAATATAAAGAAATCTGGGGAGTATGTTCATTTTAATGATTGCTACTCTAGCAAGGACAGGAAATTTAAGATTGGCCCATCTGTTTAAATCATTTTGTACATTCGACCATAATCTAGTAATATTACCCTGGTAATATGCGGTAGGGTCCTGAGAAAATGATATTCCTAGATAATGGACATGTTGTTTAATATTTATACCTTTAGATGAGAATATATTGGGGTATTGAGTGAACATGTTAATAGGGAAGATTAAGGATTTATCTCTGTTTAGCTTGTAGTTTACAAATTTGGAGAAGGTATCAATGGAGGACATAATTTTATAGATCAGAATTAGGTAAAGTAAAATAGATGTTTAAGTCATCAGCATAAGCTGATAGGGGGGTTTTAGTGTTGTATAACAAAGGAATGTGATGAAAGGTTTTCTGTTTTATTAATAGGAATAAGTGTTCAATGAATAAGTTAAATAAAAGGGATCAGAACATTTGGTTAAACATTTTACTGTTGAATATCCATTGGTAGCAAACATGTATGGTTTACCTGAAACACATAAACATTCTACCATACCACCAATGCAACCAATAGTTTCTAGTAGAGACTGGGCTACAGAACCCCTCTCTATATTTCTAGAAAAAAACCTGCACCCTTTTCTTGAAGGTTGTAATACTGTGCTTAGAGGAACAAAGTTGTTCATGCAGAATTTACACTCTAAAATGTCAGATATACAAGGTGAATACATGTTTGTGGCCTTAGACATTGAATCACTCTTTACAATGATACCTAACACTTGGGGCATAGACTATATAAGAACACTGCTGACCCAGAAGGGTGTGAACTCTAATAAAGTTAGCCTATTATGTGCATTATTAGAAATGAGGTTGGAGAATAATGTGTTTACCTTTGATAATGAATTATTTCTACCAAAAGGTTGGCGTAGCTATGGCCACACCTTGTGCCAACAGCTACATCAACCTGGTCCTGGCACATTGGGAAATTAATGAAATCTTCTGAAATGACTACTATAAATATTCCATAAAATGGTACGGTTGTTTTGTGGATGATAATTTTATGCTATGGAATAATACAGAACAGAAATTGAAGGAATTTATTAGATATTTTCATCAGACCATCAATTTTTTGAAATTCACTTATAAATATTCAAATCAAGAGATAGATTTTTTAGATGTTAAGGTGAATGAAGACACACTACAAGGAATTAAAACTAGCTTATATAGAAAACCCATGAGAAAGAACAACTTGCTACATAATAAGAGTATGCACCCCAACCACATAAAACACAATGTACTTAAGGCACAAGTGTATAGGATCATGCACTTGCACAATGATGATTTACAACTAAAATTAGCTCTGTTAGACCTGAAACAGGAATTCCTTGCTAGAGGTTATAAAGTGATAGATATAGACAATTGCATAAGTAATGCATGGGATCATAGGGCTACTAGATGTAAATCATATTATGGTTGTTGTATCTTTCAGCTTTTCCCGGTTAGGGGTCGCCACAGCGGAACTCCGGTCTGCTAATGATTGGCAGTAGATTTTTACGTACTGAGTTGCCAGCCCTGATGCACAACCTTCAACAAAGGTACGCCCATTCACGCATGTCTCCACACAGAAGACGCTTTAGCTGAGAATCGAACAAGACAACGTCTTACTGTGAGGCGACAACGCTACCACAGCACCACCACTGCAGCATGTAAATCATATTATGATGAACATGAAAAATACAAGAAAATAATAAGAGGTTACAGACAGATAATTGTAGTATCAACAACTCTCTCAGAATAACACTACCATATTCCAATGATATAGGTACTTTCTGCACCATAATAAAAAGAAACTGGAATATTTTGAGTACAATAGATGAATTGAAAGATGAACTAACACTCCAACCAAGTTTTTTTTTTATTAATAACAAATCTCCGAAGAGACATTTGTGTTATAAGGCCAGCAGTGATAAGAGATTTATATATTCAGACAGGGTAGGTACATATTCCTGTAGAAATTGCCTAGCATATAAACACATTTTTAGTGGCAGTCACTTTGCACACCATCAATTAGATGTAAGGATAGAATTTAATTTTTATGCAGACTGTACAACAAAAAACATTATTTATTTTAGTTTTTGTACTGTATGCTATGTGTTTTATATAGGTAAGACAAATTGTAGCCTTAAAGAAAGAATACTGGAACACTTAAGAGACATTAAAAACAAGAAGTCAGAAAGTGCATTAGCACAACATGTCATGGAAAAGGGCAATGAACATATTTTTAAATTCTTTGTTCTGGAAGTTATACATGAGAATATGAGAGGAGGAAACATAAAGAACATTACAGAAGCAAATGAACAAAGATGGATAATGTGCTTTAAAGCAGACAGATTGCCTGGTTTAAGTAGTAAAGTTTTCCTTAAACCTTTATTAAAAGCACGTGCACTTAAACACTGAAATGAAAATGAATTTAACCCTGTGTTTTAGAATGTCATTTTTTTGTTGCATGTATACACTTTTAATTCTTAATGAATATGCTGCTTAGAGCTGTGATTGGTTGCTTACAGTATTTAAACAGATTGCTGTACCGTATTTATTTTTAAAGTCTGATGAAGCGGTCAGATGCACCACGAAAACACTCACTTTTTCATTAAAACAATAAGAGCAGTAACAAAAATGATCCAAAAACCAGCAAACAATGGACTTGACCGAAAGAAGTTTAATACCCAGTATATTAAAAATGCACAACAATCAAAATAAGTGCTTTCGTTTGGCGCCTGTCAAACTTTTTCAAACAGTTATTGCATCACTTCCTGTAGGTTAAATAGTATTTGTTCGTGATGTAAGCAGTAACAATTTGATTCAAAATAATTAAAGTTAAAGTTAAAAAACAGCACATGTCTTGTGAGTATCATTTTCCGTAAACAATAAGTATAATGTTAAACCAACATTTTATATCCGCCCAGACTCAAACCGAATGATCATTAGTATGGTAATAATGTATTTGATCAGCATTGTTATTTATATCATTTATGCATTTAACAGTGTAATTCCCCATTTGCGCAAACAAAACAACTCAAGTACATTAATATTCATCAAGTAAAAACCAAAAAACATCTTAAAAATACAAGTAATAGTTTTACTTAATAAATGTGTATTATCTTTTTCGTGAGCCCATTTTTTTAGAAACCTGAACATTCACATATTAACTAGTATAGTCCATTCAACGGGAAACTGCGGACCAATTATGTCACTAAATTATGGTAAATAAATAACCATAATAAACAAAATAAATGTATGTGAATGTAAGTAAATAGGAATGTGTATATATGGTCTGCTAAATGAACCATTTCAACGTTACTCCATATGTTTTCAACTGTACATTTCCATAAATGAAAGTACAGTAACTCACAATGTCAATATCAGTTTCAATAAAAAAAAATATTATTTTCAATGGTTTAAATCGATTCATATTAGTATAATTTAGTAAACCTATTAATTACTTTAAAAATTACTTTTAAAATATGTACATATACTACTATATATTCATGTCACTTTTCATCTTTACATTAAAATGTTCAACTGTAATGTATAAAATATTTTATATAATATTTTATATAGTAAATACATAAATCTATTAAAATATTATATATAAAAGTGTGAAAAAATAAATAAAATTATAATAATATACATTTCCTTAAATAAACATCATTCCACATATAAATTTTAATTAATAACATAAAATTAAATGAAAGGCAATGTTAAATATATTTAAATACTAATTAATTAATAAATTAATATAAATATAAGTATAAATATATATATGTATATATATAAATAAAGTAAATATTAAATTATGTATATGTACCTTAATTTAATAACTATAACAAATATATATTTATACAACCATTCTTATCTCAAAAGTGATTTTAACTTCAATATACTAGCAATAGATGTGGCATTATTCAACACTGGCCAATTATGTGTGTTCAATCTAAGTTGCCACTCCAGTTCAAGTTTTTCTAGTAAAAGTTGTCACGCACCACCCCTAATATCTAATTTTTGGACATCAAGGACCACAAATTTAAACTTATGAGAGGTTTCTATACTAACATGTTTTGCTAGAGCATTTAGTTCATTTCGATCTCGTATAGCTCTAATGTGTTCGCCAATGCGTTCTTTGAACTTTCTTTCCATTTTTCCTACGTAAAACGTGGTACAATTACAACATAAAGCACAATATACAACCTTTTCACTGTTACAGCAAGCTTTTTCCTTTAGATGGATTTTGATGCCATTTATCAGAACTTCATTGTTTTCAAACACATAAGAGCAATACTTACACCTGCCACATCTAAAAGTCCTACCATAACTTCTACTTAATTTTTGTTCTAAACATTTTTTCAAATTCATACCTTTTTTATACACTATCAGTGGAGTTGAGTCGAAATGACCATGTAATGATGTATCAACTTGAATAAACAACCAATTTTTCTTTATAATGTTATTTATAAACCCACTGTCAGAATTAAAGGTAGTAATAAAACTCTTAGTAAAACTTTTAGCATCTACAGTAATTGTTGTTTTTTCATTATTATTATTTTGTATTAAATCAGTAGATGCTATCACAGTGAATTTATTATCTATATTCCCTGTACTTTTCATATTTAATTCATTAGACAGGACAGGGGTACCCTTTTTAAGTAAAGGAATAAAATATAAGTTATCCCGTTTGGTTACAACTTCATGCATAATATTATTTATCAATTTATCTGGATACCCCCTATTTCTAAACATTCCACATAAATTCAAACATTCAACTATAAAATCATCTCTGTTGCTGACCATTCTAGAGGCCCTAACAAATTGGCCTTTCAAAACTGCTCTTTTTTGGGAAAAGGGGTGGCAACTGTTAAAATGCAGCAAACTATTACTATAAGTTTCTTTTCGATATATTTTAGATATAAATTCTCTTCTTAAAGTATCTTTTTCCAATAACACATCTAAATAAGCTATGGAAGTAGAATCTTTTGCTGCTGTAAATTTTAAAAAGGTTGTTGTTGAGTTTATATATGTTAAAAACTCTTCCAACTTTTCAACACTTCCACACCATAAAATAAATATGTCATCTAAAAATGCAAATAGGTCTTACAATAATTAAAATATAATGATTTAAAAATATATTCTTTCTCCCACATATGAATTACTATATTCACATAAAGGCCCCCGCACGGGGACCCCATTGCTACTCCTTCAATTTGTAAGTAAATATTGTTATTAAAAATTATAAAATTATTTCTTAAAATAATATCCAACAGTTGATCAAATAAATTAATTCTAGTTTGGGTTAAGCCCTTATCATACAAAAATGAATTAAACCACTCCATTCCTATGTCATGCGGAATAACGGAATACAAATCTTTAACGTCAATTGTAACCAAAATGTTATTTTCATTATAATCAATAGACCCAATGGTAGACAAAAAATCCCTTGAGTCCTTCAACATATATTTTTCAGTTAGTATATAAGTTTTTAAATTAGTATCAATAAATTTTGCTATTGGATAAGTTATAGACCCCTGCGCATCCACAATTGGCCTGAAGGGAGGTTTTTGTAGGTCCTTATGAATTTTTGGGACTCCAAACATAGTTGGTATCCTCGGATAACAAACATTCATATAATTAAACTTTTCAATATTTATATTACCTTCAATAAATAAATCATAAATAATACCTCTGATGCATCTGTATGCACCATTTAATTCATTAATTGAACTTAATGTATATGTATTACTATTTAAAATACTTTCTAATGCTTTATTATAATCATGAATGTTAAATATAGTCATACCACCTCCCTTATCAGGCTTAATTAATCTAATCACAGCAAAAAACGGGCTCCAAACTTTAAAAACTTGTGTCAAAGCATATCCAAAGACTTCAAGCAAACAAATTGATTTAGCGCTTTCATTCACTGATTTATTACATGAACTTCTTCAGAAAACCAGTTTCACTCATACATACTTCCTTTTATACTATAACAACAGGAAATGACATCAAATCCACTTAAAAGGTATACAAACATATAAAAAAAAAATATATATATATATATATATATATATATATGTGTTTATAATTTGTACTGTTATTACATACACTAACTATTTGTTCAATAAAAAACATTTTAAATTTATAGACTCATTGAGTCCTGGATACTTCTCAGCCCCTAGGGACAACTGCCACAATGCTTCTTTACATTCCAATACATTGTTTAAATCACCTCCAAAAATAATTTCATTAATTTTTTCTATCACTGAAAATTCAAATTTCTTAAAATTTCTACAAACAAGAGAATGTTTGGCCAATGAATTAGTTATGTCCTTATTTTTTATGGCCAAATTGTGCTCATATACCCTACATTTTAATGTTCTAATAGTTTTCCCTATATAGTAGTGGTCACATGATGCACAACAAGCTATATACACAAGATATTGTGTGTTACAGTTGTAATAATCTCTGGCCCATAAGGTATAATTAATATGTTGTAAAGTTACAAAAGAACTATTACTAATATATCTGCACTGCTTGCAGTTTTTGCAAGCATAGGTGCCTTTCTTTGTGCTACCTAATCTGATGGTCTTACTTATTTTTCTGTTGTCATTTTCTACCAAGGATTTTAAATTGGAGACCTTCTTATAGGTAAATTGTGGTCTTATACCTATTTTGGCTACAAGTTCTTTGTTCCCCAACAATACCTTCCAGTTGTTAACTATTATTTCCTTTATACACCACATCTCATTAACTATATGGACAGGGAATGCTATATTGTAATCTTTTACTTCTGTAGTTTTCCTTTGTACACAAGAACTTACTGAAATATCTCGTGAATTTAAAATAGGCTTAGCTACACCCTGTCTTAGTAGTGCCACTTCTTGTTCTATTTTTTCCAACAGATCTGCTTTGTATCCCCGCTGCACAAACAATGACCTAAGAAATGCCATCTCACTAATAAATGTTTCATCATCTGTTGTTAACCTACTCAGTCTAATGATCTGTCCTTTGATGACGCCCCTTTTCATATGTTCAGGATGTAAACTATCTCTATGTAGGTATTGATTAGCAAACATCTCTTTCCTATAGATTTTACTGATGAATGTGTCATTTTCTTTGTTTATACTTAAATGTATATCTAGGAAAGAAATACTTTCACCAAATCCACTAATTTTAAACTCTAAAAAGGCCGTGGTCTTATTCAAGTCATCAACAAACTCTAGAAATTGACCTTCTGTACCTGTCCACAGAAAAAACAAATCATCTATAAATCTATAATACACCTGTACTTTGGAAAAAAGATGATGTTGCGTTAAAAACTTCAATTCCCAATTTGCCATTACTATGTTGGCAAATGATGGTGCCACTCTGGCCTCCATTGCCACACCTGAAATTTGTTGATATATGTTTTTATTAAATCTAAAAAAATTATTGGTCAATACCAATTCCATTAGACTACATAAGGTATTAACTTTGGTATTTAATAACTCTGTGTATTTACTTAAATATTCCCTCATAAATTCAATACCTTGTTCTGAATCTATAGAGGTGTATAAAGATCTTACATCTAAAGTTCCAAACTTCATGGACCCCAATGTTCCTTTCACATTTCTGAGATTTTCTAACAGGTGCCATGAATCTCTTAAATAAAAAGGTGTTTTCTGTACTATTGGGTTCAATATATGATCCAACCAAGTGGATATATTTTCTGTTTTAGAGTGTTTGGCAGAAATGATGGGCCTAAAAGGTGGATTTAAGGGATTTGTCTGTACTTTGGGGATACCAAATAATGTGGCTAATTTTGGATGTTCTACTGTTAAGTAATCATAAATCTCATAATCTAACTCCCCTTGACTGAACATATCAAACAAAATAATGTCCATTTGTTGAAAACTATGCTTAACATCTTGTATGTTTACTTTTCTATATACATTAATGTCTCCTAGCATAGTTAACATGGATTCATCGTAGTCTTTGGTGTTCATGACAACTATTTTACCACCCTTATCTGCTTTCATTGTTCTAATTGTAGGATTTTGACATAGATCACTTAAAGCACTTTTCTCTTTCTCTGTAAGATTCCGTGGATATTCTTGTAAATAAATGTTTCTAAAATTATGTTCACATAAACTTTGAAATACCTGTAATGTTGCATGAAGTGGAGGATTAAATGTACTAGGTTTTTTAGGTTTCCTATCTGCTATATTCTCTGATAGCTGTAAAACATCTTGCATAATATAACATAAATTCAATTTTCTCAAATATAACCTAAAATCCACCAAAAGTTTTCCTATGTTCATGCTAATATTAGGAATAAAAGAAAAACCTTTCTTTAAAACATTTTCTGTGTCAGATGAAAGAACAAAATCAGACAAATTTAAAATGTTAATAGCAAAATCCAACTCACATAATTTTTCAAATGTTTCCAATGTAGGATGCAAGGGAGGATTATAAGAACTAGAAACATAAAGTGGTTTCATTACCTGTTCTGTGTTAAGAAACAATAGGCCTAAATTTAATTTCCTAACGAAAATTTTCAAATCAATGATGGAATGTACAACATTCATCTTTTTACTTGGAATAAACGTTCCACCACATGAAAGCAAGTTACAAATACAATTATCAAAAATGAAGTCTGAATAATTGTATACAGTAAAATCCCTTGTAGTATTAGTATACATAATGGGCCTTTTTATGGTAATTTCATTTGCTAGCGTCCCCTCCATTGGCCTCTGTATTGGTTGTTTTTCCCTCTGGTAAAAGTTCCCCGATACGGGGCTTGATTCTGCAACCCCCAATTCATTTTCTGACCTTGATGTTGAAACGATTGTTGACGTTGTATAAGTCTTTTGGATCTCCGTAATGGTGGAAACTGGTCCATTTCTAAAAAAGTATTATCTTCCAAATCACTTTCTTCTCCTATAATAGACAAATTAACATTATTGTCATTTCCACTATCATGGGCCGTCATTTTAGATCCCCATTGTTGTGAAATTGGGGGTGGGGGATAAGCCATGCCTTGCCCATATGAATTGACATCTTGATCTAACTTTTTAAGTTTTCTGTCTTTTATTAATTTCATTTTCTCATCAATTGATTTAAAAATTCGTTGGTAGTCAAAATCATGACTAGTGAAAGCAGAGTCATTTTTTACTAACGTATTCAACTCTTCAGCTTTTTTTGTTAATAAAGCTATGGTCTTTTTGTTGTCGTCAATAACCAAATTCATGTAATCGAAACCAAACTTGTCAAATAATTTAATTAATTCCATGTGTAAAGATGAATTAGCTATAAGTCCTGTAGGAAATCTCCACACACGTAAACCCTTGGGTACAATTTTCCTTTTTAAACATTCTTGAAAATAGTTATTGTCCATCTGCAATTTTTTAACTTTTAAAAGAATGTAGTCCAGTTCGGATAGTTTATCATTAAATGTTTTTGACGTACCTGTAGTGATATTCATTGTCGGTGTGAAACCATAATTATTGTTTAACCAGGAAGATATTTCATTATTCCTTGTTGTATTTGGCTCTCCTGAAGTCGATGGTTGTTCACCTTCTCTAACATCAAACTGGCTCCCAGAAGAAAGACGTCTCCTATTTGATTCACCCAAGTAAATTCCGTTAATGTCCACAAATGGATTAGCATGAAGAGAAAGGTTTGAGTCCTGCGATAAACCGCGTTGTTCCAAGCGGTCAATTCTGTCCGTTAGTTTTTCAATTAATTGTGTTAGATTACTTAAAATACTTTCATGTGCTGTTACAACCTCCGTCTCAGCCATGTCCGTGCCGAAAAAACCAGGACAATAAGAGCAGTAACAAAAACAATCCAAAAACCAGAAAACAATGGACTTGACCGAAAGAAGTTTAATACCCAGTATATTAAAAATGCACAACAATCAAAATAAGCGCTTTCGTTTGGTGCCTGCCAAACTTTTTCAAACAGTTATTGCATCACTTCCTGTAGGTTAAATAGTATTTTTTCGTGATGTAAGCAGTAACAATTTGATTTGAAATAATTAAAGTTAAAGTTAAAAAACAGCACATGTCTTGTGAGTATCATTTTCCGTAAACAATAAGTATAATGTTAAACCAACATTTTATATCCGCCCAGACTCAAACCAAATGATCATTAGTATGGTAATAATGTATTTGAGCAACATTGTTATTTATATCATTTATGCATCTAACAGAGTAATTCCCCATTTGCGCAAACAAAACAACTCAAGTACATTAATATTCATCAAGTAAAAATCAAAAAACATCTTAAAAATACAAGTAATAGTTTTACTTAATAAATGTGTATTATCTTTTCCGTGAGACCATTTTTTAGAAACCTGAACATTCACATATTAACTAGTATAGTCCATTCAACGGGAAACTGCGGATCAATTATGTCACTAAATTATGGTAAATAAATAAATAACCATAATAAACAAAATAAATGTATGTGAATGTAAGTAAATAGGAATATGTATATATGGTCCGCTAAATCAACCATTTCAGCGTTACTCCATATGTTTTCAACTGTACATTTCCATAAATAAAAGTACAGTAACTCACAATGTCGTTACCAGTTTCAATCAAAAAAATATTATTTTCAATGGTTTAAATCAACGATTCACATTAGTATAATTTAATAAACCTATTAATTACTTTAAAAATTACTTTTAAAATATGTACATATACTACTATATATTCGTGTCACTTTTATTATATAAAATATTTTATACATTGCAGTTGAACATTTTAATGTAAAAATGAAAAGTGACACGAATATATAGTAGTATATGTACATATTTTAAAAGTAATTACACTGTTAGATGCATAAATTATATAAATATCGTTTTTGTTACTGCTCTTATTGTCTTGGTTTTTTCGGCATGGACATGGCTGAGACGGAGGTTGTAACAGCACATGAAAGTATTTTAAGTAATCTAACACAATTAATTGAAAAACTAACGGACAGAATTGACCGCTTGGAACAACGTGGTTTATCGCAGGACTCAAACCTTTCTCTTCATGCTAATCCATTTGTGGACCTTAACGGAATTGACTTGGGTGAATCAAATAGGAGACATCTTTCTTCTGGGAGCCAGTTTGATGTTAGAGAAGGTGAACAACCATCGACTTCAGGAGAGCCAAATACAACAAGGAATAATGAAATGTCTTCCTGGTTAAACAATAATTATGGTTTCACACCGACAATGAATATCACTACAGGTACGTCAAAAACATTTAATGATAAACTATCCAAACTGGACTACATTCTTTTAAAAGTTAAAAAATTGCAGATGGACAATAACTATTTTCAAGAATGTTTAAAAGGGAAAATTGTACCCAAGGGTTTACGTGTGTGGAGATTTCCTACAGGACTTATAGCTAATTCATCTTTACACATGGAGTTAATTAAATTATTTGACAAGTTTGGTTTCGATTACATGAATTTGGTTATTGACGACAACAAAAAGACCATAGCTTTATTAACAAAAAAAGCGGAAGAGTTGAATACATTAGTAAAAAATGACTCTGCTTTCACTAGTCATGATTTTGATTACCAACGAATTTTTAAATCAATTGATGAGAAAATCAAATTAATAAAAGACAGAAAACTTAAAAAGTTAGATCGAGATGTCAATTCATATGGGCAAGGCATGGCTTATCCCCCACCCCCAATTTCACAACAATGGGGATCTAAAATGACGGCCCATGATAGTGGAAATGACAATAATGTTAATTTGTCTATTATAGGAGAAGAAAGTGATTTGGAAGATAATACTTTTTTAGAAATAGACCAATTTCCACCATTACAGAGATCTGAAAGACTTATACAACTTCAACAATCATTTCAACATCAAGGTCAGAAAAAGAATTGGGGATAGCAGAATCAAGCCCAGTATCGGGGAACTTTTACCAGAGGGAAAAACAACCAATACAGAGGCCAATGGAGGGGACGCTAGCAAATGAAATTACCATAAAAAGGCCCATTATGTATACTAATACCACAAGGGATTTTACTGTATACAATTATTCAGACTTCATTTTTGATAATTGTATTTGTGACTTGCTTTCACGTGGTGAAACTTTTATTCCAAGTAAAAAGATATATGTTGTACATTCCATCATTGATTTGAAAATTTTCGTTAGGAAATTAAATTTAGGCCTATTGTTTCATAACACAGAATAGGTAACGAAACCACTTTATGTTTCTAGTTCTTATAATCCTCCCTTGCATCCTACATTGGAAACATTTGAAAAATTATGTGAGTTGGATTTTCGTAACCTTGATATATTGAATACTAAGAACAAAACTTATAATTTAACAAAAAGTGAATATAATATATTAAACACTATTATGGATACAAGAAACATTAGATTAATTAAGCCTGGTAAGGGAGGTGGTATGACTATATTTAACATTCATGATTATAATAAAGCATTAGAAAGTATTTTAAATAGTAATACATATACATTAAGTTCAATTCATAGGTTCATAGGTTCATAGGTTCATACTAGGCTATCTGCCCTAGGGCATTTATAAGCCTAGCCAGAGTGTGTTTGGCTTTCGCCACCCATTTTAAATTAATTTTGCTATGCCTTTTTTTGAGGTTAGTATACTGTGCCTCTGTCTAACAGTGACACAGAAGTGATAGCCGGGGTAAACCTACGATCTCCCATCCACTCATCAAGATTCCTCTTGAAGAGAGTCAATGTGGGACTCTGCCTAACCTGGACTGGGATTTTATTCCAGAGTGAAGGGAGCCTCTGGGTTATGAATCTGTCCCTCCAGCATGTCCTATTTATTTCAGTGTTGAGGTTCAAGTCTCGAGCACGTAGCTCGATGGGATTTGGATTTTCTGAGGTGCAGCATGTCCATTAATTCCGGGTTGGACATGGCTTTATACGTCAGGCACAGATCGCCTCTGAGCAGGCGGTATGCCACTGAGTAGAGCTGGAGTTTCTTTAACCGGCAGCATATGGCATCTGTTTGAGCCCTTTGATCCTCTTGGTGAGGTACTTTTGGGGTCTTTCCAGTTGCTGCAGGTGTCTGGTAAGGTACATCCCAAAAGGGGCATTGTACTCAATTATGGGCCTGATGAGGGATGAGTAAAGAGGCACGATGACCTCCCTGATCTAGATGTGAATCCCTTCATGATTAGGTGGGCTATATAAAATGTTTTTCTAACCACTTTGGCCACGTGGTTGTCAAATGAGAGATTGCTATCAACTTGGGTCCCCAGGTCCCTAATGACTTCTTCTGTACTTAATGGATTACCACCTATGTGGTAATTTGTGGGCACTTTGTTTTTGCCAAAGGGGATGACTATACACTTTTTGGCATTTAGCTTGAGGCCATGGCTCTGGCACCAGTTGTCTGTTTCTATGAGGCCCTTTTGGAGGATGCTTGTGTCGGCTGGAGAGTTGATTATGGTGCCCAGTTTGCAGTCATCTGCGAACTTGGTCAGCCACAGTCCTTCTGTGTTGGCCTGTACCGCCGAGAAATATATACCAAACAAGAGAGGTCACAGGACTGAGCCTTGTGGGACGCCACTTGTAACTGGTTTGGAGTCTGACATGGCTCCAGCAATTCTAACCATGTGGGTTCTGTCCTTGAGCCAGTTTGCAACCCATCTAGTGACAGAGGGCTTTATATTTAAGCTGGTGAGCTTATCTATAATGCCCGAGTGGGGTATTGTATCGAAGGCTTTTGCGAGGTCCAGGTAGGCTGTGTGGACCACCTTCCCCTCGTCAATGGCCTTGGTGACTGTTTCAAAGAAATCGACCAGGTTTAAGAGGCAGGATCTGCCCTTAACAAAGCCAAACTGGGTAGGATCCAGTGTCTGTAGGTCCCCAATATCTTTATTTATGAGGTCCATGATGATCCTTTCCATAGCTTTGCAGACCAAGCTAGTCAGGCTTATGGGGCGATAGTTTCCAGGATCCGTTGAGGCACCACCTTTGTGGAGAGGGACCACTATTGCTGTCGCCACTCTTTGGGTACATATCCTGTAGTAAGGCTAAGATTGAACAGTAGTTTTATGTTTGGGTTTAGCTCTTCTTGGAGTTCATGTAGGATGCAGCCGGGACACCATCTGGTCCCATTGATGCTGTGTTTTTGCTTTGGAGAGGGGCTCTTACCTGAGCATCTGAGATGTCAGGGGCAGCAATCTGTTGGGATAGATATTTGTCCTTTGGTGGGGAGAGGGGAGAAGTTTGCACTGAACCTGTCAGCTAGGATGTTGGCAATGTCTGTGGGTTCGGTGTATTTTTTTCGTTTTGGACTAATTCTGAGCATATTTGGGAATTCCCACCCAGGTTCCTAACATAACTAAAGAAAGCCTTGTGATTATCCTTAGTGTCCTGTGCAATTTTTCTCTCGAAGCTGGCCTTAGACGATTTTATGAGTGCCCGTAGTTTTTGCTAATACTGATCAGAGATGCCTTCCCTTTTAGGATTTTGCTCTATCATGTAGTAGCTTCCTCCTTCTATTGTATAGTTTGTTTATGGCTGGGGTCCACCAGACAGGACGTCTGCCTTTGGAGGATTGGGTCTTGGTTTTATTTGGGATTGCATGATCCATGCATTCCTGAAGGTGTTCATAGAATGCGTTTATAAAGGATTCTGCGGTCTGGGCCGTATTTTCCACAGGCCTTGGGGCTTTGAAGGATTTCGCCTCGGTTTTGAGGCGTGTGAAATTTGCTTTAGAGAAGTTTTTCACTGTGATTTTCTGGGCAGGGGGTGGGGTCGGGATGTGAATATCCAGTGAGATTAGTTTATGGTCTGATCTTACCAGTGAGGGATACACTTCTGGTCTGGAGCATAGTGTCCCCATGTTGGTGATGATCAGGTCCAGTATGTTTTCCCCTCTTGTGGGAGTGGTAACAAGTTGTTCCATAGCATTTGAGTTTATAAATTCTAGGAACCTTTGGGCTAGGGTGTTGGAGCTAGAGTAGTGCTCCCAGTCTATGTTTGGGTAGTTGAAGTCGCCCAATATAATGGTGTTTGGAGAGACCTTCATATTTTCCAGTATTCTCAGGAAGGCCAAGTGGGGTTCCTGTGTTTGGGAGGGTGGTCTGTAGCAGGCTATAAACTGGAAGGCAGTTTTACCCACAGTTAGTTGCACATGGATAGTCTCTGATGCTTCGTGCTGTGCCACCAACCTGGAGGTGTGGGTATCTTTGACAAATATTGATACTCCCCCTCCTTTTGTGGTTCAGTCCAAGTTTTAAAGCATGGTATGAGGTATAACCTGGTAGTGCTGGGGTGCTCTTGGGAGCCTTGAACCAGGTTTCTGTTACTGCACAGATATCGATGTTCTCCATGCTAAGGAGAGTTTTGAATTAAATGGTGCATACACATGCATCAGAGGTATTATTTATGATTTATTTATTGAAGGTAATATAAATATTGAAGAGTTTAATTATATGAATGTTTGTTATCCGAGGACACCAACTATGTTTGGAGTCCCAAAAATTCAGAAGGACCTACAAAAACCTCCCTTCAGGCCAGTTGTGGATGCGCAGGGGTCTATAACTTATCCAATAGCAAAATTTATTGTTACTAATTTAAAAACTTATATACTAACTGAAAAATATATGTTGAAGGACTCATGGGATTTTTTGTCTACCATTGGGTCTATTGATTATAATGAAAATGACATTTTGGTTACAACTGACGTTAAAGATTTGTATTCCGTTATTCCGTATGACATAGGAATGGAGTGGTTTAATTCATTTTTGTATGATAAGGGCTTAACCCAAACTAGAATTAATTTATTTGATCAACTGTTGGATATTATTTTAAGAAATAATTTTATAATTTTTAATAACAATATTTACTTACAAATTGAAGGAGTAGCAATGGGGTCCCCGTGCAAGGGCCTTTATGCGAATATAGTAATGCATATGTGGGAGAAAGAATATATTTTTAAATCATTATATTTTAATTATTGTAAGACCTATTTGTGTTTTTTAGATGACATATTTATTTTATGGTGTGGAAGTGTTGAAAAGTTGGAAGAGTTTTTAACATATATAAACTCAACAACAACCTTTTTAAAATTTACAGCAGCAAAAGATTCTACTTCCATAGCTTATTTAGATGTGTTATTGGAAAAAGATACTTTAAGAAGAGAATTTATATCTAAAATATATCGAAAAGAAACTTATAGTAATAGTTTGCTGCATTTTAACAGTTGCCACCCCTTTTCCCAAAAAAGAGCGGTTTTGAAAGGCCAATTTGTTAGGGCCTCTAGAATGGTCAGCAACAGAGATGATTTTATAGTTGAATGTTTGAATTTATGTGGAATGTTTAGAAATAGGGGGTATCCAGATAAATTGATAAATAATATTATGCATGAAGTTGTAACCAAACGGGATAACTTATATTTTATTCCTTTACTTAAAAAGGGTACCCCTGTCCTGTCTAATGAATTAAATATGAAAAGTACAGGGAATATAGATAATAAATTCACTGTGATAGCATCTACTGAGTTAATACAAAATAATAATAATGAAAAAACAACAATTACTGTAGATGCTAAAAGTTTTACTAAGAGTTTTACTACTACCTTTAATTCTGACAGTGGGTTTATAAATAACATTCTAAAGAAAAATTGGTTGTTTATTCAAGCTGATACATCATTACATGGTCATTTCGGCTCAACTCCACCGATAGTGTATAAAAAAGGTATGAATTTGAAAAAATGTTTAGAACAAAAATTAAGTAGAAGTTATGGTAGGACTTTTAGATGTGGCAGGTGTAAGTATTGCTCTTATGTGTTTGAAACCAATGAAGTTCTGATAAATGGCATCAAAATCCATCTAAAGGAAAAAGCTTGCTGTAACAGTGAAAAGGTTGTATATTGTGCTTTATGTTGTAATTGTACCACGTTTTACGTAGGAAAAACGGAAAGAAAGTTCAAAGAACGCATTGGCGAACACATTAGAGCTATACGAGATCGAAATGAACTAAATGCTCTAGCAAAACATGTTAGTATAGAAACCTCTCATAAGTTTAAATTTGTGGTCCTTGATGTCCAAAAATTAGATATTAGGGGTGGTGCGTGGCAACTTTTACTAGAAAAACTTGAACTGGAATGGCAACTTAGATTGAACGCACATAATTGGCCAGGGTTGAATAATTCCACATCTATTGCTAGTATACTGAAGTTAAAATCACTTTTGAGATAAGAATGGTTGTATAAATATATATTTGTTATAGTTATTAAATTAAGGTACATATACATAATTTAATATTTACTTTATTTATATATATATATATATATATATATATATTTATATTTATATATATTTATACGTATATTTATATTAATTTATTAATTAATTAGTATTTAAATATATTTAATATTACCTTTCATTTAATTTTATTTTATTAATTAAAATTTATATGTAGAATGATGTTTATTTAAGGAAATGTATATTATTATAATTTTATTTATTTTTTCACACTTTTATATATAATATTTTAATAGATTTATGTATTTACTATATAAAATATTATATAAAATATTTTATACATTACAGTTGAACATTTTAATGTAAAGATGAAAAGTGACACGAATATATAGTAGTATATGTACATATTTTAAAAGTAATTTTTAAAGTAATTAATAGGTTTATTAAATTATACTAATGTGAATCGTTGATTTAAACCATTGAAAATAATATTTTTTTTGATTGAAACTGGTAACGACATTGTGAGTTACTGTACTTTCATTTATGGAAATGTACAGTTGAAAACATATGGAGTAACGTTGAAATGGTTGATTTAGCGGACCATATATACATATTCCTATTTACTTACATTCACATACATTTATTTTGTTTATTATGGTTATTTATTTACCATAATTTAGTGACATAATTGGTCCACAGTTTCCCGTTGAATGGACTATACTAGTTAATATGTGAATGTTCAGGTTTCTAAAAAATGGGCTCACGGAAAAGATAATACACATTTATTAAGTAAAACTATTACTTGTAGTTTTAAGATGTTTTTTGATTTTTACTTGACGAATATTAATGTACTTGAGTTGTTTTGTTTGCGCAAATGGGGAATTATACTGTTAGATGCATAAATGATATAAATAACAATGTTGATCAAATACATTATTACCATACTAATGATCATTCAGTTTGAGTCTGGGCGGATATAAAATGTTGGTTTAACATTATACTTATTGTTTACGGAAAATGATACTCACAAGACATGTGCTGTTTTTTAACTTTAACTTTAATTATTTCGAATCAAATTGTTACTGCTTACATCATGAACAAATACTATTTAACCTACAGGAAGTGATGCAATAACTGTTTGAAAAAGTTTGGCAGGCGCCAAACGAAAGCGCTTATTTTGATTGTTGTGCATTTTTAATATACTGGGTATTAAACTTTTTCATTAAATCTTTGACATTACTTTGCCTTTGGATTATTTTTTACTGGATTGACCTTATCTTGAATTTGTATTGAATTTTGGAGACTTTTATTGCCTGTAGCAGTGAATGACTGGAGTTTTTTACTTGTAACTCTAATATATCATACCTGCTGGCAGACAAATTCAGCTCCAACTTTTCCCCTGTCCCCCCCTCAACCTTCCCTCAGGTAATACCATCAAATATAACTTCCCCTGCTATCACTAGGGAACAGGGGCTTAATGCGCTCTCTAAGGCCAAGAACACTGCATCAGTGGGCCCAAACAATATCCCAGGATGCCTTCTAAATAGCGTGAAACATGACCTATCAGAACCTCTGGAATTGCTATTTAACTGTAGCCTCCAAACAGGCTTCATGCCTCATGAATGGAGAACAGCAACAGTTATCCCTCTGCACAAAGGTGGGCCATCTACAGTCCCTGAAAACTACAGACTCATATGTCTCAATGGTCTCATATGCAAAGTCATAGAAAAATTATTATGGAAATGATCAATAATGATATAATAAATCTCCAGACACTGGACCCAACCCAATATGGTTTTGGCAAGGGCAGGTCATACCTAGTCAACCTGGTGGACTTCTTTGAGAAGGTCACCAAAGCAATGGATGAGGGCAAAATGGTTCACACTGACTACCTTGACCTGGCAAAGAAATTTGACACATAACCCTCTCAGACATTGTTGACAAACTCCAGACATTAGGTACAAACCTTTATGTCACATGGTGGATAACCAACTGGCTCACAGACAGGACCCAGGAAGTAGAATTGGGGAGTTCACCCTACAAAGAGGCTGGTCACAAGTGGAGTCCCTCAGGGATCGGTCCTGGGACTGCTCCTTTTTGGAATTTACTTCTCTGAAGTCAAGGCCAATGTCAATGGCCTCTGTCTGACTAAATTTGCAGATGACTGCAAATTAGTAGCTGTTATTGAATCCCACACCTACACAACTGTTTTCCAGGAAGGGGTGACACAAGCATGCAACTGATGTCAGAGCCATGGACTAAAAGTAAATGCCAAGAAATGCATAATAGTATACTTTGGGAAGTCATCTACCCTTGGTAACTATCATATCGGTAACACACACCTTAGAGCTGATCCAGTAGTCAGGGACTTAAGGACACACATAGACAGCAATCTAGACTTTGACCATCACATGTTTGCAGCAGTGTGGATAGCATTCTGTGTTGCACAACTTAAAAAGTATGGCATCTAGGTCCAAGGAAGTCTTTGTTCCACTGTATCTGGCATTCAACAGAACTATCAATGAGTACAATATTCACTTTGGTATATACCTAACCAGGCATATCCACCAATTGAAAAGTCCACAGAGGTTCTTCACTAAAAGATTACAGGGCATAAGTAACATGTCCAGTGAAGACCGCCTTTAGGCCCTATCCCTGTATTCTGTTTTTTCACAGGCTGTTTTGGGGAGATCTATGCCTAGTATACAGGGCATTGTTAGTCCTCACTCAGATGGATCTCCTGCAAGTCCGCAAAACAAACAGCAGAAGAATTACCCATTCTAAAGACTTAAACCTTGCCTATGATATAAATAGGACCTGCTGGAGAGACAGGTATGTATACCAGAGACTACCCCATCTCTGGAACAGGCTCCCTATCCATGTGAAGAAAAGTTCTTCTCTAACCCAATTCAACAGCAACTTGGCCAGTTGGATGCAGAACAAGAAATTCATCCCTAGTTTAGCACCTATGTCTGCAATGGACACAGCAGCCTGTAAATGATTTGTTTCCCAGTTCCCTGCTTGTAAATGTTTAATCTCCTAAGGCCCTGCTTACATGTATCAAGGGTACCAAAACTTGTCAGAGATTTGGGATGCATGGCTAAGCTTAAAATGGCCCTTGTGGTGGTTAGCCTAGTAAACAGCTATGAACCTATAAGACATAGGGGCAGTGAAATTATCATGGTGGCCAGATGTCAGGAAACTGCAATTATCTGTAAACGTTTGACTTTGGAGGGGTGGTCCTGTTACTGAGTCACCACTGATGGAAACAGAGGAGTTGTTGTGCACTGTAAGAGAGCCAGACATCTTATGACAGGATTCACAAAGAATCCCTGATGTTGAGGTTGACATGAAAAGCAACCCAATTGTGTCTACTGCAGAACTTCCAGGTATGCAATATAATGAAATAATTGTTATTGTCGACATATTTATGTGATATGTGTATCTATCTATCTGTCTAATTATATATATATATATATATATATATATATATATATATATATATATATATATATATATATATATATATATATATATATATATATATATATATATGTATATATATAGAGAGAGAGAGGTGGGTGGGATAGAAGAGACACTGAGGGAGAGGGAGAAGGAGGATGTAAGGGGTTTAGGAATTCCAGTGGACGGTAAAGATTTGTATGAGATGTATGTTATTCTGCAGCTCTAAAGACAGTTGTTTTCTGTTTCTTGTGTCATTTGCTTTGTGATGCTTATCATCTATGTTTCAACAACCTTTTTTATATCTAGGCACATCTGGTTCTGTTATTGCACAACCACCTGTGCATGGTAAGCATACCTTCTGTATACTTATTAATGCATGAAAGGAAGATGCATTTGTAACTGGAAGTTACTTGTTTTCATTCCATTAGCATCTCTTAAATTTAATATATGTTTCATATATCATAACTCCAAGATCGCACTACAGTGAGGAAAGGGCAAATATTCCAATCTTCACTGTACCGCGATCTGACAAACAGCACTTCAAGGTTCCGTTTTTTTCACACTTTAGGTGTTCGTGGTTCTGCTGTTTCGGTCTTGTAATATAGACCCCTTATTTAAGAAGCACTGTTGACTGCTATGCATGTCTTGCTACTTGCCCTGCTAACTGGATGCTAAAGGAATATATTTTTGCCTTACTTGCATACACACACACAAACACACACACACACACACACACACACACACACACACACACACACACACACACACACACACACACACACACACACACACATACACACACACACGCACGCACACACGTGCACACACACACACACACACACACACACACACACACACACACACACACACACACACACACACACACACACACACATGCACACACACACACACACACACGCGCACACACGCACACACGCACACATGCACACACTTCTTTGGTGTCAGGCTTGACCTCCTGTTCTCTCCCGCTCTGCCCTGTGCAAGTGATGATGACTGTGTCCTGTCCTTTGCACATTTCTTTGTGACTTCTGGTTTCACATATGTCTGATGCACAGAATGGATAACAAATGGTTGCTAACTCAGAACCTTCCTTTAATGTAAATATATTGCAAAATAAATGTTTTTAATCATACTTCATAATCAGTTGTGAATGATTGCTTCTGTAATTGTTGGCCCTCTGTGTATTTCTGCTACTGTTTTTACTAATGCAGTCAAAGTAGATATTTAAGTATTGTATACTGTTATACTTTTCTGATGGGTGTTATAAACCAAGGTTCCAGTACGTAACCTGCATCCCCCACTAGATACCCTTGTGGGAAGTCACCCCTAGCAAACCCTGTGTACAGCTCACAAGTTTCCCATATGTGTAAGTCATGAAACGTGCCTGGTAGATGATCCCTTGGGACTTACAGACAATGTGACAGTTTATAGAGTGCTAATCCTTTCCTGTTAATGTACCTCCTTCCCTGTTCACTGGGTAGGACTTTGATTTTTATATGTGTGCAATCCATGCCCCTCAACACTTCGGAGAAATGTGCTATTGCGTAAAATTCTTGCGTGTTTCTTGCTGTCTACTCTGGGGTGCATGGGAAACAGATATGCTCCCTTGCATATTGCAGCATTGCATTTAAAAAGTGATGTAATGTTATGGAAGTTGAGGCCTGTGTCTCACCTACTATATCTCCTATGGGTCTCTGGAAAGTAACTGCAACTAGTATACATAAAGCTGTACATACCTTTGTTTCCACTGGGATGGGTTCTCCATGATTTCCCTGGGGCCTCAGGTGAGGGAGGCAGATGTTGCAAATTTCCTCTAGTGCTTCCCTGTACAACAGGTATCGCTTTACAAGTTCTTTGAGATGCAGTCCATGGTAAGTCAAACAGGGTCTAAAACCCTTCTTCTTGATCAAAGTCTGGGCAGCAGCAGCAGCTGCACCTTGAATTAAGCCTGTTGCACATACAGGTTAATGATGGCAGCAGTGACTGTATATGTTTTTTTTTTCTTTTAAGTGTAATTGCGGCTATAATCCAAGAGTTTTGAATTTCAGAACAAATGGCTGCAATGAGCGTACATGATTGCCTTATAGGTTCCTAAATAGCTCCATCATGTTGGATGGTTAATTAGCATGTCATTCGGCTACTTATGCTGCCATTAGCTTATTCTGCTGTTTATCCTTGCTTTGCAGCTCTACACTAAGTCTGTGAAAACTTTATTCCCCTGTCCCCACCAAACGTACTCCATGACATCCCTACCACCTGCCCCCTACCTTGTATCTTTAAACAGCAGGTCCTAAATGCCCTCTCCAAGGCTAAAAACACAGCATTTATGGGACCTGATAATATTCCTGGCTGTGTCCTACATGGTCTCCAACAAGAATTAGCAACACCACTGGGTACTTTTTTCAATCATAATGTAAGCACCAGCTTTGTCCCAGCTGAATGGAAAATGCCCTCCGTTATCCCCTTGCACAAAAGTGGTGCTTCCACTGACCCCAGGAACTATAGACCTATTAGCCTGACTAGCCTTATCTTCAAGGACATGGAGCGAATCATCATGGACCTTATCAACAAAGATATAGGTATTCTCCAAACACTTGACCCTACTCAGTTTGGATTTGTCAAAGGAAGATCATGCCTGTTAAACCTGGTGGACTTCTTCCAGACAGTCACCAAGGCCCTGAACAAGGGGAAATGTGTGCATACAACCTACCTAGACTTAGCCAAGGCTTTTGACACTATACCCCACCCAGGCATAATTGGTAAACTCACTCAGCTAGTATCAACCCTTATATCATTAGGTTGGGTCACCAACTCGCTCACTATAGAACCCATACAGTCAAAATACAGAAATCCAACTCCAAAACCAGACCTGTAATGAGTGATGTTCCACAGGGATCAGTCCTGTGACCTCTACTGTTTGGAATCTATTTCTAAGAAGTACAAGAAAAAAACTAAAGGTCTGTGGCTGACAAAGTTTGCTGATGAGTGCAAACTGGGAGTGGTCATAGAATCTCCAAATTATGTCAACATCCTACAAGAGGGTCTTACACAAAGAAATGATTGGTGCCAAAGTCACAGCCTTAAACTCAAAGCAAAAAAATGCATTGTCATCCCTTTCAGTAAGGGGATGTTCCTGCTAACTACCACATCAATAACAACACCCTAAGTACACACTCAGTGGTGAGAGACCTGGGCATACAAGTTGACACCTTACCATTGATCACCATGTCTCCACAGTGGTAAGAAGGGCATTCTATATTGCTCATCTCATAAGTAAAAGCATTGTCTCCAGAAAATAAGAAGTTATAACTTCCCTGTACATTTCCTTCATCAGGCCAATAACTGAGTACAACACCCCTTTTGGTATGTACCTTTCCAAGCACCTGCAGCAATTGGAGAGATCACAAAGGTTCTTCTCAAGGAAAATTCAAGGTCTTCAGCATCTTTCCTATGTGGATTCACTGAAATCACTGTCACTTTATTCTGTTTCATGCAGACTACTCAGAGGTGATCTCTGCCGTACGTATAGGGCAATCACTGATCCTGCTTTATTGGAAATGCTGCATATCCGCAAGTTAAATGGCACATGGATTACTTGCGTTAAAGACCTTAATGTAGTATGTGACATTAATAGAAACTACTGGAGGGCCAGAGTTGTCTCCCAGAGGTTACCACACCTTTGGAACAGACTCCCACTTCATGTCAAACAGAGCACCTCATTGGCTCTCTGCAAACGCAATCTGGATGATAGGATGGGTAACCATAAATTCATCCCAGGGGTTCTACCTGTGGCTCTCTTGGACAGGGGTAATAGGTGCTGATTGTGGAAACAAGGGTAACTTGGCTAGGCTTGTAAAGAACCCTAGGGCCATTAGCCTAGTAACTTCCTATGATCCTATGATCCTATGACCCTATGAACATTAAGTGTTTCATTGTTTCATTTCTTAAGGAATACCTTACAGAAGATGGCAGCAACTGTCATAAGAGTGTGTGTGTTTGTGTGCATATCTATTATATAGCTATATCTCTCTCTTTATATATATATATATATATATATATATATATATATATATATATATATACATATATATATATATATATATATATATATATATATATATATAGATGCAATCACAAAATGCATGTGGAAAATGGAGCACATAAATACCATAAATACACACACAAAAAAAAGAAAAAAACTAAACAAATTTCAATCAAATATTTATTAAGCAGTGACTGCAGAAGTATAAAAGTTATTGCAAACCTAGGTTTCAGCCATGGTCTTTATCAATGCAATTCAAGGAATCCAGAGTTATCTAAACAATACTGTCTTGGTTTGTGATTTACTGTGGAGTTGCCTGGTTGTATTTGAATGGATATTTTATTTCTTATCACTGTATTTCACTGTTTCTAGGAAGAAAGAGATGGCTCATAGACAGGAGGATTTACTTTGATTTATATTTTGTTATTATTAAAACCAAAAAGCACAGAAATGCAGCCAAAGGCAATAGAATCCAAATGAGACTGTAATCTGAACAAAAACGTTTTTATTGGGATTACAGTCTCATTTCGATTCTATTGCCTTTGGCTATGTTTCTGTGCTTTTTGGTTTTAATAGTAACTTTTTCAACATTAGCACAGTTAATTCCTTTGGGGTTATTTATACATTATTTATATTTTGTTGTTTTACCTTTAATTTTCACAGTTTGTTGTTAGAATGGTATATGTTTAAGACAAGCAAACTCTAGGCAACCTAAGATATCTACTCAGCTATAAAGTCACACAGACTGCAGAGGTGACAATCCAGAGCTTATCTAAACAATCCTTTTTTGGTTTGTGATTTATTGATATTTACTGTTAAAAAGAGGTGCGACTGTGAGAGATAGTAAAGAAATTCCAGATTTTGTCTGAGTTTCAGAACTTGAACGATCAGAGCAACAACTTTACTGCACTTTCTAAAGAAAGTTATATATTGCTTGTGTGGTATTTCTCACAGAAGTTAAATTAAGTTCTCTTTGAATTCTGTGGTAACTGATTTTGATTATTCTTTTCTTTTATAAGTTTTTATTCATTTGAAGCTGAACGTGGATTCCTTAAATGAGTATCCCATTAATGATTTGCTAAAACACAAATATCTGGTGCAGTGTAATAAATGCTATGTATATTTAAAGGTAACACCTGATAACACTGTGTTCCTCATGTCAAAAGTTGGATGATTTGTTTACAATTATTATTAGTAAATCTAGAATTACTGATGATGATTGCACTTGTGCAATTGGCACGGCTTGGAGAAATGTTGTTACATATATTAATGACTGGACTGGTGAGATAAATAATGTTAGGCAATGAGCAAACAGAGCATATTTAGGAAAGGATGTGTCTATTGTCTGTAAAGATCACTCAACCCCCATGAAACAAGATGATGCCTCTGACAGCTTTGGAATTCTGTATACTAGTATTCACCTATCTGAGGATTCAGACTTTTTAGAAGGAAATAAAAAAAAAACAGAAAGGAAGGAGGAAGTTCACAACAAATAACAAGGAAAAAAAGATCCTAATAAATGTCTATAAAGTAGAGAATGCATTCTAAAAAGGACATTGCTTTGTTATGTAACACAGAGATTGCAGGGAATGATAACATTTTTCTATCAGAAAACCTTCAGTCTACAGTAAAATGCAATGTGTTTCCCAAAGAGAAGGTAGAAAAAAGAGGCAAGGCGCAGGTGAACATGGAAGGATTGAAGAATATCACTGTAAGAAAAAAGAGGAGATAGACATAGACAACATGGATCAAGCTGCAGATGTACAAAGACAGCTAGATGAGAATTGTATATTTGCAAATTTAATAGGCAATGAAAACAGTGGGATTAATAAGACCAGTGGTGATGAAGGTAATTCCTTTGTAACAACTGATAGAGCAGATATTACTGAATTAGAAGTTGAAGATTCTTCATGTTTGGTCAGAAAAGATATTCTTGTAATTGGAGATTCAATTATTAGAGAAACTGATACTTATATTTGCAGAAAAGATAATGAACAGCAAATTGTGTTATGCTTGCCAGGAATAAAAATAAAGAATGTAAGACAAGCCTTAGAATGCCTTAATGTAAGGAAGTATGGATTTGTTTTATTCATGTCGGTATAAATGATTTCATCCACAAGGACTCTCTGACTGTTAGTAAGGAACTTACAGCTCTCTTAAATAGTATAGCTTGTACTGGTGTTGGGACATATTTTTCACAAATCATATATAGAAAGGAGAGCCAGGTCACCGTGAATGAAAAGATTTTTTGGATAAATACCTACATGAAAAAATGTTCCATTTTAAAAAATGAGCCTAATTTTGGGCACATATGTTCAGACAGGATAGCATCCATTTGTCAAGATCAGGGAAGAAAATTTTTGCAGCAGATATTTTGCAGTATTTGACAAACACAAAGCAGGATTTTTGCCAAGACAAAAATTTAACAATTCAGAGAGAACAACATTTGATGCCTCTCTGATGGTTGTTAATGCTGGGAGCATTAATAATAACGTTTTATTATTGAAAAATTTGCTACATTCCCACAAGATTTGATGCTGCTATTGTTTGTGAAACATGATTAAAGAACAATAACTGGAAACCAGTTCAGTCGGGGTATACATTTTTTTTTTTTACTGTAACAGACATTCTAACAAAAATTCAGGTGGAGATGTTCTGATAGGGATTAAAGATAGTTATGAGACTTGTGATTACTACATGTTCAGTGGTAACACCAATACTATACATTGTGTAACTGTGACAATAAAGACAACCTTGGAACTTATAACAATTGAAGTGCATAGACCATCAAAGTCAAGTGCTGATGACCTAGAGGAATTCATATATGTCTTGCATGAAACACAGAAGGGAAGAATAATAGCGGCTGGGGACAAATTGACCAGAAACAGACTGGAGTAATATCGATTCAACAATATTAGTGAGGAAATTATTCACAATGAATGTTCATAAACAGCAATTGCTTCAGATTGTAAAGAAAAAGTACCAGTGAAAGGAACATACTAGACATTGTTTGTTTTCATAAAGAAATTACTGTTACTTCAGGTCATGTTTTACCACTGTTGATGTGAAGTGATCATGGGGTTATAAAGGTTAATTTGTTGCTAGATAATTCTACCAAACTGAAATATAAACCAGTGCACAGATGATTAATTACAGATTATATGGAAGCAAAACAGTCACTATGTAAAACTAATTGGAGTGATGCGTTAAGTGGAAAAACTGCTGAATGAAAGTGGAAAGTTTTCAAAAAGAAATTGTATGACTGCAAAAAAAAAAAAATGTTTAACATCAGGATCTAGTCATACAGGGGGATTTATCTCCATAAGAGCAACATACCTGATTAAAGTGAGAGACACAAATATAAGAAATGGAAAAGAGGTCAAACTACAACTTTGAAAACTGAAATTAACAGGCTGGACTAACAAATTAAGCATAGTGTGAGACAAGATCAAGAAAAATGTGAAGAAAATGTATATGAAGATATTAAGCATAATACAAAACTATTTTATAGATACATAATATGTGGAAGGAGTAAAGACTTTCAAATAGATAAACTGTGTGTAGATTCTATTTTCTTTCTTAGACACAACAGATTATAGATATACTTACAAAATCTTATGCAAAACAGCTTGGCTCCACAGAAGGGGTGATACAGGTAACCTCAGATACAGAAATAAAATTAGATTATATTGACAAACTATGCAAAATGAATCCATAAAAAGCATTGGGAGGAGATGGAATACATAATAATGACCTGAGGACACCAGCAAGAACTTATAGTACCATTATTTCTATTAATTATTAAGGCATGTAAATATGGGGAGAGTCCTCAAGATTGGAGACATGCACTTATTAAACCTGTCTTTAGGGGATAGGGGAGTAGGAGAAACCCAGAGTCATATAGACCCTTAAATCTACTTTCATGTTGTGGAAAATAATGGAAAAGGTAATATTGGATAAGTTATTGTCAGAACAGGAAAGGTTGTGACTCAAAACCATATATCAGCATGCATATGTTGAAAACAAATCTATTAACATCTGTAACACGATGTTCTATAACAATATAATAGCTTCTTCTTCTTCTTTCGGCTTTTCCCAGTTAGGGGTCACCACAGTGGAACTCCAGTCCGCTAATGATTGGCAGTAGATTTTTTTATGGGTGCCGAGGTGCCAGCTCGACACCCAACCTTCAACAAAAGCACACCCATTCTATGCATGACTTTCAAACGCCACTCGACCGCGGCTATGAATGAAAAACTTTCTTGTAACGTAATTTATATAGATTTAACTTCAGCATTTGACAGGGTCATACACAAAACACTGATCAATAAATTACAGAAAGTAGTTATTGATTTACTCTTGATAAGATGGATAGCTGCATGGCTTACAGATAGGACATGGGAAGCATCATGCAGCAACTGGACAGGTGAAATTCTTAGTTGCAGTCAGGGTGACCAAAAAGCTCTGTCCTCAACCCTTACTTTGTTAGATTGCATCTTTCTGACATAGCTTTTTCATCTGAGGTGTTCTATAGTCTGCATGCAGATGACCTGAAATTGGGTAAACTGATTACATGTATAACATATAGGGCATGTCTGCAAAATAACTTAATTTGATTATTTAAGCACAGGAGAATAATATGCTGATAAATACATCAAAACTAAGCATATGAGATTTAGGAGACATAAATTGAAAGGTAAATATTTAATACAGCACACATTGATTAAAACTGTAGAGTCATTTATGGACCTGGGTGTATGGGTAGACCTAGCTTTAAGTTTTCTAATCATATCAACCAGTTGGTTAACAATAGTTATAGAACTATAGCTTGTATAAAAAGATTTATAAAATCTAGGACATCAAAAATTATGAAGTTATTGTTTGTTAATTACATTAGACCCAAATTTTAGTATGGAATAGCAATACAGAAACCTTATAAGAAAACAGACATGAGTAAACTGGAAAGAGTATAGTGGAAATTTACCAACAACATTCAAAGATGTGAAAATTTAAGTTATTATGAAAGACTAAAATATCTGAACTTGTACAGTGTCTCTTACAGGTGTCTAAGAGGTGATCTTATTCAGTTATATAGAGACAACTATCTCTGGGAATGTCTGGGGTTATCAAATGTAGTAATGAATCATCAGACAACCCATGCAGAAGATTCTATAGGAATGAGAAATGTACTAATTGGTTCACTGAGAGAGCAGCTGATCCATGGAACAGACTACCAAACTACATTAAAGCAAGCACTCGTTTAGATATTTTTAAGGACAGCCTGGACACTTATTATGGGAAGAACTGTTTTGGTATACTGGCAGGCTGGAAGGGCATTAATGCCTATGCTTGAATTATTTGTATGTATGTATGTATGTATGTATGTGTGTATGTATTCAATGCAATAAAAGTATATGACTGAAATTTTTTTTGAGCTGGATTTTGTGTGTGTGCATGTGTGTACGTGTATATATATATATATATATATATATATATATATATATATATATGTATGTATGTATATACAGTTTTCCCTTCAGAATATTGGATGTTTTTCTGCTTGTACTGAGATTAGACTACAGTGGGGAATTGGTGAATTTACCTTTTTCCTCTTTGTAGTGTGATCTTAGAGTTGGTATATAATATTTATTGATGGTGTGGAGGGTGCAGGGGGTATAGTTTTTGGCTGTTTTTTTACTTTTTGATGATGTGGAATGTCAGTCAAATAGTCTTGACCATATGCAATTCAACATTCTGTAGCATCGATGTTATGACATGGACCCATGGATCTACTTCAGTAGATTGAAATACCGTATAACGAAAATTCATAAAGACGAAATGAAAACTATGCAAATAGACATCTACGAATTTTAACAAAGCCAAAAGTTTGAAACAACACATCAAGTATTGGGCATGTCTGGAAGTAATCGAAGAATTTGAATGGACATCGAGCTAAACTCAGAAAAACATCTTCTTCAGTGTGACTTAATATGTTTGAGAAGAATTTTTCATGTCTATTGATTGTGAATAGAGATCACGGTACAGTGATGGTTGGAAAATTAACCCTTTTCCCCACTGTAGTGAGATCTCAGAGTTGGTGTATATTTGCGAGGGGTGTAGGGGTGCACGGGGCTTGCCCCCATGCAAAACTGTTGGAAAAGTTCAAATCCTCCGATGATTTCCAGACATGCACATTAGATGATTCATTGTTTAGAACATTCAGCTTTGTTAACATTTGTAGAGGTGAATTTGCACTGGGATTTCTGAAAGCTATAGTAGCACTTTTAAAAATTTAAAGAATGTGTAATAAACATCCTATTATAAGACTGAAACTGCTGAAATGTCCCAGTCAAGAGAAAAGTGTTCCTGCTGTGAATAAAAATAAATGAACTTCACAATGAGCAGGGGACGACAGAAAAGGAAGTTCATAGAGCCAGATCAAGTAGGTCCCACACTCAAGAAAATGTGGACCAAGACAGGGAATCCTTAGTAATAAATCTATCATGCAAGGAGCTCAGCCCTGAAGAGAAATTAGTACTAGGAAAGGGCTTATCATTTATACCTAGCCAAATGAGCGAACACACTGACACTGTAATAGATGTGAAAATGTTTGTTAGAAGTCTGCAATTAAGACTTGATTTTGGTCAAATTGACAGAGACCGAGTCATGAATAATTTTAAACCTGTGAGTACTTATTCTCCAGCCTTAAATCCTGTGATTGACACATATACCAGGTTAGTTGAGAAAGATTTGCATGACTATTACTCAGCTAGAAGATCAAAACACTGCAGAAAATTTAGTAAAAATAACCTGACTTTTAAACAGAGGAGAGCCCTACAAGACTTGAAAGATGATGTTAATATCATAATAACACCAGCAGACAAGGGAGGGCCATTGGTAGTCATGGACACTGAACATTACCTTAGAAATATGTTTGATATGTTGAACAACGATGGAAGTTATTTAGGATTGGACATTAATGAGGTAATTGTAAGAATTTTCAGGGTCTATGACACTTTAGATGATTTATTAAAAAGTAGTCTGATTAAGAAAGATTTTTATAGATTTCTCAAGGTTGACCATCCATTAATTCCTATCTTAAAAGGACTTCCTAAAGTACATAAAGGATTAGAGAACCCCCCTATGAGACCCATTGTCTCAGGGACGGATGGCTGACAGAACCCTTCTCCCTTTTTGTAGAATACCATCTTAGAACAGTATTGGAGAGCAATGTGAACATCTCAAAGGATAGTAAACAGTTTCTACTCGAACTATATGAATTCCTATCAAAAGAAAATACTGAAGAATATTTGTTAGTCACTTTGGACGTGAAAAGTCTTTTCACGGTTATACCCAATGATGTGGGTATTAATAGTGTCTCCAATTATCTTAGACAACATGCAGATATGGATATTCAGTTCATAGAGCTATTAACTATGTTCCTAGAAATTATTTTAGAGAATAACATCTTTATCTTTAATGAGAATCTGTACATACAAAAAGATGGCATAGCTATGGGCACGCCATGTGCCAATAGCTACGCCAACATAGTCATGGCCCAATGGGAGAATGAAGAACTGTTTCACCTTCCTTCCTTTATGAACAATGTTGCATTCTATAAGAGGTTTGTAGACGACCTCTTTTTAGTTTGGAAAGGAAATGAAAATACCTTGCTAGAATTTGAAAAGGACATCAATGGTCTAACACATTTTTTGAAGTTCACCATGTCTTATTCTTCAGAACACATTTCTTTTTTGGATGTTAATGTAATGAAATTAAGTAATGGAATTATAAACACTTCTGTGCACAGGAAGATGTGTTTCAGCAATTCCATTTTACATAGAAATAGTATGCATCCTAAGCATATCTTCGATAATGTAATTAAGGGACAACTAATGAGAGCATCTAGGCTCAACTCCACGGAGATAGGCTTTGATAATGAGGTTGAAGGACTGAAAGGTAGACTACTACAAAGATCCTATGACGTGAGAGATGTGGATAAAGCAATAGATGAAGTGCAAGGGTTAAGAAGTACAAGAGCTCACCCATACTTCTCCAGTAGAGCAGATATAGAAAAGGAAGATGATACTAATGGAGATGATAAAGACTCAAAGGTCAGTTTTTCTTTATATTACACAAAAGATGTTAGTGAGATTAAAAACATACTAACTAACCATTGGCATTTGTTAAGATTAGACAATGATATCAGTAACCTAATTGATGAACAACCCAGATTTAACTATAAGAATAAGCCCAATTTGAAGCGAACATTATGTCACAAACTTACAAGTAGACATCTAACTCCCAATACTAACACTATTCCTTGCAACAGCTGTAATCAATGCACTTACATCAATACTGATGTACAGTTCACATCACCAATTACAGGACAAACCTTCTCCTTTTTAACAGGCTCTAATTGTAGAACAGATAATGTGGTTTATTTGGCCAAGTGTGGTTCCTGTAATTGTTTTTATATAGGAAAAACAAATAGACAGCTAAGAGAGAGAATAAGGGAACACAATTACAGTATAAGAACAGGAGATGAATGGAATGCCCTGGCTAAACACGTTAAAAATAGAGGGGATGGGCATACTTTTACCTTTTTTGTTATACAAAGTATTACTCCCACGTTAAGAGGAGGGGATGTGGAGACACTTACTTTAGAATATGAAACCAGGTGGATTATTCGATGTAAATCTGACCACCCTCCAGGTCTGAATGACAAAATTAACATTTACCCCTTCCTCAAGAAAAGGAGGTTAGGTAGAGCTTCAAAACATTGTTAATTATCGTATATATATGTATATTTTATTTACAATACCATTTTTTAGATTGTTTAACCTATGGGTATTCTATTTTTGACAGGACCCAGATGCAATAGGGTCTAGAATTATAGTTTTTAACTCAGTATATTTATGCCTCATATTCTGATTTTCACGAACCGGACATATGATATGACATATGATTTTATATATCTATTAGTATGTATTTCCTAGTTAATTATAACACATTTTTCATACTAGTATCAGTTGAAAATGATTGTGTGCTAACTCTCAGTTGAAAAGTGTATTATGCCTACTAGGATACTAAGTTATATCGCCATCTGGTGGCCTATGGACAACATTGCATGCATTATAAGGAAGTAAAAATGTTACAAACAATGTTTAAACTAGTTTTAGAGATATAGAGGGATGTTATGCTATATATCCTCTATATTTTTTACAAGCATCAAATAGAACTGTTGTATATTATAATGCTGTTTCAGGTATGATGTCACCACACCATTAGGTTTCTGAATTGTTATTTTGTATTTTTACTAGTATCAGTTGAAAATGATTGTGTGCTAACTCTCAGTTGAAAAGTGTATCAGGCCTATTAGGATATTAAGTTATAACACCATCTGGTGGCCTATGGATAATATTGCAAGCATTATAAGGAAGTAAAAATGTTACAAACAATGTTTAAACTAGTTTTAGAGATGTAGAGGGATGTTATGCCATGTTATATATATCCTTTATATTTTTTACAAGCATCAAATAGAATTGTTGTATATTATAATGCTGTTTCAGGTATGATGTCAACACACCATTAGGTCTCTGAATTGTTATTCTGTATTTTTAAAATACTTCAGTATTGAATTTTAATTGTTTAATTATTTTTAATTGAACTGACTATTTAAGGGCTGTGCCTTTTAATTAATTTGTACAGTCTGAAGAAGCCCTCCAAGGGTGAAAGCGCTTACTGGTCTTACAATAAAGAACGTTCCCTTTTACATTTTGTGGAGCTATTGTTCTTTTGGATGAGCTGGATATATTCTGTATAACTGACATTCTGAGAAGATTTAAGCCGCTGTGTTCCTGTGCCTATTGCGAAGTTCATCCTATTATAAGAGTTTAATTTATGTTGCATTAAAGAACACATTAACAAAATGAAGTAAAGAGAAAAATATTTGTGTTATGAAATGAAGTTTATTTTATTTTGAATGCTTTACTGGTTTCAGGAGAGGTATACAATGTCTGCAGTTACATTTTCAATGTTATGAAAGTTGAAATTTTAAAGTTTCAGTATTATAAACATTTGCAATTTTCTTCTCGGTATTTTAAATTTCATGATTTTAACATTTCGATCCACTGAAGTAGATCCAGTCCCAAAATTTAAAATATCAAGATAAAAATTGTGAATGTTTATCCAGTGTGCTGACAGACTGTTGCCAGCTCCAGCCTCATTTGCACTACAAAAGACAGCCCAAATAAATGTTTCACTTTTTTCCTTAGGAAGTGTACTCTAGTTCACTGCTAGGGACCACTGCCAGTCCAGAGTGTGCAATGCCAAAGTGTGTGCAAACAGTGAGGAGAAAAGAAAAAAAAGCTTTACGGAAATTGTTGAAAAATTATGAAATAAGCAGTTAAATATACACATCTGATATTTCCTCAACATTGCTGTGTTTCAACATGAACACATACTTCTTAAACATCATTTTGTTTACATAAACACCTCCATTGCAGGATTAGAACCCCAGGAGTGCAAGACATTCCCCAAACATACTTCAGATTCTTTTAAGTATGTGTCACTCTCACATACTTATACTGTGAAGACAAAAAGGCGGTTACATATACTCAAGTTGTGACATAGTATCAAATGATATTACAGATGCAACAAGACCAAATTCTGACCTTGGTCCTGCGTAATTTGCAGTTAGATGTTTGGATGGCTGTGTTACTGTCAACAGGGAAGATAATCTTTCCTCATACAATATTAAATTTAAAAAATGCAACACATTAGGTAATTTCTTCTCTTTATTTTGTGAATATTATTCCTTATCTATGCTTCTTTAACAAGACTGCTATGTGCTATGCCTTGCAGTTGATGTATGTTTCAATGAGTAATCTACTTCCTTAAAATTGCAGACACAATGTACTCAGAGGCAGAAACTGTTGTTATAAACAATTCATATAAAAGTTAGTAATGTTAATCTCTAAAGTCAGCCAATGTACTCAGAAACTTTCTTGTAAGTAGTTCTCCCTGCCACATCCTTGGTAAGTATACTTCAAAGAGGACTGACTCTGAAAACCTGATTGATACTGCAATCAGACTAATCATTCATACTTGCAGGCACCTAGCAGGTAACACTTCTCAGTGTTTGTCATTGCAGGGTGTGGCATGTGGATATAATTGTGTAAGTACTTATACCATGTTTACGTTCCCTACACATAGTGAAGATTTTGGAATTCATGAATGCTAATTATGCTAATGAGCTCACAGGTCATTTGCATTCTCACAGTGTTAAGAGGGCTTAATCTGCACAATAAAAAGATAATTATGCAGACAAAGAACTTATAGGAGATTATTGGATCCAGACAACTCAATACTGCTACTTGCTTTGAAAACTTGTTACTTTCCTAGCTGAGTGGCTTCAAAGTTAGGCTGCTGCTCTGAACAAATGAATGTATATCAACCTTACTTATGGATGACATTTCTCAATATAAGTATTGCCTTACTGTCTGCATTATTCTCACTAACTGTAGGTATAGGCATATATATCACAGCTATTTCCTGACCATGCAGAATTTTTCTACATAATGTTGACAGTTTAATGGCCATTTCAATATCAAAAGCTGATCACTTTCATCAGAAGACTGCTGTGTTACATATTATCCAGGTCATGGGGTTTGCATTATAAGGACAGACAATCATGTTATGTCTCTGAAGTATACCTGGCTGCCCTCCATGGAAGTGGATATCACACCAAAAACTTTTACCCATTTTTCCTTGACAGGTGCACATTATTTTTGTTAATATTGCAGTGTATGATAGAGTGACTGAAATGTTTGTCCTGCTATGAATTTATTATCAACTTATTTCTTTATTTTGTGTTTGAGAAGGGGATATCTGTATTAAGTTGTGTGTACTCATATGAAGACTTCCTTTTTCATGTATTTTGTTCATGATGGGTGGATACATTCACAGTTATTTTTCTGGTTTAACAATCAAGTTATTTTTTTCTTTTTGTGTTTTTGGGGGAATTTGTATTAAATTGTGTGTACTCATATGGAGTCTTCATTTTTCATGTACTTTGTGTAGGATACATTCATAGATAGTTTTTTAGTTTAATAAGCTTTTTTTTTACTTATATAAACCACCATACACTAATGCTGAAAATGATGTGATCATTTAGGCCCTTTTGCACTATGGGTCATTCCTCTTAGAGACAGGTGGGGTGACAAGTCCTCTCATGACTATATATGGGAGCAGGTGGTGAACAATGTAAATGTGCTGGGAGGCCATGGATGTACATATTTGAAAATATGACATAGGGCCAGTGATGTGATTATGATGGCCAGAAGATGGGAAGCAGCCATTGACCATGAATGTATGCCTATGGAGGGGTGTTCCTCCTATCGGGCCACTACTGACTGAGACAGAGGAGTTCTTGTTGACTGTCAGAGATCCAAACAGATCATCACAGGGTTCATGCAAAATTTTTGATGATGAGGCTGATGTGGAAGACAACTCAAGTGTATCTACTGCAGAACTTCCAGGTATGCTACATAATTAAATAGTTGTCATTTTATACATTTATTTTTTTTTATTTATTTTGACATTTGTTAACCATGTTTGTCCAACTGAACCAGAGCCCCTTTTCAGTGGAGAACAGAGGAGAAATGAGCTCACACCTCATTTGCATTCTCACAGTGTTGAGAGGGCTGAATCTGCACAATAAAAAGAGTGACATTCATTCCAATAATGCATGCATACATTAAAATATAAACTGTGACACCACTTAATTGTGGAAGCATATGATACAAAACCATTACATTGATACATTAAAGCATAAACTGCAACATCACTTAATTGTGGAAACATATGATACAAAATATTGGTACACTTTGGAGACAAAAATTAAGTGACATTTGAGGTAAGGAAATAGACAGGAATACACAGATCAACAGGAAGATAAAAATAAATGTTACAGATAGAAATAAATAAGATGAGAAGAGAAATGGAAATGTAGTTGGGGGGAATATAATCAGAAGTGGTAACAAGGAAACAGACAGGAAGGGTGGGTTATGTAAGATCCTGGCAGGAACAGATCCACGAGTTTGAGAGGGTGTTTTTTAGAGCTTTTTTGAAGTTGTGTGATGAAAAATTCTGACACTGAAAGGGAGCTTGTTCCAGGCTTGCGATACTGAGTACCTGTAAAGAAATTTACCCATGGTTCTTTTGGGTTTATATATGTGTAAGAGATGTTGGTCAGAGCAAAAGAGTGAGCGTTTTGAGTACAGTAGGATATGACAGAAGAGAGAAGAGGACAGGTAGTAGGTTTGTTGAGGACTAAGTGAGCTATGTGAAGTTGTAATAAAAGGAGTGGTTGGGGGAATTCTAACCACTGTAGGTTCAGGCAGTATGAGAGGTGTAAGGTTGGCTTGCAGCAAGTCCAGCAACTTTGTTATAAGCGTGTTCAAGCTTGGACATTAGAGTAGATTGTAAGTTGGTTAAGATAGGAGAGGCATAAAGGAGAATGGGAAGAAGGTAGGATTTTGCAAGTGAGAGTTTGGAGTCTATAGTGAGAAATGTTTTGTTCCTGTAAAGCAGACCCAGTTTTTGCTGATTTTTTTTTTGATACAATGCTGAACATGAAGGAACAGAAAAGAGATTAGTTTGTTGTCTCTAGTTTCAGTGACAGCATGAGTAAAATATATTAGGGCTGTAGCAGTACTATGGATGGGGTGAACGCTGTGTTGGGTTGTTGTAAGAAGATTTTCTTGAATAAGATAGTTGAGAAGTTGTGTATATATACATTTTTCAAAAATATTTGCAAGTTGGGACAGAATGGCTATGGGCGTGAAATTGGAAGGGTTAGTGGAGTTTCTTCCTTTGTATAGAGGTATGGTATATAATATTTTAAAGATGTCAGGAACTGTGGATTTTTTGATAGATTTGTTTATTAGTACAGACTGGATAAGCTATTGAGCCAGCTTTAGAAAGGGGGGGTGGTGGTAAATTATCAGCAGAAGAAAAACATGTGTTTAGTTTGCTGAGGAGAGGTTTTCTGCACATGCCTACATGTTTTATATCTATATATCAATATCTGTCTATATAGATAGATAAGTAAACACATATATGTATACTGGCCTACTTCACATAATTGAACCACACTTTGCTGAAACTTTTTGTAGAGATGAAAAGAGCAACTGTTCAATAAAGTGAGCATTCACATCAGTGAAAAATTCCACAGGGAAAGGATGCAATTAGCCAGTGTTAGGAAACTGCCCTTTTCCTCACTGTGGTGCGATCTCCAAGTTGGTATATATAGTTGGGGGAGCTATGGGGGGCACAGCCCCCCACCTGGGTTTGTTTCACATTCTGTGGTGCGTGTGTTATTTGTAAAGTGTCCAAGTGCTTCCTTTCCCTGTAGTATTTTTTGCTGATTTAAACGTTTGCTTAATTGACCATTGACTCTTTTTGTGTCTACGAAAAGAGTTTTGGTGAAGCATGGTTCAATATGTGACAGACCCATATATATATATATATATATATATATATATATATATATATATATATATATATATATATATATATATATATATATATATATATATATATATATATATATATATATATATATATATATATCTAGAGATACACACACACACACACACACACACACACACACACACACACACACACACACACACACACACACACACACACACACACATATGCACATATATAAATATATATATATATATATATATATATAGAGAGAGAGAGAGAGAGAGAGAGAGGGGGTAGAAGAGGCATAGAAGGAGAGGAAGAAAGAAGCAGGAATGGTGATAAGTTTAGTGGTAAGTAACAATTTGTATGACGTGTCTTATTCTGTAGCTGTAAAGTCAATTGTTTTCTGTTTCTTTTCTCATTTGCTTTGCTTTGTGATGCATATTATCCCTGCTTCACCTCCTCTTGTTAAAGCTTGGCACATCTGGGTCTGTTTTTGGATGATCACCTATGCATGGTAAGTAGACCTTCTGTATTCTTATTAATGTTCAAAAGCTGGATGTATGTAAAACTGAAAGTTATTCGACTTTTCTATTAGCAGATTTTAATTTTAATATACGTTTCACATAACATAGGTTTGATCATTGTTTGTCATATTATTTTGTGTTTCCTGCTATCATAGGTGATCCTGCCAGTGCCATTGTGGAACTCCTGATGCCTCATGTCAGAGTATCAGTAGCCTCTGATGATGATGGTGGTAATGAAGAGGCACAGTCTACGGGTGCAGAGGGTCAGTCTGACACTGTGATTGTACCTCCAACATCTCTTTCCTTTATTTCTGAAGCAATCAGTATGCCTACACATACCCATGACACAGAAACCTCAGAAAATGGACAGGTTGAGAGTGACACAGCTAATCAGGGTAGTATGGTTACTCCAGCTGCAGAACTGGCTGATTATTCTGATAACCATTGTGAGGGTGATGTGCCACATAGGCAGGTTGATAGAGCTGCTTAGAGGAGGCCTGCTGTCCATCCTGATCCTGATGTTGGTGTGTCAGTAGGTGCCACATGTATGTGTAAGGCCATTGTGGAGGCACAGGTACATTCCACAAGGGCCTTTGAATAGATAGTGTGAGTACTAAGCATTGTGCATGCTGATGTGTGGGACTGTCTTAACTGTGTCAGTGATTCATTAGACAGGATGAGTGACAGTGTCTGTAATGGAACATCTGTTGGAGGAGGGTCTGCATTCATGTGGCTGTAGAGATGCTAAATTCGTTGTCTGGTGTCAGCCAATGTGGCTGTGCAAGATCCTGCTCCTGCAGTGGCACTACGTTATTGCAGTACCAACACCCAGGCGAGGTAGGCCATGTGCTCATGGTCCTGTATGTAGTCTTGTTGAGAGCTCATCCAGCAAACATCACTAAGATTCAGGTAGCACCAATTCTAGCCAGAATTATGGAACTAGCAATGCAACTCCTAGCAGAAGTAGTTCTCGTTGTTGGGGATATCATGCAGAGCTGACTAGTCTACCATGCACAGTTCACACCTGCCTAACATGTGATGACGTAGGGCTAGCATAGTGCTTGATTATGTTCATGCACACACACACACACACACACACACACACACACACACACACACACACACACACACACACACACACACACACACACACACACACTTGCCCGTGCGCACCCATTCAACAAATAATGACTGTGGCCTGCCCTTTACATATTTCTTTGTGACTTTGAGGTGGATATATGTCTGAGGCACAAGCTAATGCTTGCTTTCTCAGAACCTTCACATACATGTACACATGTTGCAGATAAATGGTTTTAATGATAGTTCATAATCATTTCTGAATGATTGCTTCTGTTATTGTTGACCATCACTGTATTTCTGTTACTGTTGTTACTCATGCAGCCAAAGTAGATGTTTAAGCCTTGCTTACTGTTATACTTGTGCAAATGATGCTACCCTCTACCTGCTCACTGATTTGTATTTCTGGCCAAATTAAATGCTTGATGCACATTACTGGGCAAAATTCACAGATGTGCATTGCAAGTATAACTCATAAGCGATTACTGATATTACTGTACACCTGGGACATTTATCAACTTAGGAACATATGAAGATCTGCATAACAAATTAATCAGTTATATAACTGTATTGCTTTTTTGATACAGGTTCCAGATTTACCTTGGTAACAATGCCAATGTGAGATGCCTTCTGGGGGGAAGGGGGGTTGCCTGTGTCTGGTACTAACAGAATACAACCATTGCATGGCTAAGTAAAGGTTGTAAAGTCTGGCAGGCATCATTTTTAACATTTATGCTAAGGCTGTTATTCTTTCATTTAGGTATTCACTGTGTGTGCTATACTTTCCTTCTTAGCCAGGGCCATGGTGTATTGTGCACACCTATGTCTGCTGGCAACATCTTCAGCTGGTGGTTCTACCTCAGACTCCTCATCTGTATCTGCTGCAGCTGCTGGCCATGCTTATGGTACTGGAAAATGTGGTCCTGTCCCTAATTGTCTTTGCTGAATCTGTCTCCTGAGAATGATATTGTGCAGCATGGAACAGACTGTGAGCATTTGGGCAGAAGTTTTTGGATTGTACTGCATGGCACCTACTGAGGTGTCTAGACATTGGAAACTTGATTGAAGCAAGCCAAATGCACATTCTATGTTATTCCTAGTTTGAGCATGGGCATCCTTGCATTCTTGCTTGTGAGAGTTGTGTAGATTTCTCATGGGTGATATGAGTCACAGTTCAAGTGCATAACCTGCATCCCCCACTTGATGTCCTTGTGAAAAGTTACCCCTAGCAAATCTTGTGCATAGCTCACAGAAGTGACATATATGTGAGTTGTGAAACTGCCTGCATTACCTGAACGGGCATTGCAGATGATCCCTTGGGCATTATAGACAACCTGACAATTTATAGAGTGATATTCTTTCTCGTTAATGTACCTCTTTCCATGTTCAATAGGTGGAGCTTTTATTTCTATGTGTGCACAATCTATGCCCCCAAAACATCAAAAGATGTGCTATTGCATAAAATTCCTGCATGGTTTTTGCTCTGTCCTGTGGGTTGCGTAGGAAAGAGATATGCTCCCTTGCATGTTGTAGCATTGCATTAAGAAAATGAACTTCAGCAAAGGATAGGGGAATGGAATTCAAAACTGAAGGCACATGAGATGAAACTGAGTACAAATAAGACAGTTGTAATGGCAGGAAATGGGGAAATCAGATGAAGTTGAAAACTGACCTAGATGGGAAAATAGCAGAACAGGTTAACAGCTTTAAGTATCTGGGAGGGGTGGTTGAGGAGAAGGAAGTCTGATTGAGGAGGTCAAAGCCTGAATCAGAGGGGCTGCAGCCAGCTGGCATAGACTGTCAAAGACAGTGCCTGACAGAATGCCAAAGAAGCTGAAAAGTAAGGTGTACAAAAAAGTGTTGTGACCAGTAATACTGTATGGTACAGAAACCTTGTCAATAAAGGCAGAACAGTTGAGGAAGATACAGGTGATGAAGATGAGTTGCCTGAAATGTATGGTAGTATTCACACTGTGGGACAGATGAAGAAATGAGGATGTAACAGAAGAAGCCAAAGTAACTCCAATTGCAGAAATGGTTAAAGAGAATAGATTATGGTGTTTCTCAGATGTGCAGGAAAGTAGAAGACAATCTGGTGAAGAAGATGTGGGACAGACAGGAAAAAGGAAACAGGAAACAAGGACATCCAACAAAGAAGTGGATGGATTGTGTGAGAGAAGACCTGCAACAATCAGGCATGAGTGTCAAAGAAGGTAGGAGAGTGGCATTGAATAAGGAGTGATGGCAACAAGTGACATTATCCCCCGACTCCATGTTGAAAAATTGGAAAAGGGGGGTTTGATGATGATAATGATGATAATGACTGGGAGAAAAGAGATGATTGGTAGTACAGTACCGGCATTCATTTCT